>NW_027332222.1:17269211-17611711 GCF_041222505.1 Epargyreus clarus | reverse complement strand
CAACCAACCAACCAACCAACCAACCAACCAACCAACCAACCAACCAACCAACCAACCAACCAACCAACCAACCAACCAACCAACCAACCAACCAACCAACCAACCAACCAACCAACCAACCAACCAACCAACCAACCAACCAACCAACCAACCAACCAACCAACCAACCAACCAACCAACCAACCAACCAACCAACCAACCAACCAACCAACCAACCAACCAACCAACCAACCAACCAACCAACCAACCAACCAACCAACCAACCAACCAACCAACCAACCAACCAACCAACCAACCAACCAACCAACCAACCAACCAACCAACCAACCAACCAACCAACCAACCAACCAACCAACCAACCAACCAACCAACCAACCAACCAACCAACCAACCAACCAACCAACCAACCAACCAACCAACCAACCAACCAACCAACCAACCAACCAACCAACCAACCAACCAACCAACCAACCAACCAACCAACCAACCAACCAACCAACCAACCAACCAACCAACCAACCAACCAACCAACCAACCAACCAACCAACCAACCAACCAACCAACCAACCAACCAACCAACCAACCAACCAACCAACCAACCAACCAACCAACCAACCAACCAACCAACCAACCAACCAACCAACCAACCAACCAACCAACCAACCAACCAACCAACCAACCAACCAACCAACCAACCAACCAACCAACCAACCAACCAACCAACCAACCAACCAACCAACCAACCAACCAACCAACCAACCAACCAACCAACCAACCAACCAACCAACCAACCAACCAACCAACCAACCAACCAACCAACCAACCAACCAACCAACCAACCAACCAACCAACCAACCAACCAACCAACCAACCAACCAACCAACCAACCAACCAACCAACCAACCAACCAACCAACCAACCAACCAACCAACCAACCAACAATAACCAAATAAAAATAGTAATTCGTTATTTCGGACAAGATGCATATATTGTTAGGAAATATTTATTACTCATGTTAGTAATAAAGTTAACTTAAACCTCTGAAACGCATGTGGCATGCATTCCAGTGCTTAATCATTGGGCAATTTACGTGATCTAATATTGTGTTCAGGAGACTGTTGTTGCTGTCCCTCACCCTCTGCATGTCTGAGGCTACACGTTTCCGAATGATAGTTTTGAAACTATCCACTCGAGCCCCAGTAAACATATTGGATGCGCTACAGAAGCGGGGCAGCCCCAACAGCATCCTGAAACCATTATTGTACTGAACTCTTAGGGCATTGAGGGATCTGCGTGTACATTTGGCCTATAGGCTACACGTATATAAAGTTTGACAGTATGCCTTGAATAATGTTTGACATCTGCACTACACTTTGCAAACTTACGCGCCAACATGTTGAAAATGAATGAAAAATGAAACATGTTAAAAAATTAATTAATTTTTCTAATCATAGTGGCATTTATTGTGAAACATTCATTATTGATACTTATAATTTACGATTTTAGTAATATATTGAAATAACTAGCTATAATTCCTATCTCAATATGTTGTTTTCTGCATATTACTTTTACAAAATAATGTCGATGTTTCACATCTGCCAGGCGTCCCGTGACGGCTCACATTTTTTTTCGTAGTCTATGTAGTTGCAATTATTATTTGTACGAATTTCTTCTCCAGTGACATTTGTATTTATAACACTAGTAACTGTTTGTGTAGGCGGTGGGACAGCATCCTCATGTGTCATGTCTGCAATTGGTGGATAACGATAACGATGAATTATTTGTATGACTGCGTGAGTATTGGATACTCGTAGTCGTGTTTCAACATCGTGTCTGATTTGAAGTATTCTGGTATCAGGTAACATTTTATTATTAATTATGACTCATCTTTGGTCGGATATTCCTTGTTCTGGTATGTGTGCTAAATGTGGGTAGGTTTGAATTAATTTATTATGTATTTTTTCCGTTGTGCTGTCATATTAGTTTCCAGGTCAGTTACTTCATAATAAATACGGATAATTGCCTCATTTATATCGTCTGACCATCGCATCCTAGCTGCTGCCTGTGTAAGTGTGAGGGGGGGGGGGGTTTGGTTGCTCATGTCGTTGTAAGTGTATGGTTACTTCATCTTTTATTTCTTTCAGTATGGTGCTCAATAGTAATTTACTGTTAAAGTTTTAGTAATTTACTGTCCTCTACACTTTGTTTAGATGCATTCATTTCTGGGTATTTTTCTAAGAAGGCTTTATGTCATGCTTCTAAGTATGCTCTTGTGTGAGTTCCAAGTCTTGTTATGATGAGATAGGTGCGCCATATTAATGTATTCATCTCAATTTACCATTTACGTTTCGCGAGTGATTTGGCAGTAGTGGGTTCATCATAGGAGGCCTTTGCCTCTTGAACAACATCTTCTGATGGTGATAATGATACTGATCATGAAAACAAGGGTTTTGGAATGGATCTGGAGATGAGTTGGATGAGGGAAAAAGTCTGCTAAGAGGATTTGCTAATGAAGGAGTTTGCTAATGAAGATTTTGAGGAATTTGTGTCATGTGAAACGTATCGGCTGTAGCATTTTTTTCAGTAGGAGTCCGCCTGATCAACTCCTCACCGCCGATGGTTCGCATGCTGGAGCATCCAGCATCGGCCCCAGATGCGCCGCGGCGACCCCCGGGCAGCGGCCGTAAATTATATACTCTATTACTCATTTCTCCATGTTAAAGGGTTACCTATACCTTGTTCGCGACATAAGAATTTTGAATACGCGTGTTTATTATTATTATAGGACGGCAATTTTGTATTATCATACAAAGTGGCCAATATAGTGGACAGTCACATTTAGGTCATTATTTCATACATTTTTATTCGAATGTTAAACCTTATGATCATTTGCGAATCCCAAACGAAGCACGCTAGCTAGACAAGAGGGCAGCGTTCAAGTTACTATTGAGCCCTAAAAATATGCGTCATTTTCCAAGATGGTCTGCGAACTGACCAACCAGCACCCATACGTGCTCATCTGCTATCATCGGAAGTATGCGTTACTTATTCATACTTGCATATTATGTTAATAAAAAGAAATGTTTTATTTGGAAAAGTAAGTAAAACGATTGTATTGTAGTATGTACTTTAATATGACGTGCGAATATAATAGAGGTAAATAAACAAAACTTTTGTTTTTTGGGATCTAATGAGAACAGGTTGATTGAAAAATTCTAACCAGAAGATTGCCTACCTAACTTTGAGTTGTTGTATTGAGTATTTATTTTCAACTTATTCATATAAATCATATGGTTTTGCAACAATTATATAATTAATTTATCTAATATTATAATTAATTTATTGCGGACAATCTTGTTCGGTAGTTATAACCTACTATGTTAATATTTTTTGGTTTTTCTTGTCATTTCTGCAAATATGGATTTAGTTATGAAAAATATTAATTTTTAGATTTGCATTTGTCGTAAATTCATTATTTAGACAAAGTTACACTTATTGGAAGTTAGAGTTAATAGACGTGGACCAATGGAATGATCTTATGGGGACTGTGGATGATCAGACGTTGGTGGAGATAGTGATACTGATCATAGTTTTGACTGACCTATTACTTCCAGAATTAGCATCCTAATCACTCGTAGTCGAAGTCAAAGATTACATTATGCCACATCCACTTCATCCTAACTAAAACAGAAGTTTTTGTATAAGTTATAATAAAGCTGAATTTCATTTAAGGTTGCAATTAATAAGCCTGTAGTAATTGATACATTTTCATTTTCAATTGTTCTATGTTAAGTATACATTCTTTTATTAATTATTGGTTCGAAACTTAATGTTGTTTCTTATATTTCAATGTCAGAATAAGGTAGATTTCGTCAGTTACCAGTTTATTGACCAGTGATTTTGCATTGATAGTTAGCCATACGAGCGCTCAGTGGCCAGTATGATGGCCACGTGTTTTTTGGATGTTCTCGAAAAATAATGTATTTCAAAAAGTTTTACTGTGGGTAATGTACCATTTAATTTTATGACACAGAACATATTAATGTGATAGATTATTAAGATTTCCAAAAAAAGTTAATTATTAGCATTAAAAGGTTAACTAGTTCACTGGCTTACTGGCTCACTAACTCACTAGCTCATTCCCTCACTCACTCATATTTCAGATCACTGTTTGTTTGGTCTTATTTCTAGAAGAGGTTGAAGAAAACAAAATACACATTAAAATAATCGTTTATTAATTGAGAAATATTATGTCAAACATGTGGCCATGATTTTTTAAATACGTACATAACATATTGTTCTCTGAGAGAACTTAATGCTTAATACAATATATATATCGAATAGGTGTATTTACAATTTATTTTTACAAATTTACATCGTTGCAGCTGAGCGTTGTACGTACATTTTAGTAAAACTACTCATTTTCCGGCCCTTTTTTTCTTCAAAGTCTTCCTTTAGGAAAAACTTCTACTCACAACACTTCACTTCGTCATACTTATTTCGGATAAAATTGTCACATTTATATCAAACAAATGTCATGAAACACCGACCACATTTCAATTTTACTGTTATAGACCTCATCAGGCTAAAGGGTCTCTCTCTCTTCCTTTCGTAATGTTCATTATTTCCTTAAACTCTGATTAGTCGTCTGGCGCAGCTAGCATTTATCCACCACCGGGTCAAAAATGGAGTCGAGCGTGACCGTTCCAGCGAGCTGCGGCCGGCGGAGCGTCCGCAGACGCGACGGACAGCTCCGTGGAGGGCGTGGGCGCGGGGTAGTACACGGTGGGCGCGGGCGAGGCGGCGCGGCGCGGCCGGCTCAGCCGCGTCGAGCGCGTGTCCGAGCGCCGCAAGGTGCCGTTGCGCGTCATCCGTAGCGAAACCCGCTCTCCACACGACGCGAACGAGTCATCGCGCGTATGTTCAGGTGAGTCCCGTAGCGTCGTCCGAGCCCTGAGCCGTGCGGCACAGAACATCTTT
Organism: Epargyreus clarus; assembly: GCF_041222505.1. Lineage (NCBI taxonomy): Eukaryota > Metazoa > Arthropoda > Insecta > Lepidoptera > Hesperiidae > Epargyreus > Epargyreus clarus. The sequence continues at coordinate 17,606,731 of NW_027332222.1, read as the reverse complement.
AAAAATACGCGCTTAAATTTTTCTCCGAAAATGACATAGATAACAAAGTTTACGCTGCTGTTAATGGTCACCAATAAATTACTCGTCTTGACGAGTGGATCCAGGTTATCGAACGCTTCCCCCAGAAATACTTCGAAGGCGTTGGTGACGAGTGGCAGTAAGTTGCAGAGGAAGAAGACCAGAACGACGACTAGCAGCATGGTCGCCAGCCCGAGCTCCCGGCGCTGCACGCGCGATAGTCGCGCCCGCTCCGCTTGCGCACGCCTCACCTGCCGCACGATGCATGCATTTAACGCCGCCAGCGCAGAAAAGGGCACGATGTACATCACCACTAGGTACATCCAATGAATATACACAGCCACGTATTTATCCGTGCGAAATTCCATGTTGGCCCTCACGCAATATATTATTTCCCCGAGATCCGCGTCACCCTCGACCACTACTTCTGCTTCGAAGAACTTCGGAGCATTGTAGACAAAGGCGAAGGCGGCCGTTCCGAGCACGTACCATCTCGCGCGAGAAGATGTACAGAGCGCTTTCGCCCGAAATGGATGACAGACGGCCACCCAACGCTCCACGGTGACGATGAGAGTGAGATAAACGGACATGGTTTGCGCAACATTGGCGATTGGATAAGCGTAGGGCGTCAGATGCGGACATATATGGTAATAGTAATATCGCATCAGGCCCGTGTAGGGATAGATCGCAGTGAGACCGAAGAGCAGCACGGAGGTAAGGATGAGAACGGTGTCGCAGGCGGCGAGCCCCACGAGCAGGCAGTTGATGGAGGAGCGCATCTGCGGGCGCGAAAGCACGAGCACGGAGAGCGCGTTGCCGAGCAGCCCGCCTGCGCCGATGATGTTGAGCAGCACGCCGTGCACCACGAACCGGACCAGTTTGTCGGATTCGGGCACGCCCACGTCCGTGTCGCACTCCAGTACCGACCGGTTCATGTCGCGCGCGCTCCGCCGCCGCCGCCACCGCCACCATGCTACTACCCGCCACACATCTGGAAATAACAAAAACATTTGTTAGTATAAACCCAATAAATTTTCATTTCACAAATAAAATATATTTATTGTAAAAAAATATATGTAAAATTATATTAAATCTTCTTTGTTATGCTAAAACACATTTTGACAGATGTCAAGACGACAGTGTAAGCTGTCCCATGTATGTCAGTAAATACTCAATGTTGCATAGTGTTTGAAGAACAACATGTGGGGGGTTCGCGTGATGTTTGCGCTAGCAGCCACCGTGTACGTGGCTAGTACAGGCAGCGCGGACGACGATCGTAACGTATTAGGGCGAAACACTAGCGGTGCGATTGGCTCAGACACTGCGGACGATGCAGGGGACGCAGCCGTGTCCGATGGCGCGCGTGGCAGATATGCGTTTTACCGCGATATGGAGCTGGTGCGCGGTGCGGCCGGTACGCGGCGCATCTTCGGCGGCGCCGCGGCCGAGTTAGAGTCGTTTCCGTGGGTGGTGGCATTGCTGGACCGCTACTGGGCGGCGCGCTGCTCGGGTGCAGCGGTGGCCTCACACTGGGTGCTGACGGCGGCACACTGTGTGACGTCACGTCTTGCCTACGTCAAGTACAATACACGCCGACCCGCTTCGCCCGATGGCGACTTTACGCCAGTTCACTATCTTTACCGGCATCCCAAGTAAACAATAATATATATGATTTTATTAGAATTGTAGGTATGTAATTATTTTTGTAATATAATATCTTGCATAGACTAAAATAGTTCCTCATAAATAGAAGATAAAGTTTTAAAAGAAGTACGAGAAAATGTATTTTATGGTCCACTTTAGTACTGCGTATCCAATTTGCACTTGGCTAGCGCGGTTAACTATGGCCTAATCCTTCTCATTCTGAGAATAGACGCGTCCGAGGAGTGGGACAGTATTGTGTTGATGATGATACTGCTCGTTTAGAAATAAATAAGTTAAATCTGTATTAAGTTCGTCTCGCACAAAAGTTGTACCCATGCGGGTGTATGAATTTTTTTCTTTAAGTATTTATGGTACAGCTTTAAGGATGGATTTGAATAGTTTGTGTTTTCAGATTCGAAGTTGTGCAGACGGCGGGCGAGGCGGCGGACGTGACGCTGCTGCACCACGACGTGGGGCTGGTGCGCACGCGCGACGCCATGCGCCTGCGCGCGCCGCTGCCCGACGACCTGCGCGTCGCAATGCGCCGCTACGACCCGGTCAACCTCGCCGACGAGGAAGTGCAGGTACGAATCCACATTACGTATACACGAGAAGCGTTTACTTATCATAACTTAACATACTAAAAAAATCTCATCGCCATAGAAAAACCGAATGGTCAATTGAAGGGTCATCTGATAGTTTTTATTGTGGAAGCGCGTTAAGGTAGCAGTGCGTGTGTCCCACAGGTGCTGGGGTTCGGGCGCACGGAGCGGTCGGTGTTGGGCGAGGAGCTGTTCGGCGCGCGACTGCGGCTGGCGCGCTGTGCGCAGGCGCAGTGGCTGCATTGCGTGTGCGGCATAGCCCGGGGCTCCGCCCGCGGCGTTTGCTCCGGCGACTCCGGCGGGCCTGTGCTCTATCGCGATGTGCAGGTTTGTACAAATAATTGTGTTTCAAATCTAAACCAACTTACGAGTCTATGTCAATAAATACCCAATTACTTTTTTTTCGAAATGAAGTAAAGAGTTGATATTAAGTATTAAGCTAAGTACGAGCTGCAGTCCATCTATAACGAGCGTATATAGCCCCGTGGCTTCTTTAGATTTAAACCGACGTACAAAGTAAACAGGCAGAGGCGGAATAATGACTTAGTTTTGTGCATATTTTCATGTTTTGGAGGGCACGATAAGCCGTCGGTATTGTTGTTATCATAGGATACCAGTCTTTAAACGTCGTCGGAGGCCAGAAGGGCGGTATAACGTATGGTCTGATGTTTTTTCAGGTGGGCGTAACGTCGATGGGCCCGGTGGAGTGCGCGCACGCGCGCGGGCTGCCAGCGGAGGGCGCCACCAGCGTGTTCACGTCGCTGTACCAGTACGCGGACGTGGTGAACGCCACCATCGCGGACACGGAGGCGGCGCTGCGCATGCTGCGCGTGGGCCGCGCGCCGCGCACTGCCCCGCGCACCGCCTTGCTGCTGCTGCTGCCCTCCGCGCTGCTCCTGCCCGCCACGCACTCGTATACAGGCAATCGTTTTTTATAAATATACAAACCTACCTATACACTGATTTGTTTTTGTTCGCTTGCGTATGACGTGCAGACGGTTAATGATCATTCACAATATAAAAGCGTGTATAGCTTAACTTCGACGCAGACACGGATAAAACGTAAGACAGGTTTTAATTATATTATAGAAATTACATTTTAGAAACACAACGTAATTTAATTTCCTACATGAAAAAAATCGAATGTAGATTTTGTATATGTCACAATCAACTAGCTTGTAGTCGATGTGTCCTAAGGACTATCTTGGTCGTGCTTAGGCCTATAATAATATTGCAAGTTTTATATGACGTGTAGGGAAGTAACTTTAACATAATTTTTCCGCTTGGGTCACTGTGTCGTAAGATGGGCTTTCCTGTTTCTCTGTGAAATGGAAAAAGTTTGTCCAAAAGAAAGAAAAAGATGTAAGTTAATTCAAATCTGTGCAAATTGTCCATTGTCGTGACGAGTAGCTTAAAGAAAAATGTGTTTTTTTTTTACTTTCTAAAATTATGAAGTGTGGTATATTTATGTTGTCTGTTTGTCGGCTTTTAAACTATAATATCCGTTTCGTACATGTCTGGATCCACATCTTCAATCCATTATTAAGTAGGACGAGCTAATAATGGATTGAAGATATATTGAAACTTCTTTACTTCTGGTTACGTAGAGGGTGACGCAGCGGACAAATCGATCACTAATGATGATTTTGGCTTTTATCTCATTATATTTAACGGAAATTTCTTTCCATGTTTATTTTATATTTTTTGTATATTATGAAACTGTTGAAACTGATATAATAAAACTGTTGATAAGATCATACAGCATGCGCGAGCGACGTAAAGAATAGGCAATTCCACCGTTCGTTCCCCACGCTTCCAGTAATGCATAAAGTTATTATTTGTTTTTCCTCGAAATTATCTAACGCGGGAGAAGACAAAAATAAATAATTTCACCCTCACTTCAGTTGGATGGAGGACCAGCCTCCGTACATTTTTTGCCGATAAGCGTCAGCTATGAAGCTAAATTATGTCTACATGTAGGCTTATAACAAGTTCTTTTAAACAAATTTTGAACATGACTTGCACTTTAATTTAGATATTAACAAGTAAAATTACATTTTTAGAAAATTTTATACGATCCAATCTCGTACATCTGATTGTTATGAATAATTGTTAGAAATTCTCATGAGTTCAATTTATTACATTTTCTTACTTTAATTTATAACTAACTGTGTTTGTCAATACGTATTTCGGAGGAGGTACGCTTGGACGATCGTTTATGACTAATGACCCAATGCGTTTAAAATAAAAAGAAAAATATAATTTAAATACTGATATTTAATTGGAAATTTAACAACACTGTCAGGCTCATAGCGCATTTCCGCCGAATGGTTTTTAACAGCGCTACGTAGTGCTACAAAAATGGTGCTACGCGGCGGCTACGTTATAACTCGTAGAATCTTATGCGTCGGCGTGAACTACGAGTATAACTTCCTTACATTATACATACGAGTATTTACGTCAAATTTTAAGTGGTAAGCAAAATTACGTGGTCCACGAAAATTACGCAAAATATTTTTACTGATACAAAAATGAAAATAATATTTTGGGATAAATGAAACAAACCGTAAATGTTTGAGTGTGGTATGCTTTGTTTGCTCACGGTACTGCGCGAAGCTCACTCACGAAATGTGGGATTATGTTGATGTTTATGATATACCACTGTTTAAATTTTTTGTGGTTGTGTTTGTATCTGTCATAATTATGTGTTTTGACAGTAAATTTATTTTGTAATAAGTATACACAATCTGTGTTCCTTTTGATCTAGAAAAGCACCTGGTATTCATAACGTTTTATAATAATAACATATTGGAATAGAATATTAAACGACTTTACGAGAAAATTCGTTAAGTTGTTAACAATTTGGTCTAACTTGAAATTAATTTCAATAAGGATTTAATTAAATATGGTAATACTTGGGTATACGAGATTTTTGCGTAAATTGCTGCGATCAATTATTGGAAGGAACGCTATTAGTTACTTGAGGGCAATCACGACGGGGCTTATCGAAGAGGAGATCTTATAGATGACCAAGATATCCGGAGATACTGACACGGAGACATTGAAAGAAACTGGAACGTGGCTTCTGCTTCTTATATCCTATGACTATCATTACTTATCCACTATCACTGTTTATTTTATATTGGTATCCCGTGTAACGTAAAAAGTTGTATTTTGAAAAGAACCTACAGCCTATCTCGTATATACGAACATGAATTATAAACTCGGAATTGACGCCAGTTTTTCCTTATGTTTGATCATAGAGTTATTTACTTAAGAAAATTAAAAAGTGTTACTAGAGCGGCCACTCAGCTAGATAGTTCCTACGCTTGATGTTGCTCTTTCCTAATGGTCGTAATGAAAATTCTTTTGTTACAATCAGATAACAGGTTTTCTCCACCTGTTATGTGATTGTAACGATCTACATAAAATCGTAGCTTTATACGGTAGGTTAACTAACCCAATATAAGCAAAACTATATCAAACAAAAATAATACAAACGAAATAAATGGGCACAAAATTAATTCGAAACAATTGTACACGAGGCTGAAATAATAAGTCCCAAGGCTTTTGCTTACTACCCACCTGCTCTACGCATAAAGATAAAATAAAAATGTGTACTAACTGGAGTCGAAGACGATTTCGATTGAAAAGAGAGATTCGAAAGAAACACACGCATACATAAAACGTCTTGGGATTTGACTTAAAACTAAAATGTTCTCTTTACACTACAAAGTAAGAATATTTCGTTTCAGTTTGAGAATTTGTTTTTATTAACTTAAGCAAAATTGAACAGGGAGGCGTTTATGTTCCTATATCTATCTATATAAAACAATAAGAAAAAAATAACTTTGTTTTAACGTGTATGTATAAAAACCCGGATTTAAGTATTTATATAAACCCTAGCGCTCCTTCTTTTCGGTGGCGAAGCACGCGAGGTCATACGTTAATAACGTTAATACTTTCCAAAATAATGCTCTATGCATGCATTTTCAATGAATACTTTACCGTTGTCACGCAATTGATTCACACAGCCCCCGTCTGATGAAACGTTGCCGTCCGAATTCACTCTCGGGCTAATTTTGAAAGGCATTTTCATTGCTATGCATTGACGCCTAAGCTGAGAGCTGCCCGAGAGGAATCCAATCAGCAGCGCCCCGCACAGACGTGATGACACAATGGTACTAACTTTCTCTAATATAAGATCAAACGGGAGTTAATTATATTCATTTGTAACAATTTTAGTACCACAAGAATTAGCTTAGCAAGACTTAGTAAAAGGTGCGTAAATACAGTTATTATTATTATTTAAATAGAAAATTGTAATTTAGTAGGCAAAGATATGGGTTCATCGGCTTGTCTCTTGCCTACATGGGTATTTTGTTCTATTGTGGAGAGAATAGTAATGTTCATCCATATAAGAAGTTTTTGTTTGGTTCTGTTGACGAAAAACGAATGAAAACGCCAAGTAATATGCTGTCCCGAGCACAAATTTAAATAATTACGAAGTTGCCTGTCCCATACCGGGGGCTCTCCACGCGGCGCAGTTCCGCGCAGGCACTCTGGGTAAGCACTTTCTAGAACACCCGACATCTAAACATTCTTGAGATTAAGCGAACTACTCTCTCTTTTTTCAGCTTCTTGGTTTTTCAATTTTATTAAATTACTTATAACAAATTATTAATTACTTACTAAAGTTCGTTATATTATTTCGTTCCAGAATCCTACAAATGATTTGATTTTATTGAAATTAAAGAAGAAAACGAGTATGTATCCACTTATCAATAAGCAGGTCATAAATCATCTTCTAGCCGTGAACACTAAATATACTGTGCGCATGTAAATATTAGGTATACTGGAGTAGTAGACAAACACTTCAGTGTCAGAGATCCACCAATTTAGTTAAGTTATTGACATTATTATCGGAAGTTTGGTCTTGAGAGGTGACCGGGGCCAACGGGGGAGAGGGGCCCGGGGAGAGGCGGTCGGCTTGGACGCTTCGGTTCTATGCATCTAATTGCATTACCGTAGCTCGTAAGTTCCGTCACCTGACCACACTTGAAATTGTTCACTAGTTCAGAAAATAAGATCACATTGTTTATAAATTGGAAATGGTTGACCTTCTCAGGGATTTTGCAGTAGGGTATCGTGTACAAGGCCACCTGCCCCACGCATTGTCCGGCAGCGCGTGTGACGAGGGAGCGGCCGCCGGCCAGTCGTGTTGTGAGGCCTCGTGTTCGGGATCTAAACTTGGCAGCTTGATGCATTGCTGGTATGGCCGATGATCGTGTATTTAATTTTCTCGTTTACCGCAGTAACACATGCTATACATTCAGTTAAATCCTATTTAATCCCTTTAGCAGTTGACCTGTTTTGGTTCGACTCCAAAGGCGTCATCGCTACTTCTATTTCTGTTTAATAAAACAGAATTGAGCGCTGCTATGTTCCTCATAGGTGTGGAAAAGGAGACAGTCATACTTACGAAGAATATTCCAACTTATCTAAATCGATTCTAAATGTCATCGAAACGTGAAGTAAAACGTATAATCGTATATATTTTATATCTAGTCTATCTATGATGTCTAGTGTCCAACCGAGGCCGCTACAACATTAATTTTACAACTATTTAACCGATTTAACTGCGAATAGGAAGTTTTAATATAACCTTGCGGGGCTACTGGAACTACTTTCTGGAATGAGTTATGTAATAAGCGAGGTTAAACTTTTGTTCTCGGAATATTGTCCCTGGATCACATTTTGTCGCTGTAGTAGGCAAATCTACTACTATAATAACGACTGAATTAACATTTATGACGTTTAATAACAATTACGTCTTAAAGAAAAAATATCAAAATATTGAAGATTTCAATAAACAAAGCATATATTATTATAATTTGTTACAAACAAACACCATAAGGAAAATAGTATTAGCGATATAAAATTGAGAAAACTAAATAAATCCCTTATAATACTTTTTAGCTGACACAATAAGTTCCATAATAACGGGTAGTTCCCGCTGGGACGAACACAAATACGTCTCTCAACCGCACTTTATAGCATTACCATATGAATTATACGTGAGGTTTTGCAAGCATTGCAGTACTGTTAGATTTGATAGATTACATCAGCCCCATTACAATGAATGGGATTTAGGAAATCGAATAGTTTATTGGTTTGGTTGGTATAATCAGAACTTCCGTGAAATATTGTGAACGCAGTAATTCGTCGAATACAATACATGCGACTGGTGTGACGTGACAACTGAATGGTAAAATAATTATTGGATTTCCCATAATTATGTAATAGAAAATAACAAATTTAAATGGAGATAATTCAGAAAGCTGCTGTTCAGTATTTAGAACTGGTCGAAATACTGATTATAAAAAAGTAAATTCAAAATTTGAAATGTTGACGTTTCTGTCACAACACACGAAAAATACAGTCAGTCGGCATTCGGAATTCGTCACAGGACGCATATAATTACAGTGGAATCCGTTTATAATGACATCGAAGGGAATTGACAAACACGTCATAATAAGGGGACGTCATACAAAGCCTTTCCTGAAAGAAAAGCTTTTTTTATATATACAGAGTCATAGTAAACGGATTATACTGTAAATAGTTTATTACGGAGGTCCTGGGGACCTATTCGGGAGTCGGGAGTGAGTGTTTGTGCATCAGGGACGACCGGTCGCCAAGGGGAGCAGAGCACCACTCATCGGTATTTATATATTCTTTTCACCTTTATTTATTGTCACTAGCGCACAAAGATCTAAATTATATTTCGGATTTGGACCAGCGACCTCAAACTCACACAGCTGCCGAGCGCGAAAAGATAAAATTGTATCCGAGAGCAGTGCGACAATACGCTATAACACATGTAGGTTCAATGAGATCAACCACATACCGTTTACCGCTTACCACTTTCCGCTTACATGCCCATAGAAAAATAAAAAAACTCCACTTGCCTCCTTAGCGAAAATTTGAAAATAACGATAACAGCTGAGTGGTTATTTACAACACATTTATTCTCGGCTCCGCTCGATTTCGCTTTGGTTGAAAGCGTCGTGGTCGGTCCTAAGCGCTGTCTTTTATCACATAAGATAGTAATTCAACCGAAGAAAGCTTTTATAGAAATGCGAGGCGCATCATGATTTGGTTATTGGTTTATTGTTATTTGGATTTTGAATTGGAGTTATTTCACTGAATAGAAATTAATGTATTTATATGGCGTAGATTCTCTTACCTTGAATAAATTTATAATATCTAATAAATTGTTGACGTCGGTAGCATTAACTAGCTTGATCTTTGAAAGTCAACTTAAATTCGAGTTGAACAAAAACAGAATGTTTTGGTAACATATTATGTTTGCACAGGCATGACGTGACGTATTTTCTTAAGACTTAGCTGAATAAACATTTAAAATTTGTAAATAAAATAGAAATACATATACAGAGAAATGCATTCGGATAGTAAATACTTAAGTAATATTATTTTAAAAGCTTGACATCAATCCCTGAGTAAATAAAGAGATCTGCTACAGCTAAGTAGTCCGAGAGAACTCCAGACACGCGGCGACCCGGCACACCCCGAATCGGCCGCGCATGGTGTAGCCCCAAAACAAGTTGAATATATTTAAAAATTAACATTTCATTTACGTCAAAGTTCTTCAAAATATGTCATGACTGGAAATGTGACATAATAATCGCATCTGCTTACAGTATTTTTTTTTCTTTTTTTTTAATTTATTTATCATTTCACAAACGTTACAAAAATTACAGTATAAAATAGCACAAGAAAACCACAAAGGTTTATATTACAATTGAATTTACTATTTTCTCTACTTTACTAATAAAACATTTTTATACTGCTGCCAAGTCCTCCGCACGTTTTTTCACGTTCAGTGCTCCCTAATTACATTTTTAAGTTTGCTAATTTTCTAGTTCATTTAGAACCACCACAAGGCATTTTATGGGCATTAGGTTCAAATCTGATTAAGTCGGGGCGCACCTTTTTCGGCATACTAAGGGCGGAACGGCGCCGAGCGCGCGTCATATTACTTCACCCTTCTAACTTTGTTAGACCACTTTAGTCCCTCTTTGCATTAAAAATAAACTTGTTTTTACTTTTTTGTCACTAATAAGTTTATAAGGTTGTTTTTAGTAATATTTTTTTCATAATATGTTAGCCCAAAACTAAGTAGTCCATCTAAAAGCGGCTCAAATTCATACATTGTTCTGTTTATATCGTGAGCAAACGATATTTAATGGGAATCGTTACATATAAAAAGTATGTATCGTATATATATACTTTTTAAGTTACAATATTATTAAAAATATAAGTTTTAAACATAAAAATAGGAATCGTTTTGATTGGTTTGTAACAGTCAAGCATGATAAAGTAAGAATAGGTTTATTTATCATTTTAACGATTCAAACAAAAGACAAAGTAAAACGTGCAAGCTAAAGTGACGTCATTATTCATTTAATGGCGATGTCAGAAGTGAAAGCGCTTACGGGATGTCCTCGTGCGGAGTCGTAATTGGCAAGAGAGCGTGCTTCTTGTCTTCGTCGCCGAGTCAATTTGATTGCTGCCAGCTCAGCGCTGAATATCGCTGACTACGTCTCACACTCAGTCTTCAAACATTCATACATGTTCCGATAACTGATAGGCAAAACATTAATAACAGTCGTAAGAAATGTAATAAGTTTCATGGAAAAAATGACATTGGTATAAATAATGCTATTTATATAAATGTTTTCTTTTTTACCACGACATCAGCTCAACTAGTCCCATACGTATTAGTATCGTAGCATAAGCGTTTCTATTGTTCTTAGAATGAGGGGCCAAATTATATAATTATATTAATTTCGGCTTGTATAGCATTTATGCGACTGTTAATTTTATGTACGTCGATAATGTCGGAGGACGTTTCGTCGCGGCCGCGCAGCCACCGCGGCCATTACTCAAGCGGTGGAGTCACTGAAGCCTCCACGTCTGCCTTAATTAAAGCTGCTTTTATTTATGTTACTTTTGGTTTTATTCCCTTTTATCAACCTTATGATAAGAAATAATTAAAGATATATAAAGAAACAGATCAACGATGGTAATATTATCTATTATCATTTAATGGAAATTGAAACTATTGTTTGAGCCGGCATTGACTTTCCTATTTACTCAGGGGTTTGAAAACAATACTGGCATATCCGTAGAGCCGCTCTCTTGCGGACATCAATATAAAAGGTTTTGTGTCATGAATATTGGAGCAAACATTGTGCAGAATTATTTTCATCATATCCGTACCGATGGTCCGACAACTTTATGGACAATAAAGAGAGAGTGAGCTATGCGACTCGGGGGCTGTGGCTTGAGTATTCATGGATTCGTATCCATTGACCCCTCCGATTATGCTCAGTAATTTGCCAAATGAAGCAAGACGTGAGGTTTATACTCTTCTTCATTTACAAATGAAGTAAGGTTAACTAACTTCTGGTTGTGTTTACCACGCTTACCTACTCCCGAAATAAATCATATATCTGTGTCTTTTTTACAATAATCCTTGCAAACGACGAGATGAGAATTTTTAAATTTAAATTATTCACCCTTTACTGAGCCATATCATAAAGTAAAGCTCTTGTCACGTACAGACTCCACATATTACAGCAGAAAAATAATTCTAAAAAATAGCGAGTTTCATAAAAACATACTTTATCTGAGCTTTTCATTAGGGGCACATCGCCGCAGCGCGACAGACGAACTGAACCGCGGCTTGACATGCCAACACTCGTTTATAAAGATAATCGATGAAAACCAGTTATAATATATTTTCTTATTAAATATTTACTAAAACGTGTAATGAAAAGGCGCCCCGCAAATCACTCCGTACAGAGTTTAAGTTCAATTGATCAGAGTTCAGATTCAGAGATCAGAGAGAGTCACACAGACGTATCAATTAATTATTCGGCTGTAATATCAAGATACCTAACATTTTCGTCCATAACTATGTATCATTGCGACTGCAAAGCAAGAAAACATTTTAAAAATAATCTGCCGGATTATTCGATAAATGGAACATTTTCGTTAAGCCGAAATATTCCACAATTTTTGTCCGAAATCAAAACTTCCGTCGGTCACTACTCCGTAACAATAGCTAGAGTACCTATATGTGTTAGTACATATGTTGATTAGTAAAATATCTCTATGAGTTTTGTTTATCAATGTGGATAGTGGCACAAAGGGTTCCAGGTGATGAACGGTCAGCATTACCTGTATTGACTTTATTGATAGAAGGTTGTTAAGAATTGAAGTTTGTTATATAGCTTTAATATTTTTCCTTTTATAGTTTAGATAGATTTAATTATGCAGGAGTCGCTTATACCTACAAAATTATAATTAAAGACGAATTGTCTAAAAACTCAACTACACTACACTACACTTCACATAATAATATTACACAGCATGGTAGAACCTGTTGCATATAATGAGTGTTCACGTCTGGTACGATGTTAGTATCGTTTTACCACATGACTGATCCAGGACATACCACACATGTACTGATCAAGGGCACACCAGACTGGAAGTGACAAGGTGAACGTATTCATAATATTTAAGTACGTAAATTATTGTGTAGCATTTTTATAATCCCTTACATTAGTAATGTATTTTATTGAACTGTTCTTCTTTTCAAATTATATTGTATATTTTCTGTATAAATATACAATACAATTAAATTATAGTAAATAGGTAGAATCCGCTAAAGAACTTGCAACATGTTAAGGAGATTGCCATCCTTAAAAAAAGGTAAATAAAATTTCAAGCGTACTTTTTTGATCGTATAGTTTCATGAAAGTTTTATAATTGGTAAACAGTAGAGTACTTAGTTGGCAAGGGAGGGACAAAGCTGGCGTCTGTAGTTAATGTTTGATATTTGAAGTGTCGTATGAATCAACGTCCGGGCGGCGGCGGCGGGCGCGGTCCGCCGCCGCCCGAGCCGGCACAACGCGGCCGGCAAACGACCAGTAACTACTTATAGTCCGCGTCAAACTTCTAGTCCGCCCTGAAGTTGCTGCACGCACGTTTAGTTAGCATATACTCCGTAACGTAAGGGCACACTAACGCAGCAGACGGGTGTCGGTGTAGTCTCTACAATTTGCTATTGCGACGCGACTCGTTTCTATATTCGGAGCGGACTAGCAGTTTGGAGCGGACTATACACCAGGGTTTCCATTACTAGCGGCACCTGTAAATATGTCTATATCAAATCCGCCAGTAAAAGAATTCTAAATAATCGTGTCGTTACATTAATTCGACATGTTTATAAAACTAATGTCCTTACTACAATACCGATTCCATGGAATTGTCCCAATGTGAGGAATAATGATTGTGAGTGATTGCGCACTAACGGTGCGAGACAAAGTGAGACAAGTAATTAGTTAATATTTTCGCCATTCTATTTGACCTTTCCTTTATGCGCTGCCGCTTCTGGCTAACCCGATTTATTAAGAAATTCACGAGACAGGTGACGGCATCGAGTCGTTAAATGAAAGAGATTTAAAACAAAATCGATATCGTTTCGATATGTCGGCGACAGTAACTCATTAGTCATTATCGATATCGGTTATTACATACCCTTAGAGTGAAAGGTTCTATAAAATCATCATAGAAGCATAAGGTTTACCGCTACTCTTAGATAAAGATCTGCCGCATTCTGTACGAGTGTGAATAAAAGAGCGAAGTATTGTGAGAATGTCGCTGATCGAGCTTTGTCAAATAAAATTTATGTATCCATAAAAATAGCAATACAACAAGCGCGTTCACCACCATTCATAGCTGCCCCATCGCATATTGCAGACCTTGACTACAATTTCAAAATGATTTACATAGTTGTATAACTCGTGTGTATTACTGTGTATTTGGGCTGTATTTAGTTTTAATGATCATGGTGAAGTCTGTAGTACAAGTTTAATTTACCGTTAAGATCGCAGCGGTTGGAATGCGTGCTCCGACTGTTTAATTTGCAATTTTCTGTTGTTGGTCCACTTGTTGCTCTGCTTAGTGTAGTGAGACTTGCCCAAGGAGTAGTCTAATAGGCATTGTGCTGGGTTAGTAGGTAAAGTTGCGTCCACGCGAGTGCCTGGAACCTTTGTATGTGCTGAGGGGCAGTTGAGGTACATTTTGTAGGTAAAAAGATCAGGTCCTCCGGAGGTCGAATACCTCAGGAAGATTATTCCCGCCGCCACATCAGACAACTATCCCACAAGGAGAGCTGTACCGCCGGCTGTATAACTAATTCACAGTGAAACCGCATCGTCAGGGTCCACATTTTTCATCCATTGTTGCGGCCGTTATAAAAGTTTACGCATAATTTTGTGGCATTTCATCGCCTAATTCGCACGCCCTTCCATTTCTCGGCGACAATGCTTATACGCATAATTATTATTATAGCTATATATTTAGTTACAGTAATCTGTGTCGGGATCCCAGCCCTAATATAATTTGTCGCTTCATTATTTGTTCATTCTATTTAGAAATGGTAAAAATATAGAATGGCCCAGTGGGTGAATCATACGCCTTTATGAATATCGTCGTTTAACCGTTAATCGTTTTATTTAACAATAACTTTGTAACTAATTTCTAACTCTAATTATTACACTCAAATATTTTTTTACTGCATTTAAAATGTATTTTGTAAACCCTATCACATTTTAATTCAAAAACGCACAAATCTCGAGTTAATTAGGACATTTGAAATTCAAAGAAGGTTGAATACTGCGGAAGGCTCATGGATCGAATCTTATAATTATGTTTTCATTAACGCAAACTCGTAATTAAGTATTTACACAAAGGAGGCTTAGTATAATGAATGAAATGGATATTTGACTCGTCGGCAGTATGCGACCGGGAGCTTATTTCAAGAACTTGTTTACATTCGAAATTATTCTACAATTATTGCAGTAGCTTTGAAGGTTCTAGAACTTCTTTGACTTCGACTCCGGAGTCCAGAGGCACCACCACGTCATTTATGCTACCACATCATTTTATCGGAGGCGTTCCAACTTACTCCCCAGCTTGAGCCGTTGCTACCAACGCATACTTACTTGACGTCAGTTAGGAATTATGTATGAGGTTTATTAAAGATGTGCATGAGCGGCAGAAGTTACTCCCTATCCGGCGGACTGCATGCTCGTTTGTTACTTCAATATTATAAAAAAGTTAAATGGCGTATGGCATGTGTCTTAGATTGGATACGTCTCGCAGTCTCTGAAAGTCAACAAGACATTTCGTCGCGGTCAAAGATGCATGAATGTTTGTTGTTAGGGAAGCACATGTCGCATAATCTGTGAGGAGCCATTACTCAGCGTGGAGGGAGCGGGCCCATCCATCACGCAACCCGCGACCGCCGACGTGTCGCGTCGCCAGCTCTACGGAACCAACGGAACTAGTAATTAGCATTATTAAGTAATTAAATTCCCTGAGAGCCGGCGTGTGATTAATATGTACAATGTTGGTATAGCGTCTTAAGTTTATGTTATTATACAAGAAGTTCCGTTCTACAAGTAGCACTATATAAGTACTTATGTAGGTATGGGATCCGTACTATAGATGTGTGATTTTTGGAGAAGAGAGGTGACTGAGATGGGGATAAAAAATCCGCAACTGACAGTAACTATTAAGACTGACAGTTACTTTAGTCTTCATTATTAGGTTCTTATGTTAACCATATTAAAGAAAAAATACAATAAAGTGTTTAAGTCGCTCTACTTATCTATACTTAATATTATAAAGCGGTTTGTTTGTTTGTAAGGGCTAATCTTCGGAAATACTGAATTGATAATGAAAATTCTTTCACAATCAGAGCTCCACTATTCAGGAGTGCTATATGTTCTATTTTATTATAATTGAACAAAAAAGTCAGATAAAAATAATGGCATAATATGTCTATCAAGTCAGCGGAAATAGGGAAGAGGTTAACAGTAACCAAAAAAGGTATTTTTTTTAAATTAAATATTAATCCTATTGTATTAGTAAAATTGTTTACGGTATATTTTTTCAATTATATGTATGTCAGGTTATGTTTTTTAAACGCGGGCAAAGCCGCGATTGCTGCTAGTGTTTAATAATAGTTTTATGTAGTGTCATCTAAGCAAGGGTTATGGTTATCCCGGGGAGTGCGAGTGGAGCGACATACCCACTCTGCGCGAGTCACGATCGAGAGCAGTCGTAAAGTCTCGCAGGAAGAATTACTGTTTATCCGCGCCGAGTTATGTGCTCCTGGTATAAAATTTCTAATTTACACTATACAATTAACATTTTATTCTGTAATGGATAGATAGATTTTAATTAAATATTTTCATCTTTGAGTTTAATGCTAATTTAACGCGATGTATATTTAAATTTAATAACACAAAGAAATGCATAGATTATGTCTTGAAAATAAACTACTTAATAAACTTTAAGTAATCAAGAAACATTTTCATATGTAAAGGTTGAGTTAATTAGATAAAATTGTAGGTTTAGTTGTCTTTGAAGTCAACTTTCATTGAGTTTAGCAAAACTTTTAAAATACGTTTACGACTGCTTTTCCCTAGTTTATAGGAGTTGTGTAAATGTTTTATTTTCAAAGAGAGTTAATTGCTCCTCGGGCCGGGCTCGGTTGCAGCGGTGGCGGACGGTGACTTTCTTCATTTAACAGAACAGAAAAGTCTTTAATGAGAAATATTTGCTTTAGGTCTACTAATATTGTGATAGTAAGTAATGTACAATTAAAAGTTAAGTTTCACAAGATCATTTATTTATGTATCAATATTGTCTACCTACCTACATAATGAATAATGCTAAAGAGGATTTTCTCGCCTGACTTTCTAAATATATTAAGAATGTGAAAGAACATATCTCGTAGAAGTTTTTCCAGACGAATGGGTATAAAGCTTAAAGCTAAAAACTGCACTCTAGGCGGTTTATAGTCCATAAAGCGGGCGCCATCGATTCAGTACACTTTTATATCTAATCGTATTTAAATCGTTGCCTCTCCGGGAGCCGCTGCAGGTCAAAGACTCCCAGCTCCTCGTAGAACACTAATTTAGTTAAGGGCTGACGGCTGACTGAATTACACCAAACGGTTTTTTTACTACTACTTGCTATAGCTTTACGCAATTTGTTACATCCCTTGTCTTAGATTTTTCTATTTAAGATTAGGAATTAGGATTATTTAAGATATGAATTTGGAAGCTTTTAGAACTTTTTGAGGTTCGAGTTCAGAGTTCGGAGAAACCATCGCCACACTCATAACTATAAACTATAAAATATCTATGAACAACCCTCTGCGATTCATTTTCGTTTAAATTTATTATTTACTTACTGCGGACGTACAAAAACAAACATCTTCTGAAATTGTAAAATAACTTAATATATAGCCATATTCGCAGATGTTTTTAAAATTATCAGTTCCGTATGATTCGTGACTTTGTCGTATTAAATCAGAGATTTACGGAATATGCATTGTAAAAATCTACGTAAATAGCGTCAGCTTATCAATTCATTCAATTTTATAAACTGCCAGTTAAATAAAAAACGAATATAATTAAATTGTAAGCCGTTTTCCGGCCCGCGCTCTTTCCCGCATACCGCGATGGCCGTACTTTTAACTCAATTTTAGTTTTTCCGCAATTATATCTGTTTGCGGGTGATTAACAGAAACTCAAAATCGTGCCTTAAGTACTCGGAAAAAAATGCATTTCTTTTTTGGAAAGGCTATAGCTATCTCACCAGGTGATTATGTCTGGGTAGCGTTCCGTCTTCATTCAGAGTATATTGAGAAAACTTCCAAAGCGTGATTCAGAAAGCGCTTCATGACTTGAGAAAAGTCGCAACAGTTTGATTCAGAAGCGTCATCTCTCGTTCAAGTTTTCGATATTTATTTTATATGATTGTTCAAATTATTTTTACATAAATAAATAAATGTAAGCGACGGCATTTTTTTCCTGGAGATAGGTCATTATCAAAAATGACTTTTCGCAAGTAAGAGTTATTCCATTACAAATTGGAACAACATTCTATTAAAATATATGACATTTTTGGGATTTCGTTATCCGCGTGCGTGTCGAGGTCGCCGGTTGGGTCGTTCAATGCATCGACTAAAATTGCACTATCACTTCATATCTTCTCCGTTAGGTTAGGATGTTGACTTTAATCAGATGAAGCTGATAGGGCACGGAGTAACTCGCAAACTGTGCAAATCGTTTGAACGAAAAGTATAAGGAAAGGATCGAAGCATGTTTATGAAAGTAAAAAGATATTTTTTATCTATTTAAAGTCATATTAACGAGTTTGAAATGTAATTTTGCTTATTAAATGTTTAACAACAAGCTTCATAAAAACAAAAGAGGTCAGAACATAAAAATGACACGTACTTACGAAATTTTGTGTATAAAATAAAATTACTAAAATTGAAGAAAAATATCACGTGGAAAAGTTGGCAAAAACAAATCGTGTTCATAAACATCCGTAAAGCAATTACCGCGACATTATTTATGCGTCGAGGTGCGCGTCAGAGGTGTGCGCTGTAATGGCACGTGCGTCTTTACGCGTCAACGTCCCGCGCGCTACGTGACACGTATACACGTCACCGACTCTCCACCGCCAGTTCTAACGTAATGATAACAGTAATAACGGCACACGCGGCTCGTGTAAGGTTACACCAGACGACACGCAACTATAATTACAATTAATAATGCCACCTAATAAATCGGCTGTCGTAGAACTGTTTGATAAGAATGATTTTTAAGTTACCTTTTATTAATGGTGCTATAATTCTAAACTTAAATAATCAATGTTTGTATAGAACATGATTTTGTTAGCAATATGTAGATATATGACAATAATGTATATATGAAGACAAAACAATACACGACATGAAAATCGACAACAATATTTGTTTATGTCTAGCCTGAAGAGGCAATAGGTCATCTATGATCAAATGAAGTGGATCTAATGTTCTTTTGGACGTTACTCGTAAAAGTGATTTACAGTTGTGACCACTTAACAGCAGTTGGACTGCAAGTCCGCTACTTCTATTACAGTATAAATCTGTTCATTATATAAGTTTTCTCGTTTGAAGCACGAAGCGTCACGTGCGCGGCAGTGCGGGAGCTGGACGCTGATATTGATATTGTTATTGCTACGACACCAATATTGATATGATATATCACCTTATTCTTTATTTTCGAATGAAAGCAATTTTAAGATATTTCGTTTACGGTAAAGCTAATGTTTAAAATAGAAAATTTTACAAAGAAACATATTGCGTTTCTTGTGAAATTTGTTTATGTTTGACAAATTTCGATCAAGCGATACTAAGTAGTTCAAACAACTTTACAAGATACATTGTACCGCGTTTTTGCTACAAAATTGTTACGTCGAAAGTTACGACGCCACTCATCATTCAGTCTTTTTCAGCTGTCAGCTTTTGTTTGACTTAAAAACTAAACGAATGAAAATGTCCGTGTGGAGCTTAACCCAGAAAAGAAAAGGCAGATTTCCTGTTAAACAAACTTTGTGTTTTCGGATTTGTTCGGGTAACGGGACGAAATCCGACCGCGTCGTTCACAACTCGGCTCTGAACTTAGGCTTGTTCTGGGAGTGGAAATTACAACAGTTGCTGCTTTGAAAGTTTATTGCGGACTGCCAGCCCCGCCGGCGCTCAATCTTTATATTTATACGATGTTAACGGAATTACATTTGACAAATCATTTCCAGTTACAAGCGTTTGAGGTCAATTTAATAAAATAATTCCTTCTTGGTCTTTGTAATGTTCTTAAACCTTAACGTATACATTAAAGGTGTCAAATTAGGTGAGCGTATAATCGTCTATGATTTAGATTTTGTACACGTTCAAATGTTTGTCTTCATTTTATAAGATAATTACATTGAATAATAATGGCAGTTTTATTATAATATTATGTATCATAGTCTACTTCCCGTGTAATTTAAAACACACAACTAAAGAGAATGCGAACATATTGCAGTGCCCCCGGCAAACAATGAACAGCATGTGCTCCCTAAAATATTGACATTCTTTGTTATGGGATGTAATATTATGTATTTATAACAAAAAAGTATCAGTTTAGTGCTACTTAGTAACGTATCTTGTCTGTTTAAGTAACAATAAAATTAATTATAAAACTGTTAACGATAGAAATATATTTCCGGAAAACCGTATTAGTCAAGAGCAATAATATAAAATGTGAGTCGAGTGTTTTCTTAATACATATTGTGCTCCAATAATACTGTTATTTGTTGAACTAAATCTCCGAACAAGTGAGCAAGTCCTGACCCGCCGGCGAACAATGGGCTGCCTGAGCACTCTCCCAACTTACGTTAGTAGTATCCATACCGACTCTGGACTAACTGCTCGTGTTTTCCTGTTATCGCTCCAGAGCGCCCCTTAATTGCGAGATCCTTATGTACTGGCTCCATTTCATTTAACCGGATCATTACGAATGGAATTTGGTACGTTTTCATTTTCGTTTAAAGCGTCCACATTCAGCGACAAAACCTTTTCACGTT
The DNA here is from genome assembly GCF_041222505.1 of Epargyreus clarus. Lineage (NCBI taxonomy): Eukaryota > Metazoa > Arthropoda > Insecta > Lepidoptera > Hesperiidae > Epargyreus > Epargyreus clarus. Next base: position 17,585,903 of record NW_027332222.1, on the reverse strand, counting down.
TAAACATTATTTCGGCAATGAAACAGAAGTGTTTCATTAAAATGTTGAATGATGTATGAAATTAATTTACATTAACAGATGAAAATTGACATGGCTTAATAATATGAATTCTGCTTTGGCAAAGGCAGATGGAGATCGACCGGTGGGCCAGACTAGGTGATCATGTCCCGGGAGCTGCTGTGTAACGGCGTTCTATGCTTGTATATATGCAAAATATTGAGAAAACTTTGTAACCGTGATTCATAAACATGTGGCGCCAGTTCTTGATGAGTTGTGCGATGTCGCCGCCCTTCAGAAATTTCAGTAAAATAATATATAGTGGGAAACTTGATCCCGAGGCAAGTGGCGAACCCGAGGCGCGAGTTGGCGCGTGAGATTACGAGAGGTTTTATTGACTAGCAATTGTTTTGTTCTGTTTATTGTTATGAGAATTGAGGGAAAAATTGTCCTCCAATCTAACTTTACACGTTATTGTGTTACTACAGCTACACTGCCTAATGTAAGAACGAGTGCATATCCTTTTTGTTAATAACAATTGTACAAAGTACAAAGTACAAGTGCCAGTAAACTGAAGCCTTACTTTATCATTTAGATGTCTTTCCAGCCGTAGATCAATTCTCAAATCGATAATACCAGCGACTCTTACCTCGCAGAGTATATTGAGGCTATATACTCGTAGCAAGCAACGCCCACGTTGTGCATACACACAAGTGAAGATTTACACATGAAATATAACCTCCTTTCAGCTTCGCCACTTTGACATGAAGTGAATGGCTTTCTCGAAGATAGAGCGCCCACGAAATCAGTGCTTTATGTAGCTCATTTCTCAATCGCACGACGTAACGTAGTAAGTGAGTGGCAGCTTTGTGAGGAGGTGCGCCACTCTTACCTAGAGATACGGTATCGGTTAGTTAAAATATCGATACGTTACTTACAATTTCGGGGGCTTCCCCCAATAATTTTTGGAAATACATATTTGACAGCAACAAAAAACGGCTGTCACGAAATTTCGACGACGTTTTTTACTCCGAACGGGCCCGCCGTTTTCATGTGTACTTATGCCTCGTGGCCATGTTTTCCACCTTTGATTTAGATAGTTCGTTGCCGTAAACGGCCAGGTTTTAAGGAGGTATTTTTTTAAGTTTTATTCGATACGCTACCTTTTAGAAAGTACTTATTAAGTAAAAGTATCGAAGACAAAGTGTCGATACTTTGTGTCCCTACTCGCGCTACTCGCCCACTCGTGCCACTGACAACGAGTAATCGTCGGATGAATACGATATCCTTTCTCAGGCACCAGACGTACCAGCATTACAATAGTGTAAGTTTAAAGAAACTTCTGCACTTACTCTTCGTTTGGATGCACCAGCTTCAAAACTAGTTAAGTTTATTATTAGTGTACTAATCTTTTTTTAAGAAATTGACGTCTATCCAGGGTATGATGATAACTCGACAATGTCAATTGTGAGTTAAACCGTATACCGATACATATATTTATTATGTCTTTATTAACACGGATTTACCAATACGCTGTAGACTACGGCGTCAGATTTTAGGGGGAAATTTATCTTGAATTACCTTTTTGCTGGCTATAGAGGGCGGCAATTAACCATAACTTGACTCGATCCGTAGCTGATATTGTCAGGCCTAATCTAGGATATCGAATTGTAGAAGTCGGTGGCGAAATGTGATAGCGTACCGGTGGCAAATATTTAAATCCGCCACCGCCGTCTTTATAATAGAAGCAAAGTAATTTTTCATTAAAAAAGTAAATTGAAAACCTGCATATAATTTGGGAACTCCAGTGTAAACACGAAAAAAATCCTGCGATCACAGAATAACATCCTTATGAAAGGTTATTTTTTAGGTTAGGTTAGATTAGGTTCTAAGACAATTACTTCCGACACTTATATTATAAAATAACTATAAATTATTATAATAAGATATATGAATAGATTTGACATATATCGATTATGGCGTGATCGCAACTTAGCAGCATTTTTGAAATAAGTCTCGTCGGAGTTACTCTTAAAGCGAATTTTTTGCTTAGACGACATATTTCTGAATCGAGTTTTCCTTATTTCGTCCGCTGATAAAGGTCACTCGTACATTGTGTCCCTATATCAGGCTCTGCAGAGGGGAAGAAACATATTGACCATTGTATAAGGAGAGTGAACATCAATAACATGCTGTCATTGGTGACTGATTAAGGAAAAATGAAATTACTTCAGTTTCCGGGTCGAGAGGCGCGGAGGAAAAAATAATCACCTCTGAAGGTATGGAGAAGAATGTTGCAAATAATATAAATATAACATAACTGTGAATTGACTCCATAAACCGTCTTCAGCTTTAACCTTCTGCAGCTGTGTGTACACGATTTAAATAGAACAACACCCCTTCAGCCACTTTCGTAACTTGTTACGAAAAAATTCTTCAGTTCATAACAAGTTCAAAAATGATTTCTTTTTCATATACACAACTTCAAAGCATTGTATTTTGAAATTACAAAAACATTCCAGGAAAATCGTTACAGAGTCTTAGCCGTTACGCGTCGGATGGAAACCCTGTAATTTGGAGCGAAGGCTTCATGCCGTCGCGGCGTCAGAGCGTCGGTGTTAATTGCTTCGTGACGCTCCAACGTCATTTGTGTCTAGAATTTTTTTCGTAGTAATTATTGACAGGCTTTTTAGTGAGCGGCTTTCCTTATTACTTCTTTAGCATTACGGCATTACTGCCTACAGCTTAAATAATATTGTTATGAAATACATACAGCTTGGGTAGAAGCTTATTTTAATAACAATTTCTACTAAAAGTTTATAATATTTTTAATATTACATTTGTCCTAATAGAAAGTGGTTCTACATTAGCAAATTATAACTAATGTAACTGACTCCATGTAAAAGAGTTAGTTCTCGAATTACATAGACCACTTAAAAACGCCACAGATATACACACATCGTACATATTTATTTACATTCGGGAGAAATAGAGATTTACCTTGAAGCGGCTAAACTGCAGACGCTTTAAAAGCTTTTGATAGTTCGTTCGTTAGTCGTTCATAAAATGTAATTCGAGGCTCCGTGGCCGGCGTCAGAGCGTCCGCCGTTAATTGACCCGTGACGTCACCGCGCGCGTCACGACGGGTCGTGTCGTTAGTCGTTGCGATACACGTCGGGGGCGTCGAACATTTAACCCACATACATACATACATACATTACACTACTGGCTTAGGATCCAGACTATGTTATAATCATCTTTATACTAACAGTACCTGCGTAACAGCAGTTTGTACGTTAGTTTAAAGACGCATATTTTGTATTTGAACACAAAGATTAATGTAATAACCTAAATCGCGAAAATAAAGGTTATTGCGTCCAGTATATAACCTGTATTACAGATCTGAGTGATGACTGTGGACCGTAACAAATGTAACTTTAACTGGCTTCCTTTGATTGGAGTTGGTTAGAATCAGTAAGTTAGTCTTACTGTTTATTAAGGTACTGTTTAAGCCAGTAAGATTCGGGAATATACATCAGTATTCAGGTTTTGTACAGATTTTAGGGTACACATTTAACTTAACTGCACACATTTATAAAGCGCGTGAAAGGCCGACCGGGCGACAACTTTACGGGCATTTGATTTATGAATTGCTGGTTACCGGCTTAATTAGCCTAGTAACACGTAAAATTATATTTGACGAGTTCGTCAAATATTTTCTGGATTAATTATTTTAAAATTTCGAGTGAATATAGATATCTTATAATTCTTTCATGTGTACAAGGTAAAATAATAAACTACTTATACCGAAAAAAATATAAATATAAAATTGGTGTAGGTATAATATAATGTACATATATATATTTTAATAAATAAATTTTATTTTCTATAAGTAATAAATGTCAGACATTGTATGTTCACGTTGTTTTTGATTATTGTACATGGTAGCCTTGCCCGCGGCCTTGCGGCCCACGGTTTGGGGCTGCGAGCCGCTTATGAGTCTCCACTGATGACACATTGATGTTGTCAATGTCCGAATCATTCGGTGTTATTCGGTGTCGCCAAATGTAGAGGTAGATGCTTACTGGGAATGAATTTATAAATGTACTCATACATCTACATTGATGTCATATTCTTAATATTTGTACTATAAGGCTTCTCCAATAGAGTTGTACAAAGTATATAAAACTATTTGATTATTTTCACAAAGGCTAAACGGGTAGGACAGGAAATGACTACTATGAAGTTTCTGTAATACCTACACCGCACGCAGAAACTTAGCTCGCATCGTCGCATAAAGATACCCTTTGTTGAATCCATCCGCACCATCTAACCTAAGCAATAAAAACGAAGCAATTCTATTGGTGGATTTGACACACATCTTGGCTTCCTTTGGTTGTAGTATAAAACAATTCTTATGTCATTATCATTTATTTATATTACAATTTAATAGGTCAAGGCAGACTGAATTACTTGTGTGTATGATACACCGGGTCCAGTGCGAATCTACCGCATCACTATCGCCGTATAATATTGTTTTTTATAATGTGGGCACTTCACCCACATAATCATTATTTATGTGTATTTAATTTATATGTTATATTACACAGACGCATACACACGAACATATAAAATATTCATGTAAGTATATTTATACACACACACACTTACATACATACAAACATACACACTACACTCAGCGACACTTACGCACCACACACATCAGTGACACACCCCGGACTCGAACCCGGGACACTTGGTGTGTGTTGGAAGACATCGGGCGCGGCCGCTATTCATGCGCGTACGCAGCGCGCTCAGCGACCGGCCCCCGTCGCCCGCGCACCGCTCTGGCCTGCGGTCTTCCCGCGTCCAACATCCATCATGTTTCGCGATCCGTTTCTTTAGGTATATAGACGTATCCTCACGTAAATTGAAAAAAAAACTACAAAATATATCGTAGTATATTGTTTTTCATCAATTATTTGTTTTAATTAAAACGTGATCAGCAAATCAGCGCGGCGAGAGCGCCGCGCGAGCAGTGGCGATTATTGCTCGGATTACCGTAATGCGCTCATCTCCGATACCCGAAGCCCTGCTGTAGGCGACTCCTCGGTTGTTATTCAATTATATATTAACTACCTAGTTTATCCATAAGATTTTATTAATAACTTAGAGATGATATGAATAAAAAAAATTTTAACAAAAAAATAAAACCGACTTCTATGTCACTACAAAGTAAAAAATAATTGAAATAAATGTTGGTTTAGTACATATTTCTGAAGTTGGCGCTCAATATATTTCGTTTGATAACGGCGTAAACAGCGTGTCCAATATGAGCGCCGACTTCAGAAATATGTACTAAACCAACATTTATTTCAATTATTTTTTACTTTGTAGTGACATAGAAGTCGGTTTTATTTTTTTGTAAAATTTTTTTTTTCACCGTTTTTAGTGATGATATGCTAACATTTGTATTAATATTATGTAAAATTGTATAAAGGTGATCATGAATAAAGGTAAGGTCTGAATTCATACGGATTGGACCCACCCGCTCGCAGGGCGCTACCGCGCCCTTCTCGCTTAGTTTTACATTGTCTTATATGTTCCAACCTAACCTAACCAATTCAATACGAAACACTATAGGCGAGGCTATATGAGATACTATATACTACTATATTATTGGCTAGATTAGGTTGGAACAGAAAAGTAAATAAATCAAACTAGGTGGTAAAACTCTGCGAGTGAGTCGGTCAAATTTACCTTAAATTAATAGTTAAGAAAAACTACAACGTATTCATTAATCATATTTTATATTTGTAAGAAGTAATTGTCAAGTTGAAGAGTTGAAGTCATTTATTTCATTACATGTAAAATAGCTTATTCATGTGGTTTAGGCTGGAGGTACCTCTGCATCATCAGATCTAAGGAGTTGAAGGTCAAATTTTTCATCATATATCTCTGTCTAGCAACTTCATTACAACAAATGTCTATTCTATATACTTTAGATAGGAGGCACATCTGCATCATCAGGATTGAAGAATTGAAGGTCATATCTTCTATCATATGTCTCTACTTAAAGACCTTATCATATATTCGTAAGCTCCAAATGCCTAACTTGTATGGTTGAGGCAGGAGGCACTTCTGCATTATCAGGGTTGAAGAGTTGAAGGGAAAATTTTCCATCATATACCTCTACCTATCAACCTTATTGAATATTCATAAGCATCAAATGCCTAACTTGTATGGTTGAGGCAGGAGGCACCTCTGCATCATCAGAGTTGAAGAGTAGAAGGTCAAATTTTCCATCATATATCTCAGCTTATCGACTTTATAAAATATCCATAAGTTCCAAATGCCTAACTTATGTGGTTGAGGCAGGAGGCACTTCTGCATTACCAGGGTTAAAGAGTTGAAGGTCAAATTTTCCATCATATCATGTTAACCTAGATACTCAATGTTCATTTTAAGTTTCATGAGAATTGAGTGGGCAGAAGGTAAGTTGTCATAAAATATGTAAAAAGCAGGGGTAGTGATGATGAGTTCCACCCCATAACTTAAATTCTAATCATCAGAGTATACTAACGTTAAGGTAGGAAAGTACCGCAACGAAACACCCTTTCATATGAAAAAAAGAAAATTGAAATTGGTTAAGAAATACTCGACTTATTGAAGTTTATATGAAATCTGGTTTTTCCAATTTTCCGGGAAAACTGGCGGAAATTTTCAAATTTCCTCGAAATGGGACCCCTTGTGAAACTAGCCGCATACAATGGTGTATGAATCATATCGATCGGTCGCGGCATCGCGAAAAAATCGCCGAACAAACATAAAAAAAAAAAAAAAAAAAAAACATATATACGGTCGAATTGAGTAACCTCCTCCTTTTTCGAAGTCGGTTAAAAATATTAGTAAATATAAAGAGTAGGAAACGATTCGAAGTTTTTATATAAAAGCCAGTGGTCAAAAGCTCACATAATATAGCTCGAACGAAGTGTCAATAACGTAACATTAAATATGTAGATTGACAAAATGGCCCTTTATGTATTGTGTCTCTTTTACGTGTGAGACAGACAAAAAAAGACTTACTTATTGTGACGTTTACTCAGTCTACTAAGCAAACGGAACAGAATAATAGATTGAGTAAACGTAACATAAAATTGGATTGGAATTGGGATGTTTTGAAAACTCATGGTAAGGGTACCTACTGACCTGCATTTGATTACAGATATTTATGGGCGGCAGTGACCACTTAAGATCAGTAAATTTGCATGTTCGTTTGCTTTTCCTATATTATAAAAAATAAAGAAAGTGATAAATAGAAGAAGCAAATTTTTTCATAACATTTTGAACTTTATCTGAAAAACCTCACGCTGATAGAACGTACGAGTATATAGGAGTAACGAACAGTTTAGTTCATTCAGTTTAAGCCGAGCGTGTTTTAACCCGCCTCGCCGAAGATAAATGTGGTTTGACGTTATTTCAAAACATCGTTTCAGAAATGTTTTAGAATTGTTTCTCATCGAGTGTGCACAAACTCGCCGGATACATGTTATGAAACAGCTCGTAACGAGTGCTTCTGGATTTACTAACTATGAATACCTAATGACACGACTCTTCCAGACGTATTTCAAACGCTTATTAAACTACATGTCAAACTACATATTAGGTACATAGTTTTATATATTGTATTTTACGTTACCATGTTAATCTATATACGGAGACTCTACAGTTACCTCAGTTACCTAGGTAGACATACATAACCACCAAAAATACAACACATAAAAAATGAGTAACATACAGCTTGTAGGCTTTTACACGTGGACGAGATGATGAAATAGACTCTTAATAGCCCATCATTTATCATACAGACGAGCCTGTGAACTCGCCGCGGTGTACGGGAGCTGAGTTGCATGCTGATTACATCGGACAAATGCGCCGATTAATAAGACAAAAATATTCAAAAGTGGATTTGGAGGTGACTAATCATCATCGAATCTTAAATGTTTTTCTGTGGTAAGGTTTTCCCTGACGATTATATAGTAATACGATTATGTAGTAATGGCCATTAGGTCATAGGTAGAATTTTTAGCACGTCTGTTTATACATATAAGGAAGATATAGGTGGTGGTATCGCAGTTAGGCCACCTGTCATCAAATATATGTATACCAAAGGTTAGGAAAAGGGTACAGTGAAATTCGAGTGAGGTATTTTAATAACAAAAGGAAGTAATGGCAGAATATGAGCTCGTCGCCGCGCTCCTTGAGTGACAAAAGTGAAATTGCACGGCGCCACTTTACCCCAGAAATATGCTCATGCAGCGAGCTCGCTTTATGCATCTCACACTTCCCACCGCGTTGAAAATAGCTGCGCGGTAATAATCACGGTACTGTGCTGCAGTTATACTTTTTAAAGAATTTCATTATATGTTAAATGTATATAAAGTTGGCTGCCTCTTGCTCTTTCCATTCGAATATAATGTAGGCTAATGTGTTGATGTTAACTTGGTATAATATAGGAGTACCTACTACCCGTGAGGGCAAAATTGGAATGCCTCGGATAAAGTATGTACGAGTAAGTAGATTTTTTGCTTATATTCGTTATATACTTGCCTTATGTCGGCCTATCTTCTTTTTCTTGACCGTGCAGTTTTCTGTCCACCTGTAACAAATTTAAACCTCTTTAAAAAACATCGGAGCATTAAAAAATAAATCCTTACTAATCTTTACTAATATTATAAATCCGAAAGAAACTGTCTGTGTGTCTGTCTGTCTGTCTGGTTGTCTCTTATTCACGGCTAAACCACTGAACCGATTTTAATAAAATTTTGTACAAAGATAGTCTGAGACCCGAGAAAGGCATAGGATAGTTTTTATCCCGGAAATCCCACGGGAACTAGGGATGGCGATCTAAGATCGATTAATCGGGGAATCGATCTTTTGGACCAAAAGTCGATTATTTTAATCGATATTAGAAAGGATTGAATCGTAAACTATGCATTTGATCAAGTGATGATCTTTATCAAAGTCGTTGTCCATGCGCCCACGAAGGTTTCAGAGTTGGCACGAACAATTTTCGCCAGATGGCGCCACTTTAATTCCAATGAAGGTACAAATTTTCAGTTTTATGTATGTTAGTATGTCATATTATTTTCTTTGACGCGGGCGAAGCCGCGGGCAATAACTAGTATCTAATAAGCGTATATTTCAAAAGGATACTTGTTTTAAATGACGTTTCAATTATTAAATGAAGTAATTCTTAGTATAATAAATAAATAAAGCACATGTATATTTAACATGTTCGTGTTTCGCGAACCACAAGCAGTACAATTCTTTTGCATACATGTGCATATTTAAGTGTATCATAATTTCATGATCTAATAGTAATGCAGCTCACATATGCGTGCTTACTTTATTTTAAAAAAATATTTCGCATAATAAATACCATTGCACAGGCATTTATAAAATTGTGAATGAATAGGAATTTAGTAAAAATATGTGTTCAAATTTATTGTTAAGTATTTGTCCCGGTATGCGAAACCATTGAGTTTCACAAAAGTAAATAAAACGAGCGCTACCCTATAGTTCCATAGCCCTCTAGAGGACCCCTCTTACCTCTATAAAACCTTTATAGGGAGTACAGGGACCTTCCGTCCAGGCATCCGTTGCAAAGAGATATGCTCAGTTAAGGACATACTCGTACCTATTTACAAAATGTGAACTACATTTGCTTTATTTTCTGCTTATTTTTATAATGTAATGTAACAAATAATATAGCAATAAATAATAATGTCAAACTATCAAATTGGCATGTCACAGGGGGCCAGAATTAAACGTACATTATGGATTATTATGCAAATAAACGATTTGATTTGATCCTTCATTACGGTAAAAGTGGGCTCTGAAATTGGAAAGTTTCATTTGTTTTATACCCGCTGTTAATTTAATTGAGAGCTTTATTTATTTATCGTTTTCTTCAATATTTGTCGAACTTTAAACATATACAAAATGAGTGATTCACGAGCCATGTCGAATATAGTTTTTATATGAATTTTATAAAATATACTCTTTTATAAGCTTTTAAAAACAAACTGATAGTAACGTTCAGAAAACCTTTTCATTTGATACACATATCATGGGGCTATCACTATGAACAATTTAAATACGAAGAACATGATATCCAATCAGTAGCTATTGGTGTCGAAACTAAGGACTACCATATAACTATTGCAGCAATTAATTGCCCACCTAGATATTCAATAAAAAAAAGAAGTACATACAATTATTAAACAAATTTAACGAAAAATTCATCTTGGGAGTTAAATTCGGGCGAACGCGAATAATGTTTTTAAAAAGTACTTTATTTATTACAATAATTATTATAAGAACAAAATATGTATTTACTTAAAGAATTCTGTTACAAGACTGATTTTATGTGAAACACCAATATGCATCGTTCGATTCATAGTGGTTTGTACATCAAAATAGCCAGCTCGGCCTAGTGAATAAGCATACAGATTGGGAAAGTGTCAAGGTGTAATATAAACTTGCACGTTTCACTTAAAACTCCTGAACAAATAGACGAGGAAGTTGGTGGATTTGTTAAGGTTATCCAACATTCAGCCTGGAAAAATATACCACAAGCTAGAGTGAGAGTCACACGTCCGACGTATACAAGGGAAATACTTGTCCTTATAAGGGAAAAACGGAGACAAAGGTAAAGGTGGCACGAAACTAGGTCTCCCGAAGACAAGAAACATCTGAACAACCTCATAAAAACACTTAGGAGAAAAATCAATCAATTTAATAACAATACCCTAAAAACCTATTTATCAAGCTTAAACAATGATCGCAGCACAGACTACTCACTGTGGAAAGCAACCAAAGGCTTAAAACGACCTATCAAGAAAATTCCCCCAATTAAAGACAAGTATGGAAAATGGATAATTGATGATATGCAAAAAGCTTCTCAGTTTGCCCTTCATCTAGAAAAAAACTTCCAACCAAATGTAGGAGAATATAGTGATTATAGTAGTCACTGTATAGAGCAGACAGAGCTAGATATTAAATTTGTGACCCCAAAAGAAGTGTCAACAGAGATACAACGCAACATTAATCCTAAAAAAGCTCCTGGATTTGACTTGATTACAGGTGAGGTTATGAAGAACCTTCCTAGAAAAGCTGTAGTCAAGTTAACTTCCCTAATAAATGCTTCATTCAAAATTCAATATGTTCCAGACTTATGGAAGGTAGCTGAAGTAATAATGATACGAAAACCGGGTAAACCGCCACATGAAGCTGCATCATACAGGCCTATCTCCCTATTGCCTATAATGTCTAAGGTCTTTGAGAAGCTCTTGTTAAAGCGACTCAAATCCATATTAGAACATAAAAACTTAATACCAGATCACCAGTTTGGTTTCAGTGAAAAACACTCCACGATAGATCACATTCATAGGATTTCTAATACAATAGAAAAATCACTAGAAGAGAAGAAAATCTGCTCTGCAGTATTTTTAGATGTAGCGCAAGCCTTCGATAAAGTTTGGCATGAAGGCTTGATATTGAAGCTACGAGCAATGCTACCAAAGCAATTCTCAGAAATATTAGTATCTTATATTTCAAACAGAGCTTTCCGAGTGAGACAAGGAGAAGCATACTCAGATCTCAAGCAAATAAATGCTGGCGTACCACAAGGCAATGTATTGGGGCCGGTCCTGTACCTCTTATACACTTGTGACATTCCAGAAACAGAAAATAACATCTTCGCAACTTTTGCTGATGATACGGCAATCATAGCTGTAGGGAATGATCACGCTGAAGCAGCGGAGAAATACCAAGTAGCTATCTACAAAGTAATCAATTGGACGAAGAAGTGGCGAATGAAACTCAATGAAAGATAATCAGTGCACATTGATTTTACAAATAGGCATCCGAATTATTAACCTGTATATATTAACAATACACCCATACCATATGCAAAAAAAGCCAAATATCTTGGCATGACCCTTGATGCGAAGCTGCGCTGGAGAGCTCACGTCAAGAAAAAACGTGACAAGTTGGAGCTCAAATACAGAGCTATGCATTGGCTGCTCGGGCAACATTCCTCGCTGTCTATATAAAATATTGTTATATAAACAAGTCCTAATGCCTGTATGGACATATGGTATTCAACTCTGGGGCTGTACCAAAAAGATTAATTTAGATATCATACAAACGTTCCAAAATAAAGTACTTATTAGGGTATTGCAAATGCACCTTGGTATGTAAGAAACGAAGATCTACATCGGGACCTTCAAGTAGACCTTGTTAAAAAAGTGATTAGTACTTATGCTGAAGGTCATCCAAAATGACTTCACCATCACGTCAATATCGAGGCGATCCAGCTCCTCGATACGACGGACCTAGTGAGAAGACTCAAAAGGACTAAACCATTTAAGTTAGTGACATGACGCAGTGTAGTGTTAGTGAAATAGTGATAAGTGAACATTATAGAACACAAGAACAATGTGTCTACTCCTTTATGTGATAAGACAAAGAAGTGCAGTGTCAGAGGACGCTGCCTTCATTATATGATTATTAAGCAGTTTAAGTTAGCGTAAAATTACTCATTAGTCTTATAGTAGGCTAGATTGTAATTAATATAAAGTACCTTATTACTCATTCGGTATTTTATACATGCAAAAAAAAATATCATGGGGCTGTATAAAAAATAAATGTTGTCCGGACCGCCATATTGATTGTAGAATAACAGCATCTATCATCAATCTAATCATGCATTATCATCCAAACATAATACCAAACGTGTATGTAAAATTGAGCTCAATCGGTTGAGTATAACTGCTTTATAATTCAGTAAGTAGTAAGATTTGGACCTCACACAAATTCGAACTAACAAAGCATAATAAAAGCTACCAATTAGTAAACTTGAGCATATTTTTCAATTGCAAACATAAGAACTAGGTATCGAAATTTTTAGTGTTATCATAAAAAGCTTCGTCAATGTTTTGATAGTACGTCTATAAACCTTTATCGCAATATTGACACAGTATCGGTCGTGTGCCTCACTTTGAGTGTTGTTATGCATAAAACCCGCATGACATTCATGAAAGTATCCACATATATGTATGACAATGTAGAGGTCGTTGTGTTATACTGCTCCTGCTTTCATCAATGCATATCGTTATCTTTATTCTTTAAAGTATTTATATACTTACGCTATTAATCTTAAAATATTATACAGCCAACGTTACATTACTATCCTTTTGTTCAATCATCATCATTATCATCAACCCATTACTGTCTCGCAGAGAGAGCAGTGAGAGCGTCCAGCAAGGCACGGGTCTCCTCTCAGAATGAGAAGGATTAGGCTATAGTCCACCGCGCTGGCCAAGTGCGAATTGGTAGACTTCACATACCTTTAAAAACATTTTTTAATTGTTAGGTATGCAGGTTTTCTCACGATGTATTTCCTTCACCGTCTAAGTAAGTGATAATTAATTTCTAATACGTACATAATTTTGAAAAATCAAACGTGTGTGTCTGGCATTTGAACCTGGGACTCCTCGATCAAGAGGCCGAGTTTCTTAACCACTAGGCTATCACTGCTTCTTTATGTTTAATGCTACTTAATTATATCAAATATATATTTTTTTGTTCCTAAGAATTACATCTCTCTTAAGACATAATTAAAAGTAAGAACTAATTTAAAGTAGTTGATCAATATAGGCAGTATAGGCACTACTCTATTTTCGTTTTTGTGATTGTTTTCTTACAAAAAAAGCAACAAGATGAAATGGCTAAAGAAGTAACTGTACACTATAACAGTAGTTTCGAATATTCGCCCGAAGAGGTTCTAAGAGCCTATTTTAGCACAACATTTTATCCCAGATTCTTTCAGTGGCGGTCCATTACTCCTGCCGGGCAATTTGCTTCAGTCGCTCTGACACTTACGACTGTTACTGTGAAGGATTGTCCTTTATCGTGTTCCTCACTTCCTGAATGGAGAACCTGACTTAATTAAAGTTCTTTGGAAATTCTGAGCGTAAAGCAGTTTTAAATTAAAGTTTTTCTTATGTGACTAGACATTTTTACTATATAGTATTTCTGATAGTACAATTAGGTAGGTTCAGTACAAAGTCGAAGAAATTGCTCATATCATTATTTCAACCTTACATTAGTTAACTATTTGCCTTCCAAGATTAGCCAAAAGATCGTAATATCCAACAGTAGCTGTTAGCGTTAACTGTTAACGATGTATATATCATATCGTTCTTCTTTTATCAAAATAGCTCTACGTAAGTTTCACATGTAGGAGAAAACTACAACAGTGCCATTTGTAGGTGTATTAACTGCGAGACAATCCAATAAACTTGTAGTAGTTGTAATCGTATACCCACAATACGATCCTGAGCTTACAGACTTACTAGAAACAAGTTAGGTATTAGCCTCGAGTCGAACAACCCTAATACTTATTACAAGTACTACAGTTTGTAAACATCACACGATATCTCAGCGGCCAACGCTAAAGTTTCAGGCTGCGGTGACTCTGAGAACAGCTGCTGAGAACTGTAATCGTTTTCTGTAAGCCAATTTCGCAATCCTACTTGTATCACTTTGATTTAAGGACAGGACACGAGGACAACGTAGTAAGGACACAAAACTAATTCAATATATTACACCTATGTACAAATATATACTTTTCATACACAAAGAGTAGTTAAATTATATTCGCATTTTGAATGTAGGAGTGTCCTTAACATTTCCTTTTGTGAGATTGTTGCGCCTTTGAGTCCCAAAATAGAGATGTCTCACAAAGAGTGTTGACGTCGTAACGAAGCGAAATACTGTTATATCTCAAATATCAAATATTTTCGCGCAGAAGTGTTGTTTTCGGTTTCCACAAAACGGAACAATTCAATAAGGCGTTGTCAGAACGCCGAGCAGGTGTCGGCAACTGGGACAGGCACATCGGGGAAACGACTTGAAGGTCCCAACTGTTATACTTGACATTGGGAGGACATTCAAGATCCTTTTAATGAATATTTGGTACGATAAATTGGGAACCCTTTTCCTTAGGTAATATATATTGGGATTTGATATCGGAAATCGATACCGTGTAACGTTCGTGTTGCTAGAACGGTCTGTGTGTCAATTTAAAATGAAAAATAAAGAGGGAAACGGAAAATGCTTCAGAAGCGAGAGGTGCGCGCGACCAAGCGGTCACGGGGCGGCCACACTTCCAACAATATGACAGCTGTCCAAGCAAAGCAAACAGCGAGCCGGCTTGCATATTTATTATGAAATAGAAAAATTTAACAATGTGTTGAGAAGTGTGACACAAAGACCCGATCCACTTTTCACATGACGGAAGGGACCTTCATACTGAACGTTAGTGTTGCACCTGTCTTATCTGGCTATTATATTGTGTTTTTTTTCCAGCTTCTGCCTTATTTATAACTTTTCACCAGTGAAGCACGTTTATTTATATTGGGTAAAATGGTTAGTGCTATGTAGTTCGACTGAGCAATTATTGAAATATCGAAGCAGGAAACTATTGTTTCAGTTTCAATTTGTTGTTGATATCATAGTTTAGATCTAATTATAAATTTATAACGTATAATGGTATTGTGACGGACTTATGTTTTAAGTATTTGTTTTTAAATTTATCGGATTTTAAATATTTGTTATTTGAAAAAGCTAGAAAATTATAATATTTAAATGCTTCAATGGATTTTTAAAAACAAAATAATTTGTTAATTATTTTGTTTTTATTAATTAATTATTATTATTTTTATTATATATTATTAATACTATGATTTATGATTTAAGAACATATTTCAAACAGACTGTAGCCATATATTCCGTTAAATTTTAATACTTTTAACCTTTTAACTAAGCAACTTTTTATATCCATGATTTGTCAAGGTAAGGCACAGTGGAACAGCTGTAAAGTGTATAAAGCCGCAGCGGTGACAGCGCCGCTCGCCGCCTCCTCGCGACGCCGCCCGTAAAACGGTTATATCGTGTTACGTAACAATCGAACTCGTAAAATTAATACGTCGAGTCGTAACTCATAACATAAATAAGTTTCGTTTTCTCACATTAATTTTAACTGACGATAAAATGAGCAAGATGGTTTTAATATAATCGGCGGCGTGGACATTAATGATTGTGAATGGGCAAAAAATCGCGGCGTGGGCACTGGCGCCGATTGCTTTGCTTAACTGCCGCTGTATATCGCGGTGTCGTTCAAAAAATAACTCAATGTGCTACAGATATTGAATCTGTACAAATTGACAATGGGTTTCGGGGACATAACAAATCAAGAGCTGCAGTTATTCGTTGTCAATTTTTCAACTGTCTGTCACGCTACAAGCTTACACACAATAAAATTTGTTACAGCGTTATTGTATGAAAATAGTGAACGATCTTGTGTGATTTTTTGTGTGTAAGATTAAATTACGGCAACAACTATAAGATACCAGCTTTAACTTTTCGTTTTTCCAAAACATTTGTTATTTCTTTTGAAGACAGTATACAGTATAGTACGAGCAAATGAATTGATAGATCAAGTATGACATACCAAAAGCTCTTAGATGACAGCGATACAATTAAGGCAATTAATTACATATAACAGTCTTACTTTGGCAATTAAACGACAATAACATTAATTTCAGTGAGTATCTCTCCATGATACTCGTACATTCGGGTAATGCCCATTACGATGACGCGATAGACATCGCGCGGCGTCGCTGATGGGCATTCTGCTAATTCCACTAGATGTGTATCGCGAAATTTTAGTCATATGTGAAGCTTTCAGTGTACTTTGAACGACTACGAATATTTGTTCACAATACACTATGAGGTTTTGGAATGTGTAGAAATTGTAATTGTTACTGTAAATTGATGGTGGTAGGACTTATGGTTTCAAGGCACTACCATCTAAGCTAGTTCTGCTTAATAATACTAGCGTAGAGCTGCTGTGTTCTGGTTTCAAGGGCGTTGTATGGGAGACATATCTATCCTAGGCATTTCGTATTACTCCTAAGGGGTACCAACGCATCAGTGGCTTCAAGTAGGAATCTAATCTAATCCGGGGTTGATTACAGCTACTCACCATCAGGTGGACTGCATGCTTGTTTCCTACTTCCATATTTTGAGAAAACGTAAATATTTGGGTACGTATAATAATATATTTTGATTGATGATTATTTAAAAAAATCTTAAGTGTACATTACAATAAAATGTTAATTGTGATTTCTTTACTTATAATGAAAGAACTGTAACGTACTTTTTGGACTGTAGTATTTTTTAGATCTTGGTAATATCTAAATAACCACTTGCAGATTTCTAACAAAAACTTATGGCGACAATGTTGTAAAATTGGATATCAATTTGGAGACCTTTCTTTATTGGCAACAAGACGTCTCCGGCAATAATTTATCATCCGTAATTTAATAAAGGGCTGATCTGATCGATCATGAGTTCATAATGGACGGAGACGAATGCTGAGCGATCAATCTATGCCTTCCCTTTATGCCTAGATTGGAAAATTTCGCTTTAACCCATGCCACGATGTAGCGTACGACATTATATTTTACATATCTCATACGAGCTGTACACCGCGGTTCACCGGCGTTCAAAATTATGAATACTGAGGAGATTTTGTGAGTTCTAATTTTTACACGGAACTTTTATTCTAATTTAAAAGTAGCCTAAGTTACTCCTTATTACATCGGCTAACTGACACTGAAAAATCCGTCCAACCATTTCGAAGATTCGCTGGAACAATCAGACAAACAAAAATGAATGTAATTTTGCTATAGGTACCAATTTCATATGCGATGAATGAAATTTATTAATTATTTTCATATTACAAATAGACTTCAATTTTATATTTTTTAATTATTTGTATAGATTTGTTTACATCGTGGCTAACGGGGGTACTAATGAAATATGTTTTTCTTAGTCGTAGTTGGAAGATGGTAGAACCGGTGTACTTTAAGTAAATCAGTGAAGCAGTCTTTGCGTTTTTTGCCGGCTGACTCACGTCTCATTGCCCTACGTAGAGTTGGTTAAACACGTTAATGGATACCAAAGACCACTTACCAGTAGGCGGACTACACGCTTGTAGGCTACTTAAATCTTATAAAACGACTTTCCACGAATTAAAGACACTTTCCTCTTATAATAGAAATTGTTTTTTAAAATTATTGTTGTCTTGTTGTCCGATTTGCCCTGAGGGCGAAAACATGATCGTCCGTTATTGTGTCGGCCGTAGCGCAAAGTCGCAATTTGTGTAAATGAACACGTTTTAATAGCAATTTATTGTTTTTCTGGACAATAAAACGGTCTTTACTCTGCATATTTTACGTCCAATATGAGGCAATGCAGACAGAAATATTCGTTTATAAAAGCTCACAAACACGCAAAAATAAGTTTTCAAAGAAGCCCCTTTGGAATAATGGAATTTTATAATTTTTGTCTGTTTTATATCTTTACTGTTTAGCTATCACCCGAGGTAAACTTGTCTAGTTTATAATGAGTAACGTAGGTTATTTTTAATCTGCTAGTACGTAATGTTAGTTATGTACACGGAATCTCATATTCATATGCAATAAGACAAACAGATCTCGCTGACTACTCCCTCATTTAATAGCAAACTTGTGATTTCTAGTTCGGAACAAAATCCCGGCGGACACGGGTCGGAGCTCCTGGAGCTGTTTGCTCTGACCATGCTGATGTTTACAAGCGCGATTATAGCCACAACTTGACAAGGCTTCCCCTCTTCTCCACTTCAACTTTATTATTATGGACAATAACAGAGGAATAAAATTACTGAAAATTTTGTATTTGTTACGTAAGGGCTCTGACTGCTTTTAAAAAAAAAAAAAAAACGCTTTCTACACTCACAGCCCCACACTAGGATTCCCTGTGTCGTGGGTGCTATGGACACACACAGAGACAAATACACAAACACCCAGACCCAGAATCAGAAATCTAAATTCATCTTTTTAGAAATCTGTCTGGCCGGGGATCGAACCCGGGACCCTCTGCGTGTCAGACCGGCATGGTGACCGCTCCGCCACGCGGGTTTTAACTGCACAAAAGTATTTTAAATGAAGAAGTCAGTAAAAATAGTTTTGATTTTAGTCAAAACGACCATACAGTTCTATACTAGGCGAATAAGGAATACTACATTACACGAACAGGTATTTTCAATATTATGACTTTTACGGAGATGTTGATTAATATGCGAGGTATGACATCTTGACCGCTATATTACGTACGGTCATACAATTCTTTAGTTTTTTAAGATTAAAGTAGCAAACGTGATTACCTGCTACTGTCAGATGGATTGCTTCTGACGGTAGCTGATGCCCATAAACGTCTATAACTAACATGCCACATTGGTGTAGCGATAGTATATCTCTGTCCAACAATACAAGTTCCCCCACCATTCAATAAGTAAGTATATTCTCTCTAATAAGTACGAGATATTATACTTCACTCAAAATATTCCTACTGGCGGCTAGATATTAAATATGAAAATATGAACGAATCTTCTCAATTGAGGTTGATGCGAAGGTCAGATTAGACTACAGGTGTTTCATACAAATTACCCAGACAGCTATTTATTTTAGTTATTGCTTTCAGATAAGAACGTACGGCGAATGTACACTACAATTACTTTTATCTTCCTCGCGGTTTATTGTTACAAGATAATATTTAGAACACGTAAGTTCAGAGTGTAAAGCACAGATTCTAAAGCTGATAGAACCCACTGTATTTTAATTACAGCGACACCACATATCGTGGAAACTATATTTAGGCTTCTGTTTATTGGTTTGATAAGTGTGTTAAACCTGTGTCACGGGATCCTACTCAGACTGAATGTAGACTAAACATCTTAACATGCATTAACAAAGTTTCGGATGGATTCGAAAGTAAATTTATCAATTTACTTTAAACTGATGGAAATAAGTAGGAATTGTATATTATTAGATTAAATAAATAAATAAAATAAATTAGACAAGTTGAAAGTTTAATTTCATACAATTTCAAGGTCTTACCTTTTAGTAAAATTTTCTTATTGTACTTAAAACTCCTTTAAGATGTTGTGACGCCGGGGAATGATCTGCGCAATCTTCCCCACGCTGCGACCTGGAAAAAATAAATATCCATCATTAGTTATTGTCCTGTTTATCAGCCTTTGTATTAAAATGAGTTATAAAAAACGACATACTGAAGAAAAACTAGTTAGGTAGGTATAAAAATATATATCTCATCATCGTCGTCCGTCTGTACTATTATTGATTTGAAGTCAGCGTAATATTACGTCCTCCTAATGAATTACAAATACTAACTACATTTAGTGGAATTCTGCTAGTTGCAATGTTTACATAAGTAATAATTATATCATGAGATCATCAAACGACTACGCCAGCCAAAATTTCACCAAATTTCATTCAATACGTTACAAAGTGCATCAATGTGTGGTGAATAATTGTGCGTGGGCGTCGGGCATCGCGTTATTTCGGTTGCGGCTACAATGCCTAGTTCAGAGCTATTTGAGCGCTTGACATTTGCCGCCCCCGCGCCTGCCGCCCGCCGCACCGCTGCACCACCGCCCCGCAGACGCGCCGCTGCCGCACCGGCGCATCGTCACGCAACAACTTTCTACACTGATATTCTACAAAAGTTCAAGTTCATCTAAAACTATATACCTATATAAAACCGTAAACTTACGTAATAAAAGTCAACCTCTACATAGATTATATTTTAATTTTTTATCAATTTCGTAAATGAATTTGAGTTTCTCGACCCGGATCTTGCCAGCTGTAAAGGGTTCGTCACAGGCATTAGTCCATTAAGAAGTCCAACTATTGTTACTCACACACTCGTGAAAACGCGGTACTTAATGTTAAAATTGAATAGAAAAACATTTAATATCCTTCCGCCGTTTGTTCCATTGCGAACTGTCTCCATAAAACAAAGCGTCAACATTCTTTGAGGAAATATGTTGTTTGTTTTATTACGGTATCGCAAAGTGTCAGAGGTGACACGACCGCCCAGCCCTCCAGACAGCGGCGGTGATGAACTCCGCATCTGTTACCTATTTATACACGTTTTTAATAGATCACTATATATTTATTATAATCGCTTCATATTATAATATACTAAACTTCGCATAACCGTCTAACACAGACGTTATGTTTACTAGGCGGCTTCAAACCCTTTCTTATAGATTTTGACGTTAACATTAGTTAATACAGTTTGTAGAGCAGTCATAATATGCTAGATGATAGCGGCCACCGTTATACATACTCTGTAGAAATTTCAAGTGTTACGTATATGACGTATACGTGTATGACGGTTCAGGGGATAGTACCCTGTGACAGACGGACAGATGGCCAGACGGTCATACAGCGAAGGCTTAGTAATAGCGTTCCGTTTTTATCCTTTTGGTTTTTTTGTAGCCCTAAAAATTAAAGTTTGAAGCGCGATAAATAAATCTAGATAGCTGTAATGTCGTCAGCGAGCGTCAGGTATAGTTCACGCCAAAATGCTAGTCCGCTCTGAAGTTGTTGCAAGCTGGCGTACTAATCATACAATTTGCTATGGCGACGCGATTCATTTCTATATTCAGAGCGGACTATTAGTTTTACGCGGACTATACCACGCATTAAACAAAAGTTCTATTTGATAATCTCATGCGCAAAATATTAAATTTCGTGTTTTAGTTTGAGATATATGTAGCCAAAACTTGGCAGCTTCACCTTGACTATATGTGCCCAATTAGCGGTGCTATTTTTCCGCGGAACTAATACAAGCGTGTCGAAATGTTTATTTGCGGATCGCTGCCGCCACCGGCCGGTAGGTGGCGTAGTTTACTGACACCTTACAATGATAGACTGTAAGATATTGTTTATTACAGTGAGGAGCATTCCATCTACCTTCAGCTACTCATAAAATTTAGTGCTTGCCATTAATCTATATAATCGGGGCATAACTATACGAACATTTACATATGTATGTGCAGACAGACAATTTGTTTACTGGAATAAAATTAAACGATAACATTTATATATAATCGCAGTGTGTATTTATTTTTAACTAGATGCGATGTACATATATTCGTAGTGTCTACCGAACCGAATCTTGATCTAACCGAAACGTAACGATGGATTGTTTCGTTTGATATCCTATCTTGTCATTATCATAATTGGTATCTGCGGTGACTACTGTTACAGACACATATAATTAGCTGTCACATGATGACAAGTGGTAAGAGGCAGTAAAATCTATAATTATGCATAGTCATGTGGTTAGTATCGTGAGTAGTGGTAACCATTATCTTTAACCCTGTTTTAGTTTTTAGGATTCCGTACCCTAAGGGTAAAAACGGAACCCTATTACTAAGACTCCGATGTCTGTCCGTCTGTCACAGGGCTTAGTACGAGTTCGACTTGCACTTGGCCAATTATTATTACTGCTATTCGTAGTTATAAATTTACTCCATTTTTAGTAAAATCTTCCGTTCCATTTGCATAAAAACCTACGAAGTTACACGTGGGCTCGTTATAAATTGACTACAGGGACAGTTTTGTAATTAAAGCATGAAAAGGGAACATCGAAGGGTATTAATTAAAGGTATCAATGAAAGTATACAAAGCTGGAGCGAGTGTGGAGCACCGCACAAGTACTGTTGACGCTCGGAGACGGCACGTGCCACTGTTTAAACTTTACACACATATAATATTTACTAATATCTGATTAAAAAAATTATGATGTTGATAAATAAATAAATGTATGATAAATTGTTTCAATATCTGTCAATGCTCATAATCAATCTATAGCTCATCTTCCTAGGTAACGGAACAATGTAAAAAGCTTTCGGTATAATAAATGTTGCCAAGTAAAAAGCTTCTAAGAGTAGCTCGATTTAATTTTCGTTCTGAATTTGTTCTGAAAAAGTTGTATTGCAAGTTTCTCCAAAAAAACTTCAAAATCAACACATTATTATGAGACTCATTAATGAACTGGAAACCGTACTGATCGAAAGCTGGAGGAACTTCTGGTAAAACACCAACGTTGATAAAATATTCATGTTGTTGATGCGGTACTTTACCAGAAGTTAAATAAGTTACGAGTAACTTAAAGCATCTACCTACTCTCGTGATCGGCCTCCAGTAATTACACAGGCAGGTGGTACGAACATTCGGAAAAGCTGTGATGCTCACGAAGGAGGCAGCGGAGAGAGCCAGAAGTGTCGTGTATGCATTCTATATACTCATCTCTTGAGATAAACTGCTAGCATACTGCAGCATAAACCCACCCTGCTAGCATGAAACCCAGCGCCGACCGACGTGTCATCCAGTAGAACTCTAGAGTTCTACTGAAATTCTAGAATTTTAGTCGGTAAGTCTGTCATTCCAGTTCTGCTCGTCCGAGCGAAGAGTGAAATAAAAATTAAGAAATATGCCTGAAGTTTCGTCATGGTTCAAAACTAGTACGTCGTAGGCGCATTTTAATTGAAGTTTAATTTCATAGGGTCTCATTGATAAGTATATAAGCATAGAACATTGAATATAGAATGTCGAATTGAGGTAGTAAATGCTTCAAAACTATAATAGATAATAATAAAATCTTTAACGATTTACATCATAACTCTCTTCTTCGATAAGTTGGTTAAAAATCATTTTATGTTTTCGAAACGTCTTTCAACCTACACTTCGTATCTAATGTTGTTAAATTCCAGTCGACATCAAGCTTCGAAAATTGCGAGATAGATTTTTCTGACGATAAAATGCCACATTGGAAAAAGTTTCGCTAAATTTTATATTTTGGCGCAAAATTGCTGAAAATTCGTTGAAAGCAATATCCGTCGTATTCGCACCGCGTCGCGACGCCGGCTGAACCAGGCTTCGATAAACATCTCCAGTTAGATTTCTACTCAAATAAAAATTCAAATACATCTATATTTTCTGAATCCACTGTCGTCCACTGTCGATTTGACGCAGTTTAAAATACTCGCCTGCAACATTCCTTACGGGAAATCAAATGGACTTTTTAAAAAGATGCAAAAGGAGGACACCTTCAAAGCTAGTGATGTCTTTGATGTTGCGAATGTTAACAAAACACAGCCACAAATACCTTCCGAAACGACGCGAGATGTTGACTTTCAAAAATATTGACGGTGCATAAGTGGTTTTGATTTCGAACTAATAATTAATGAAGGCGGTAGAACCCTTTGTGGTTCGACTCCGGGGGCACCACCGCCACATCTATTTCTACCTAATAACAGCAGTGTTAGGCGCTGCTGTGTTCCGGTTTGAAGGGTGTGGTAAGGGAGACAGACTTTTCCGAGGTGTTCCAGCTTAGTCCTCAGGGGTAGCGGCGCATCTGTGGCCGACCTCAGGTGGGAATATCTAATCCTATCTGGGGTTGATTATAGATGTCCATGGGCGGCAGTAGCCACTTACCATCAGGTGGACTGTATGCTCGTCTGCTACTCGTATATTATAAAAAAAAAAAATTGACACTCTATTTGAACTGCTACTTACTAATAATATTTTTACTAATAATTTGATTTAAGTTATTACTAACATAATATTGACAAATGTTATACAATTCAACTTTTATGTAATTCATATATGTATTCACACCACAGACCTGTATTCACACACACACACTTGACAACATTTACTACCGAATTAAGCATGCCTGTATTGTTAGTGAAGATGATTTAATTAAAAAATAAATGACGGTATCTACTTCATTCCATCAATCATAGCCATAGGGTTACTTATAAAAATCTCAGCCAAGACGAACAGGCCCACCAGACTTTGTGTCTCAAGTGTTACAGGGTATCGGGGACGAACATCAAGCCCATCTTACACCTTAATTTGATATTTTCTGATAAATTTTCATTCAAAGAGGCTGCACTCATCGTACATACCAGGTTCAGTAATCTCGTACTAATTAAAAGCTATAAAATAAAATGGGTAAAAACAATTTACATCTACGATTGCTTTTTCTGTTGCAATTTGGAGAATCTATTCAGGAAATTGCACTTGACACTGTTCTTTATTATCAGAAAAGTAAATAAAAGCGGCGAATTTTATATTCACTTTTGCATTTGGAAAAATAATTTTGCTTTCTGTTTTTATAGACCACTGTATTTATTTCAGAATTCAGTGCTCGCAGCCGCTTGGCACTCGAGAGCCCTCCTCCGCGCCGCTACACTGCAGATGGATAGTATTTTTGTCAAATTACCTTAACAAATTGTATTTTTTTTGTATACAGGTGAGAACTATCATCTATACGAACCTGATTCATTTTAACTTCATCGGAATTCTACGAAATTCTTTTTCGATTTTGATTTTGTGATTTTATGACACTTTTATTGAAAGTCTAACGGATTTTACCCACTTATAAATCCCTATTTTACCCACTCAATACTTTAAGTTCTGTTGCCCACAAAACTTGAATCGCTTAAGTCATATACATAAATACATATACACACATATATACATTGTAAAGGTGCAGTAAACTATCACTTTTACTTGTGAAAGCGCGCAGTCACTACTTTACGATTATCTTACTGAAGAATACTGAAATAATAGTATTTACTATTTTATATTTTTAATACATTTATTGAACATAAAATATAAATTATTTCCATATTTAACTGGTTCACTTCTTCCAAACTAGATCTTAAAGCTTATAATAGGTACCTAAGTCATGATCAGTTAGCTTTTGAAAAAAAAAATGTATGTACAATTTTCTTAATTGAAATAGTCGTATAAAGTTTTTATTTAAGTAGGCAAATTGGACGCTTTTTTCAGAGTGACATTTCAAATGAAAGGTAATATTTAATTAATTTCTTTTAAAATGATTTAAGAAATATTGACGAAAAAGTCCATTGCACGGAATCTTTTGCGTGCCTAACTCGCACTTTTTTCGAATTAGGGCGCTTAAGGGTTGGAGAATTGTCATGGTTTCCTCAAAATGTTTTCGTGTCATCAATCAATCGTAACATTACATTTATTTGAGAAAAGCAAATTGGCATACAGTTGTCATACAATCTACCTGCAATTATCTACACTAATATTATAAAGAGGAAAACTTTGTTTGTTTGTTTGGTTGTAATTAATAGGCTCAAAAACTACTGGACCGATTTTAAATATTTCACCATTCGAAAGCTACATTATTCACGAGTAACATAGGCTGTATTTTATATGAAATATATTTGATAATAAATAGATTTTGAGGCGGTACAAATTTTGCCAGGTCAGCTAGTTGAAAATAAATAAACGTAATTTCCCCCGAGAACGTTTATAGACGTTTTACTTCCTACGGACTGCAATATGTTTATTATATTCACATTCTATTTGTAGTAGTTAAATTTACAATAGGATTACATTAAAATTAACATAAATTTAGTTGGCACGATAGCAAGTTAGATATAATCTAAGCTCCCAAAGAGAGAACGATCAGTAACAAATTATATAATTCTGAAGTAAAGTAATATTTATAGATTCACGAAAATACGTAGAGTTGGAACGAATAATGAACACAATACGCACTGTATCGAACAAAACGTAGACGTGAATAATGTTCGCAAATAAAAAAGGTTGTACGTATAAATCTGAGCAATTCCATTGATTTGCCTCGATATCCGATTACGGGTGTATCCCGAGCTGCGAGCGTACCAATCTGTGAGGTTCGCCTTTAACTTTCTTTCTTCTCATCGCGAGATAAACGTTCGTACACATCTCAATACAATTTACTATCCTCCCTTTATATTCCCCTTCCCTCCCACGACCTCACGGATTTAGGCCCCAGCAGACATGCTATTTTTAGCAGTGGTTATTGAAAATTTATCAGCATTTCGGAAATTAGATGCAGCGATAAAATTTTATGCTGGGTTTGAGCGCACGTCGATGCTTTTGAACTCAGTGATGGAGCATAAATTCAGTCATTAAAACACACGTTTTTCCCGCGACTACACGCAGAAAGTCGCAAAAATGTGAGAAGCCTCGATACAATCGCCAAAACGCGAATCAATGTTAAAAGTAGCATGTCTGCTCTGGTCGTCGTTGAAACTCTTAGTTGAACGTTTCTCAATTAACGTTTCGAAGAGTCGTCGTGTTCTCGCCGGGCGCGTGTTGGGAACAAAATAGTTAGATCCAAAATAAATGCATTAGTGTGACGGGTATCGGGAGTGGCGGGATACATGACATGTCGCGATTCAAACAACTGTGGCCTACTTTTCTAATAGTCTCTGAGAATTTGTGGTAAAACGGAGTAGCAGAGTATTTATTTTTCGTTCAGTTTACGAGTATACTTTTATCGTGTTATTTCCGAAATGGCATTTGACCCCGTTTATATGGTCGCCGCGGCATAGTGCACTGGGAGGCACGGTGGGAGGCGGCGCTGCACACACGTGCTGTGTTTCCTTTCAGATCACGTTCTTTGTGGTATTCTGTTATTAAGTTCTGCCTTTATTGGTTTAAAAACTTCGCTTGAACTGTAGCGTTGCAACTTAAGATTAAAAATTTTACGTTGCAACGAACGTGTATTAATTTGTATGATAACAGTTCGTGTAAATATCTATGTTACAACTTCTAATTATTGAAAGTTTTGAATCAGTTAAGAGATAATAAATTTATAATAATAATATATTATATATGTCGGAGCAAATACGGCAGTTCTCCTATTATAAAATGAAATGATTAAACACCTGAGGTAAAACTACCTGCATCTTCAATAGGAAAACAAATGCACGTGCGCCGGTCCTATAAAAAGGGCCGTACTGGCGACATCGGGACATTACTGCTCGAGCTATGGAACAGTGCGGACCTCCTTAGAACGTCGTTATGCTGCCCGAAGAATAAACGAAGCTCAACAATTCTGGTGTGGTTTGCTTTCGAAGGTTTCATCGCGTCATTCATCAACATCATAACAATAATTATGACGTCAGCGGTGCTGACGTCACGCCTTTTTACTCTCTTACTTCGTTATAAGAAGTGGGATCGGAACAAGCTCCAATCTCGCCTACATCCTCATCAGCTACGGTTCCACCTGTCGCACCAGGATCATCACTAGATAGCACCACATTACGAGCTTCTATTACAATAGGCACTTCACACCTACTACCTGGCACATCGATAGAGGGCGTCCCAGAAAAGTGACCTATGATCAGCTTCATTGTTGCATACGGGCGACACTATTGGTACTTGTGTGGTCTATTGGTTCAATTTTATAATGTTCACCTAATGTTTGAGTGTTCACAGGATAAGAAACTACTATAGCTGCTTATTGGTGTTATTGCGACTACACTGGACTTGTGTTGACCGCAAACGGAATGGGTGGCCTATGATACGGGTGGCCATAAGGCAGGATACTTTTTGACTGTGGTAAAACCAAGGCGATACCTACTACAAGTAAATGGTGAAGGAAGCACGTAATCCAAGTGGTCCACGACAAGGAGCCCTCATCAACGGATTAAAGAATACCTACTACAAGTGAATGGTCGAGGAAGCACGTAGTCAGTGGTCCACGACAAGAAGCATTCGTCATCTGAACAAAGTGTGAGTCGAAAACAATTTATTTGCTTTCTCTGAATATCTACGAAAGTGTTATCTCTGAATTAGTCATGTGCTACGCTTGTGCTAAAATATGGGTTTTCAATGCCGCGTCACACCGTTTTGAGAGTGGTACCTCTGAGCTCGTCATGTGTTACCCCTGAGCTATACCGCGGGTCCTTGATGTATCCACAAGAGAACCTTGAGACACTGATGGATAGCCGGGTATAACCGTGACCAGACACGTACACACCATAATCTGGAGAGTG
Organism: Epargyreus clarus; assembly: GCF_041222505.1. NCBI lineage: Eukaryota > Metazoa > Arthropoda > Insecta > Lepidoptera > Hesperiidae > Epargyreus > Epargyreus clarus. The sequence goes on along the minus strand of NW_027332222.1, from coordinate 17,557,045 downwards.
ATACCTCTGAGCTATCCACGCGTTACCCCTGTGCTAACCATGGGTCCATGATGTATCCACAAAGGAACCATGAGATACCATTGGGACCCCTTGTGGAGCCGTGGTAGACACGTATTCACCACAGATCGCCGAGAAACTTTAAATAACCTAAACATTATGACAGTTCTGTGGATAGAACTCATAAAAACGACCCATATTTATTTACAAGACAGGTGCATGGGAAATGTCTTAATGTGCCGCTTTTATAACACCATCTGTAACCTGTAATGGCAACATGTGTTGCTTACAGATACCTGCCTCAAAGAAATTATTTTCTTACAGAGTTTGAACTTCACAACGCAGGCAGGCGCAGAGCACGCGCCGCCTGTCAGAATGGCCGTGTCGGAGCAAATACGGCAGTTCTCCTATTATAAAATGAAATGATTAAACACCTGAGGTAAAACTACCTGCATCTTCAATAGGAAAACAAATGCACGTGCGCCGGTCCTATAAAAAGGGCCGTACTGGCGACATCGGGACATTACTGCTCGAGCTATGGAACAGTGCGGACCTCCTTAGAACGTCGTTATGCTGCCCGAAGAATAAACGAAGCTCAACAATTCTGGTGTGGTTTGCTTTCGAAGGTTTCATCGCGTCATTCATCAACATCATAACAATAATTATGACGTCAGCGGTGCTGACGTCACGCCTTTTTACTCTCTTACTTCGTTATATACATTACTAGATGACCCGGTGAACTTCGTACCACCTAATTATGAGTGACTATCTGTACCTCGTGGTTTCACTCGTGTAATGTATGTATTATGTCCATAAACTACTGGTAAATATTAGGAAATGGCCACAGGAGAACAGGAAAATAAAAAATACAATTAAATAAAATTCACTCTACCTCTCTGCACTCTGTTATTTTTTTACCGACTTCAAAAAGGAGGTATATCTTTTTTTTATGTATGTACACGAATTACTCCGCCGTTAGTGAACCGATTTTAATAATTATTTTTTTATTGTGTTATTTTTTATTGTAGTTTCTAATGAAATTACAAAGTCAGTGCATCATTGACTATTTAAGGGTCTGATAATGTGGCTCGGAGACAAAATATGTAACTCCTCAACCGATGGGGATATTTGAGTTGTGTTTGAAGATATTTGGTGTAAGTTCTAACGAAATTGCAAAGTCAGTTCATCATTGACTATTTAAGGGTCTGATAATGTGGCTCGGAGACAAAATACGTAACTCCTCAACCGATGGGAATAATTGAGTCGTGTTTGAAGATATTTGGTGTAGGAGGTTCTAATGAAATTGCAAATCATTGACTATTTAGTTAGGTTAGGTTGGAACACATAAGACAATATAAAACTAAGCGGGCAGGGCGCGGCAGCGCCCTGCGTGCGGGCGGTTCCAATCAATGTAAATTCAGACCGTACCTTAATTCATGATCACGTTTATACAATTTTATATTGTATTAATATAAATGTTATTATGTCATCACTAAAAAGGGTAAAAAATTTTTTAACAAAAAATACAACCGACTTCTATGTCACTACATAGTAAAAAATAATTCAAATAAATGTTGGTTTAGTACATATTTCTGAAGTCGGCGCTCAATATATTTCGTTCGAATTATTTTTTACTTTGTAGTGACATAGAAGTCGGTTGTATTTTTTGTTATTTTTTTTACAAACACGCGAAAAGAAGTACCTATAACTTCAATAACGGTTTTTTTAAAGAAAGTTTATTTACTTATAGTACTCTAATCGGGTTGTTGAATAGCTAAAAATGCTGAAACAGGTGTGTAAATAGAAAGGCGATTTATAACAGTCTTAAGGGTTGATCTAAAAAAACAAACAGTGACTCAGATGCTTCATTATGTCTTATGATAATTTTCTTAGTGCTCCAAATTAACGGATATTAAATTAAAGTTCCATACCCGATTAAATGTCCCTAAAGGTTGATTTTACAAAAACGGTGAAAAATGTGTTCTATTATTTTGAATCAAAAAGCTAAATTCCAATTTTCATAGACTTTGCTTCAAAATCTGCCGATTACTAAACGAAGTGTCTTCTAAAGCCAAATGCAAATTTTTACAGTTTTTGCTTCCAAATTAACGGATTTTAATATAAAATTCCAACCCCTACTTAACCAACTTAAGGGTTGATTTTGCAAATATCGTAAAATAGATATTTAATTACTTTCTATCGAAATCCTATCAAATACCAATTTTCATATAGATTTGCATCAAAACTGGGGGACTTTAATACAAACTTTCAACTCTTATTTATTCACGGAAACGCGGTCGAACAGGATAAAAAGTATCCTATGTCCGTCTCGTGGTTCTAAGCTACCTCTGCACCAATTTTCAATCAAATTGGTTCAGCCGTTGTTGAGTTATAAAATGCTTCACGAAAACGCGGTCGAACGGGATAAAAAGTATCCTATGTCCTTTTCCTGCTTCTAAGCTACCTCTCGATTAATTTTCAGTCAAATTGGTTCAGCCGTTCTTGAGTTATAAAATGACTTCACGGAAACGCGGTCGAACGGGATAAAAAGTATCCTATGTCCGTTTCCTGGTTCTAATCTACCTCTTTACCTTTTTTTTTTTTTTTTTTTTTTGGCATTCGTCCAAGGGGACCGTACAGCCGACATCGGATAGCGACCTCTCGTTGCGGATCGAGAGGCGCTAGCGGCGCTCCCTAGAGAGCGACCGCTGGATAGATGACACTGAAGGTGTCAACGTATCGTGAATAAGACTAGAATCGTCGGGAAGACGATTCTCTATGGAGAGTTGTACGCCCCTGTGGGCGGCCAGAAGATTCTCCACATCGGTGGAGAGTTTGTTAGGAGCGTCGGTCAAGATATTTCTTGGCCGACGGCAATTGTAGCGGGTAGGAAGAGGGGCAGCATAGTCCGCTGCACCCTTGATTAAGGGGTTGGAATGATTTTCTGAGCGGTCGAAGAACGCTTCAGAGAATTGTTTCAGGACTTGTTGTATTGGAGCGAGCTCCAGGTCGCGGTGGAGGTCGGCGTTCCTGACATACCATGGGGCATTAAGTGCCCGACGACAAAAAAGATTTTGTATGACCTGGAGTTTATCTAGGATGGTGGGATTCGCGTGAGCGAAAACTGGAGAGGCGTATGTTAACACCGGTCGAATGCAAACCTTATACAGCGTTCGCTTATTCCTGGCTGACAGCTTGCTGTGTCTGCCAATCATGGCGTTGAGGCGGCTCATGTAAGAGCGGGCGGTATGGGTGACCTTAGAGACGTGGGGTCTAAAGGTGAGGCCCGGGTCAAGGGTAACTCCTAGGTATTTTACTGTGGGCCTCCATGGAATGGGGGCCCCAAGTAATTTGACGGAGGGCAGGTTGTTTAAGCGCCTGCGTTTGTGGTCGAAGCGCATTGCGGAGCTTTTCTCCGCATTGACTTCGATGCGCCATTTCCTAAACCAATCTCCTAACTCGTTGACCGAGCGTTGGAGTTTGGCGAGGGCAGATGACTCCTTTTGCCCTTGGATGTAAAGAGCGGTGTCATCGGCGAGGAGTGATAGCTGCACCCCATTTTTGGGGATAGGAATATCGTTGGAGTACGATATGAATAATGTGGGAGCGAGCACTGAGCCTTGAGGGACTCCGGCTGTTATGGGGCGTGGTGAAGAGAGGATACCTTCGTGCCTGTAGCGGAAGGTTCTGTCCTGAAGGTAGGAAGCCACGATGTGGACTAGGCGATCAGGAAGACCAGATTGGTATAGCTTGTATACCAGTCCTCCATGCCAGACTTTGTCAAAAGCCTTGGCGACGTCGAAGAAGACTGCTAGTGTCTTGTTACGTCTTGGATAAAACCCGCTTGTGATGTACTCGACAATGCGGTGGACTTGTTGGGGGCACGAGTGCTGGTGGCGAAAGCCAAATTGGTGAGGAATGATGAGTGGGGGAGCATCTATTGGGAAGAGGTGCCCTCTTATGTGAACGAGGATCACCCGTTCGAAAACCTTGCCCATTGCATTGAGGAGGCTAATGGGGCGGTGGTTGGAGGGAATATTTATTTATTTATTTATTTATTTATTTATTCATAATTCTTACATCTAACATTACAGGTTTATAGCCTAATTCGTTAGTGTAGTTACATAATAATAATAATAATTAATACAATAATAATCAAAGATGTCAATAATAATAATGTCAGGCTTACAATAAATTTATATAATATTATTTATAAAAATTTAGGTATTTACAATTGCCATTCGTAACATATAACTTGTGTTACAACCTTTGTGAACTCGGTCAGAGAGCAATTGAATAAATCAATTCTAACAGATACCTTATTGAGTGTGCGCAGCGCGCGCGTAAGCGGTGCCTCACGCAACAGGTTGGTACGCGCGTGCGGCACCGACAGCAGCTGCGGACGTCGCCGCCGTGAGGCGCTGTTATCGGGGACGCACAGTTGTAGTCCTTCCAAGATTCTTGGACAAACAGTTTCCCCCCTCAGTACCTTAAAAAGGTACTTGGCAAGGAATACTTCTCTCCTCACTTCTAATTTGCTGTAACCTGTCATGCCTAGGATGAACAAGGTGGGATACAGCAACGGATATCCTGGGTATACTCCATATAACTTCCGATATAAGTGACGCGTGAATTTATTATGGATGCGTTCTAACATCGCTTTGTACTTAACTTCGTTCGGGGCCCATACAACCGAGTTGCACTCTAAATGGCTTTTTACGATGGCTTCATACAAGGCGCGTATAGCGGTAATATGTTTCGGTTTCCCAGGCTTGGGAATACCGATAACAGTTGCTGTCTTCCAGGCTGTTGGAAAGAAGCTGAGGTCGAGGCAGGCATTGAAGATAATGACCAGAAGGGTCAGTACCTGCTCGGGGAAGTGTTTAAGCGCCAGGTTGGAGATACCATCCGAACCTGGGGTTTTGCGAGGTTTCAAACCGCGGATGACGGTCCGGACCTCGTCTGTAGTGATGTTAATGGGAGCAGAGGTGACAGGGAGAGAGATCTTTTTAAGGACCTCCTCCTCCACCTTGTTAATGTGGATAGGGTCGCACGGTTGAGTGCTGGGGGAGCACTGCGCAGCGATGCTATCTGCGAAGCATTCGGCCTTCTCGGTGTCCTCGAAGGCTATGCTGCCGTCGGGACGCGTGAGAGGGGGAGTGCTAGAAAAGGCTTCGGTACGAAATCGTCTAGCGATTTTGTAGAATGCCTCATGAGAAGGTTGGATATCCTCCATGAGAGAGTTCCAGTTGGAGTCCCTCAGTTCGGCTAGCCGGGATCTGACTTTCCTTTGGAGGGCGTTAGCGCGCCTCCTAAGGACAGGGGTGGGATACTTAGCGGCCCATCTGAGGGCTGCGTTCTTAGTTTGGATTAGCTTCCTGACCTCGCGAGGTAGTTTGCGGTGCGGGGACCTCTTTACCAATTTTCAGCTAAATCGGTTCAACCGTTCTTGAGTTATAAAATGACTTCAAGGAAACGCGGTCGAACGGGATAAAAAGTATCCTATGTCCTTTTCCTGCTTCTAAGCTACCTCTCGATTAATTTTCAGTCAAATTGGTTCAGCCGTTCTTGAGTTATAAAATGACTTCACGGAAACGCGGTCGAACGGGATAAAAAGTATCCTATGTCCGTTTCCTGGTTCTAATCTACCTCTTTACCAATTTTCAGCTAAATCGGTTCAACCGTTCTTGAGTTATAAAATGACTTCAAGGAAACGCGGTCGAACGGGATAAAAAGTATCCTATGTCCGTCTCCTGGCTCTAAGCTACCTCTCCACCAATTTTCAGCCAAATCGGTTCAGCCGTTCTTGAGTTATAAGTGGAGTAACTAACACGACTTTCTTTTATATATATAGATTAATGTACAGAAAGTTAAAATATTACCTAAGAAACGCCTCGTTCCTAATATCTACATACTAATATGTATTTTTTTTTTATTAATATTAATATGATTAATACTTAGACGTTGTAACAGTATTATGTTGTTTATAAAGTAACATTTTTGTTTACTTTCATTCGAACACAATGTGTTATTAATTAATTCGCTGGGGTGCTTCTGTTCAAACTATCCTAAATGCTTGCCGATAAAATATTCCTATGTAAGTAATGTTTGTCGCTACTGGTAATATTTATGTTTCTTAGTAATAAAGTGCCGTTTTTGGTCCATGCATATTATGTGTTGGCGAAAAACTCAGTAGATAACATAATATATGGCAGGCGAACGTCGATATAAAACATTACTCAATATGTGGGAGACTTTTCAGTAATGAGTAATTGCAGCCCGATATATCACGCGGCTCAGTTTACGCGGAAATTACTGGCGAGGTTAAAGTAGAGGCGTTTAAACTTTCTGGAGTTTTGACAGAATTCGTCGAGATTTTAATCATTTATATCTTTATATCAGAACACATTAGCTGTTATAAAGCAGAATTAGATGTGGTGGTGGTGCCTCCGCAATGAAACCATGAAGATTTCTATTACCTTTTAAAATTATGAGGACTCCTAGTTTATTTTATTCCACGCCACGCTGTTCACATGCGTGATAATACATGTTGGTAGACGTCACAAGTCATCATTAATATATCTGTATGTGAAGGTATTGTAGCGATATTTCATTTCTATCTGCTCTAAAAAATACTATTTAAAATGTTACATGTATATCATTTAGCAATCCATGCAGATATCCGTGCTATATTATCGTTAAACGTTATTTTTACGAAACTATTTAAAATCCTCTCAAAAAATCGAAGTGCAATGTTGAATATTTATTAAGGATAGTAGTTTAATTTATTTGAACGATCGCAGTAAGCTCTACCTGTGACAGTTCAATTTCAACTCTCGCTTAGCGCAGCTTCCAATAAATGGCTCGATTTAAAAACTGAATAGTCGTGACGTCATAGTTATAGGAACAGCGGAAATGCAAGTTCTTAGGTTCATATATTTCTAGCGTGTAGCAGTTCTTACGTTTGGTGGAAAGTGTGAATGCAGGCTTACATATGAGGCGAATATTTTAGTCTCAGACCTCCTGTTCTATTTGGAGCTAGTTACAAATGTCCATGGGCGTCATTGACCACGATTTCAAAAAATGTCAAATAGATGAGTAGCTGTCATTTAATTTCAAAGAAAGCAAGAAAATTAGTCCCTGGATAATAGGTGTATTACAATACTTTGGTGATGACGCCATTAGTACTGACACACATTAATAAATAGTTACTAGATTAGACTTTAACACCAGAGATATATTACATTTCATGTCATAACCATTCGTAAAGATTACTCACTCTTAACAAAAAAATGTAACCAGTTTTGACAATTGAAATTGTCACTGTCATCTATTTTCGTGTTTCAAAAATATTAAAAAAAATGAGTTTTTAGAGCATTTACGAATGAAACGATATTTCTCCGCACTTTTTCTTCGATTTCGTGTTGTTTTTGCACCCCTTAACTAATGCACATGTCGGCATTGTTCCGCGTAAATTACACCATGACAGTCGAAGACGTAATGGGAAAACAATCAGGCATTTTAAGTATGTATCTGCCATTTGTTGTTGGTTTGGCTTCCTTCAATTACAATGTGATAAGATATCGTTACTAATCTATGGTCATAACAATGTTAACTGAGTTACGACCTATTTAGTACATTTATTAAAGTTAGTTCAAATTAATAATAGTTACTTAAATTACATTCTACATAATTATATTGTTTCCGGCCAATCTTTATAAATAAAGGTTTTATTATCTTCATGTTCGTACTGATAGACTAAAGCTTCGGAAATATCTTCAGGGACTGAGTATATAGCTTATGATATATAAAGTAATGGATAATTACAGTCATAAAGAGCTTCGTGGCAGCTATTCCCTGACCGCCACATTAGGCGCTCGTAACATCGCTGTAAAGGATCCAGGATATTACATCGCTCTCTTGTGACAATTTATGAGACGTGGCGACATTTTGTAAAATTAGCCATAAAATCATAATTACAGTCGGTATATCGCGCCTAAACCAAGCATTACGATTATTACGCAGTTTACGAAATAGGATCCTCCATGACACAACTTTAACTTGGATAACTTAAAGACGCATTTTTACAATTGATTCAATATCATTAAACATTTTATTACCCGACTGCCAAGGAAGGGTTATGTTTTTCGCGCGTATCTTGTATGTTTGTCTTTCTTTATTTGATCCGATCTAACAAACGGCTGGATGAATTTCGACAGTTAAGGTGTCATTATATACGTCTCAATGACCCGAGTGTCCTTAGATAGGTGATAGAAAAATATAAATAAAATGGCGGATTTTTGGCGCGAAATAGTAACACATTTAAAAAAGAAGCTAACCGAACCTATCGAATAGGGTATCAAATAAAAGAAAATGAAACGGAGATTATAAAAACATATTTGTATACAGGGTGAATCTCCATAAAGTGCACATATTGAAACAGGTAAAATTAAACCGCATTTTGTCGACAAAAAAATATAAAAAAAAAATTAAAAATTTTTTTTTGGGATTTACGACCTTTTGAATTTTTTTTTGGGAATTGTGCACCTGAAGTAAATAAATCGCTATAACTTTTAAACTAAGAGGGTTATCAGGTTCAAACAAAAATAACAATGATTGCCAATGATAGGCCGTACTGATCCATGAAAAAAAAAACAAAAAAAATCATCTTCCCAGGAAAAAAAAGTCGGATTAGTGCAAAAAAGCACTTTTTTTAGGTAAAATTTTCAGTAATCATCAATTTCCTCAAAATAATCTAGGCATTTTATTTTTTTATTATTATTTAATGCAATTCTACGTCGTATTAGCTTTCAAACACAAAAAAAAGCAGATACCTACTATGAAACTTTGTATTTTTTGGCTTTCTGCATAAAAATAATAAAACGCCTATTTCACCGTTTTTGGAAATTCTACTTCAGCTTTTATAGTGCAGTCGGGTTTTTTGATTTTTTAATTAATTACTTGTTTAATTACTGATGTCTGACTACTGTACACGGATTTTCTTTTAGAATGGAAAAAATAGATCGTAGTCCTAAGCGTAGTTCTGTACTAACATATGTATATTAGTAGCATGTTTTTTACCCAATTAATATAGGTTCAGAAAATAACCTACATTTTGAACGACGGTCCTCTAGCATAGTGACCGACATTCCCACTACAAACTTTTATTTCAAACATAATGTTATTTATTCAAAGTTACTATTGTAATTCGGAGTGTGAAGGTGTCGTCGGTGTCAGCTGTATTTTCATACACATGATAATATTATTTACGTTGGACACCAATCTGTTTATAACGCATCTGTTCGCAATTACATACGCCTTTGATAGTTTATATACATATACAGCTTACATAAGCACCTTATAACACCGGGAACGGCTCCACCCATTGAATTTAGTTGTCCCCTTCAATTTAGTTATTAATATTTGATACGCATAAACATACGTAATACGTACATAAACTTCATTGTCACGTGCTGAATGAGCTTAATAGAACGCTCCCTGTAGAATTTCCAAATTCTAGTTCCATTATTTAATTTAAATTTATAACCCTATTATAAACACTAATAGAGACATTGGTTTCAACAAGATCGTTTGATTATTTCAACAAATGTGAATCGAGACCTTTATTTGAAATAAACACTTCGGGTAAGACGGACCGCTCATTGGATAGGCAAGCGATAGTAGTTGATTATCTTGTAGCTTAAGCTACAGATTAATCATTTCATTTGCTGCCGCTCGGACGTCCAATTTATTTTGATATAATTTAAAAAAATGCCCATATTCGTTTGTTTACGCATAGGTTACTAAATGTTCGCCTAACAACTGTAGACAGTTGAGTTAATCGCAAAATTAGCGAAACGTCGGATATTTGATATTAAATTTAACAAACAGATATTTTGGATTATGTTTCTATGATTTGTATACAACAAAAAATAGTCGTTCAAAGTAGTAGTTTCCACTTAAAAGTATAATAGATTAATTTCGCTACAGAATTAGGCCTCAGCCGCACAACTCAAAGCTGTTGACGTATTTCATAGATAAATGAAAATGTTATTTAAGTGGGAGTGAGAAAATTTGATAACAATTCATAGAATTAACTTTGTGGCGAGAAATTCAATAAGTAACATCGGCCGCGGGGCCCCCGGGCGCGCCGCCGGGCCGCATCGTGCGAGACACATATTATTATGTACATTGGATTCAAGTGTCCCTTATTTATTACAATTACATGATTCCCACGGCGGCTACCCGTCGCGATTTTTACTATACTCTGTACACACCAACGCCCGTCATTATCAATCTATCTACAATCTACTCAATACTAAAGGTACGCAAAACATTGAGTAGAGTTGCCAATTTCTGCCTACGATAACCTTTAATTTTCGAGCTTATAACGATACTAGTTTTTGCCCGCGGCTTCACCCGCGTGTAAAAGAAAATAATATGACATACTAACATACATAAAACTGAAAATTCGTACCTTCATTGGAATGGCAGTGTCGCCATCTGGCGAAAATTGGTCGTACCAACTCTGAAACCTTCGTGGGCTCATGGACAACTTTGCTAAAGATCATCACTTGATCAAATGCATAGTTTACGATTAAATCCTTACTAATATCGATGAAAATAATCGATATTTTGGTCCAAAAGATCGATTCTCCGATTAATCGATCTTTGATCCCTAGTTCCCGTGGGATTTCCGGGATAAAAACTATTCTATGTCCTTTCTCGGGTCTCAAACTATCTTTGTACAAAATTTCATTAAAATCGGTTCACTGGTTTAGGCGTAAAGAAGAGACAAACAGACAGACAGACAGACAGAGTTACTTTCAGATTTATAATATTAGTAAGGATAAGGATAAGGATTTGCACGCCGAAATTGTAAAATAAGAGTATTTTTGTATCTAAGGACACATTTCACCAGACTCTTGTACCTTATTTGCCAAATAAAGATGTTTGATTTGAAAACATTGCGCAGATTGGTTGTTAATAATGGACGTAAAACGATTGGAAGGCCCAATCGTAGTGACAAGCACACGACCGGTGACTGATTGGTTACAAAATTTCGTGAAATCCGGTCAGCCATCTTCGAGATTGATCTGATAGAAGGAATATAAATAATTGTGTAATTTTAAAATCGTATATATAAGAAAATGTCCTAAGAAAGAAAGAGAATTTATTTTGAAATCAAGACATCTAAATATTTTTATTTATTTATATAGATTTTTGGCGAACCCATAGGCCAAAGTCAGTCCTATATATACATAATTAATAGTATATGCTCTTTTATTCATCACTTTTATACACAAGTTTTACTACAATTAACATATTTTAAACAGAATAGCTTACCTGAAATAACAAAAACAACATTTAAAGCCTTTACTTCTAGTTTAAATAATATTATATTTCTTTTTTACATTAAGCAGGAGAATATTTTCCACGTTTTTCTTTTATCTTCTAAAATTTTCGGCGGTGTCACTCATGTCACACTCACAGCTAATAGTTCCATAGATTATATGATAACTGCATAAATAATAATAGAAACGGAATGTCACTAGCGTAGATATTGATATCCTTTACATAGGTACATATACTGAACTGGTGCTTTCAAAAAACATAAAGGTCAAGCGGACAATTTCCTCGAGACAATTACGTCGCTTTAAGAACAGTCGGGACCCGGGAGCCGGCCGGAGGACCGCTCCGAACATTTATCGTTCCGCCTCATCAGCCGCCCTTCGCCGCACGCAAAATAAACAATGTGGCGTCATTCCCCGCCACAGTATTAGTGCGTAACGATCTGACTCAGCGGAAAACAAGTATTACGCTTTATGTTACCTTTCGACAAATGGAGGCCATAAAACAGAAATCCTTTCGCCTCATAAAAAAGCCCTCTTCACATGCCTTAGACTTAAACACAGGCGCAGTTTACCAGGTGGAAATATTATAGAAGCTGCTTCAATCAAGACTCGGAAGTTCTACATTTAAATAATACATAATGCATGGTTAAAATATCGTGGAAATACAAAGAAATTCTAGTTAAAAGTTGTACGTGTAATGTATGCACAGCAGAAACTTTTTTCTTCTTGCCGTCCAGAAGTAACAATCACCAAGTCTAAAATTGTGTATTTAAAAGTATAAAAACAATGACTATTCAGAAACTATTTAGAAATTAGAGAACAGTTTATTACACAACAATATTTTTTAGCATAAAATACAAATTATAAGCAAAAAAAATGTAGAGTCACCTCTTGTTTTATTTTATAATTAGAGAGAATCTTAAATGAATGAGAATTAAATGAAGTAGGTATTTTTGTATTTAAAGCCGTGACGTGCCGTGTTTACTATGGATACGCTAAGTTTAACACACCATGGACGGTGTGCCTCAAAAAATTGGACGGAAACATAACACACGCAAACCGCAACTCCGTACCACTCTGCAGGCGATTCCAATATAATTATGAAGTTAAGGGGTACATGCTTGTACTTACTCCGTACAATGAATAAGTTATACGATTCTGATTAAACCAACTCTGGGCAGCTACAGCTCGTTACTGGACCCCGTGCTTGTTATTTGAGGCCCGACGCCCGCTGAATAATTTTGCGACCTCAATTTGAGAAAGTCGAGTTGTTATCAAAATGTATGGGAATAATAAGGCAGCGGTCTCACTTTATTAAAGAAATCGGATTATTTGATTTTTGCCCCTCTCATTTTACGAATTTTTATTACTTCTCCAAAATCAAATATTAGAAAATTTTGATTTTCTTAAAACGCTACTACCGCGTGTAGGTTATTTTTATTTTGAAAAAACTATAATGTAGTGCACCAGAGAATCTTATTCGAAATCACTTTGCCTTCCTTATCTACCCTTCAAGCTCGAAGAAAGCAACGTTTAACAATGCTGTTGTCAGTCTACATAGGTGCCACTTTCAAATTCAAACGAAGAGCTCTACGGCTATTATGCATAACTGAATACTTCTTATTTTCTCCACGAAGTACAAAAGTATGTATGTAAATGTTTGTATTTTAGTACTTATCGGCAATGTTCTAATATTCAATAACAATTTAAAGGGTCCGTAAGATCGTAACGTGGATGGGTTCGGGTGCAGATGGAGCGGCTGTAACGTCTTCGGTCATTGAAGGAGCGGCGTGTAGGTACTGTAATACTGTAATAGCCCACGCGACATAAAACGTGACAGCCTCACCTATTAGAGCGTGGACACGATTCTATTCTACGTGTGTTTGGTGTGGTAAGGAAGACATATTACTTTTGCAAGATGTTTCAATGAATCTGTGGTGGAAGTTAAGCTTTAATCTCACCGGAGGATGATTACAAATGCCTAATGACGGCAGTAGTCATTAACTATCAGGTTAACTGCGTGCTCGTTTGCTACTTTTACATTATAAAAAAGTATATTTTTATTGTTGATCTCGATATTCATAAAACTAAAATGACAATCAAATTAACAAAAATACATTTTAACATTATGGTTCAAATGTGTTCATTTTGTTCTGACATGAAATGGTAAATTTTCAGGCTATATATTCTGTATTTGTATCGACTCTCCATCGAATTTAATAATATTAATAACCCCCACAAAGAATTGTGAAAACGAGATATACAATCACAAGATAAACTAAAAATAGTTACAATAAATAACAGACAAGAAGTGAGAGTACCAAAAGAAATAAAATTGTATTTAAATAGTGATTTCCTATTGAATTAATTTATACGCTCACATTATAATTGAATGTGTCATGAAGCTCGTAAGCGCTAGGGACAAACAAAGAACAGGATAGAAATGCTGAACCTAGAACAGATATCTAAATTCATTTAAAATTTCCACCTTTCAACCCACGTCAACTAATCCTCCGGGAACACTGAATAGAATTCGGAGAACTTCTCAACGGTCAGAATAGAATAATTACGATTGTGCTAGCGCTTTGAATAGTAGTTGAGTTAGTACGATTTGACTAGGGAGGTACCAGCGCACACACATTTTTAAGGTAAAGCAGTTGCGCTTCGGTGGAAGGGTGTAGCTGTGGATGACGACTGAATTACATACGAGGTGACCATCTTAGTCCGCAGATGTGACAATGAATCGGCATTAGATAGAAAAAAAAAACGCTTTCAACACTCACAGCCCCACACTAGGATTCCCTGAATCGAGGTTGCTATGGACACACCCAGAGACAAATACACTCAGACCCAGAAACAGAACCTAACGATAAGGCAGACGGGCTACCTGATGGAAAGCAGTCGCCTATGGACATTTGCAACATCAGAGGAGCCGTCAATGCATCGCCGGCTTTGAAGGAGAGTTCTTTTTACACCCCTCTTGAAGAGCCCCATGTCATAGTCCTGAGGCAATACCTCAGGACTATGACATGGGGCTGGGGGGAATTTAGATATGTGTCTGGCCGGGGATCAAACCCGGAACCCTCTGCGCGTCAGGCCGGTATGGTGACCGCTCCGCCACGCGGGTCGTCAAGCTATTATATGTGGTGTTTATCGCAAAGGTTCATGGACCACAGTGACTCCTTACAATCAGATGGACTCCAAACTTATTTGCTACACCGACCTAATAGAAACCTAAGTAAAGTCAATGTGATATTATACTAAAGATAACAATCTCTTGGACGAATTCCTGGATGTTTCAACTAGGAGTAGATATAACAAAGTAAACAGGATATTAGTGGAACGGAAACAACTGCTGGGGAGCGGATATGATCGTAGAACAATGGGCAGCTTCAATTGTCTCCGCAGCTCTCAGTAATCCCGGCACACACTCCGTAGATATTGACAAATATTATTAGCAACTGGGAACATATAAACTAATAGAATAAAGCTCACATATCCATACTCACATATCCATCGCATCACATACCCATCTTATACGATTTGAATCATTTGAATATCTTATAGAAATAAAAATTAATCTTTGTGAAAGAATAAGACAATATACGAATAAGATATATACGTAAACGCTGATAAAATATAAACGCAATAATAGAAGGTAAAAAGATCAAACATCCTCATTATATTTATGTCGTGGTTTTAGGCGAACGTGAAACGAAAAATGTATTAATGTAATTTGCCCCACTTTGTACCAAGAGATTATTTTAATTTTTTCCCCATGTAATAGGCAATTTTTTAACGATTAAATAATTGTCAAATGTGCATCCATTTAATGCAGTCTCAGGGCTCCAGTATGCAAATTTTCAGTAAAGGGGCAAAAAGAGCTCTATTTCATAGCCGGCGATGCACTGCGAAACTGGCGTTACAGATGAGCTCATGCCACTTCGACTATTTATCATAAGTGCCTGTCTGCTTCTTCGCTAGGTACTTACTTATTGTTATAAAACCTTATAGCAAAATTCTATAGAGTAGTAAGATTTCCTCAAAGTTAATTAGTAAATATAATGATATAATGATAATGGAAATAAAGACAAATCCGCTGGTTTTCTTATTAGATCTTTTAAGTGAGATCGTGTTCCGATCCGGTAGAAGTAAATAATAGCTTGTAGCTGCGAATTCATGCTAACATTTTAATGTTACAACAACAAAAATCTCCGAGATTTTTTAACAAGCGTTAGAATAATTCCGTTGTTATATGAATAAGTGTGTAAAAAATGTGTTCAGTAGCACTACCATGAGCTTACAAAAGTATTACTCGCTAGCGACTGCGTAAAATAAATGTATGAAAAATTGTACAGCGCCTCTGGTGGTTACTCGTAGAACTAAAATCCGTAGTGTGAGCCACTACATACGTAAAAAACCTATCGAAATCAAATCACTAGCGAATGTCATTATGATCTATTGCCATACAAATTCGGTCCCATGAGTCATTAATTTGACAGACGTTGTCAAGAAATACCGTAACGATCATAGATATATTATCCTACTGACGTAGGGTAGATTGGCAATATGAAACGTCAAGCGAGACTAAAAACTGATTATTTATGTGTGTGTGAAATGCCAAAGTGTGCATCGCTAGTGTTACTGCTAATAATGTATCGATATCGATTAAATAAAGATATCAATAACAAATTTATTTATCAGTTTGTTCAGTCAGTGACTTAAAGAGGATACAATCGCTAAAGATTAATTATGCTGGTGAAGACCGCCAATAAATAAAAAAAAAAATTTTTAACAAAAAATACAACCGACTTCTATGTCACTACAAAGTAAAAAATAATTCAAATAAATGTTGGTTTAGTACATATTTCTGAAGTCCGCGCTCATATTAGACACGCTGTTTACATCGTTATCCAACTAAATATATTGAGCGCCGACTTAGACACGCACACATATTAGACACGCTGTTTACATCGTTATCCAACGAAATATCTTGAGCGCCGACTTCAGAAATATGTACTAAACCAACATTTATTTGAATTATTTTTTACTTTGTAGTGACATAGAAGTCGGTTGTATTTTTTGTTAAAAATTTTTTTTCACCCTTTTTAGTGATGACATACTAACTTTTACATTAATACAATATAAAATTGTATAAACGTGATCATGAATGAAAGTAAGGTCTGAATTTACATTGATTGGAACCGCCCGCTCGCAGGGCGCTACCGCGCCCTGCTCGCTTAGTTTTATATTGTCTTATATGTTCCAACCTAACCTAACTAAATAGTAAATGATGAACTGGCTTTGCAATTTCATTAGAACCTACAGCAAATATCTTCAAACACAACTCAATTATTCCCATCGGTTGAGGAGTTACATATTTTGTCTCCGAGCCATATTATCAGATCCTCAAATAGTCAATGATAAACTGGCTTCGCAATTTCATTAGAACCTACAGCAAATATCTTCAAACACAACTCAATTATTCCCATCGGTTGAGGAGTTACATATTTTGACTCCGAGCCACATTAGCAGACCCTTAAATAGTCAATGATGAACTGGCTTTGTAATTTCATTAGAACCTACACCAAATATCTTCAAACACAACTCAATTATTCCCATAGGTTGAGGAGTTACATATTTTGACTCCGAGCCACATTATCAGACCCTTAAATAGTCAATGATGAACTGGCTTTGTAATTTTATTAGAACGTACACCAAATATCTTCAAACACAACTCAATTATTCCCATCGGTTGAGGAGTTACATATTTTGACTCCGAGCCACATTATCAGACCCTTAAATAGTCAAAGATAAACTGGTTTTTCAATTTCATTAGAACCTACACCAAATATCTTCAAACAAAACTCAATTATACCCATCGGTTGAGGAGTTACATATTTTGTCTCCAGAACCCACTCTGATCCTCATCATATTTAAATGGGACCAACTTGTAGCAATTGTCCACACACGAAATGAAAGGCATTAAAATAGGTTCATAAATGGCGAAGTTATGGCTGTTATATTTGGGTGGAGGAGTTCCCCTCTTTTTCTCCAGAACCAATCGATGGATCCTAACCATATTTAAATGGGACCAATTCGCAGCTCGTCTCTACACAATAAAAAAAGAATTATTAAAATCGGTCTACTAACGGCGGAGTAATTGCTGTACATACATAAAAAAAAAAAAAAAAAAAAAAAAAAAAGATACCGGCCGAATTGATAACCTCCTCCTTTTTGAAGTCGGTTAAAAAAAGAAAAACATCAATGCGCACAGTTATGTAGCTATGAAACAAATTGTAGTAGTTACTTGCTACCTGTATTATAAATTGATGCAGTTTATGGAGTTTTCATACCTTTTGGCAGGTGTAAGGGAGTTAAAAAAATTATGAACGTTACTCATAAGATTTTTTTATTTTTTATTTTATTGTTTACTATTTAAGCGTCTTCTAAACGCTTCAATATCTTCTTCCTCGGAGAATTGTCCAAATCAGTAACATTACCTGCAGAAGTACAGGGCACTGGAGATATATTTCTATAAACATATGACGATACTTTACGTATTGGTTTTAATACAACCTGCAAGAAATATTTTATTATAAATATTTATTATAAAATAAATAAACAATTAATAAAAAGGTATTATTATTAACATTCACAAAAACAATTAGGGTAAATTTGTCAAATGGGCCTTCATGATCAAATTCGAAGCTATAAAAATAGCGATTCACCCGGTATACATTTAAAACGAATTTAAAGTCTACATTCGCGTAAGTAGCCAATAACTATACATGTTATCCTATGTATTTCAAAAATACATACGGGCATAAATAATGCCCGCGTTTAAAAAAAATAACCTACCATACTTCTGAAAATGTATACCCTAAAGAATTTTAACGATGCAATAGGATTAATATTTAATGAACATCATGTTCGTCTATACCGAACAGTTTAGTCAGCGCACGCCGGTAAAGTATCATATCTTTCCCTTGACTTGATGTATATATTTATTTTCCTGTGACTTTTTGTTCAATCGTAATAAAATATAGCCTATAGCACTCCTGAATAGTGTTATTTTCTGATTGTGAAAGAAAATTCATGATCGGTTCAGTATTTCCGAAAATTAGCCCTTACAAACAAACAAACAAAATAACAAACTTTACCTCTTTATAATGTCAGTATAGATTGGCCTATGAAAAAAAAATAAAAATAAGTTTAACAAGACTTTATCAAAATTTACATAGATAAAATCGCCCAAAAAATATTAATCCAACAATAAAAAAAAAGGTGAGGCCGGATAAGATTTTATATAAGTTGCACGCAACCTATTTAAACTATATACTTTAGAATTAGAAATATCGATAATTTTTTTTATCGATATTGTCAATACGCAACACCAAAAATTTGATAAGAAATAGCAACTATTCACGTATTTATTAATTTTTTTATTTGCATTTCTGTGCATTTCTAGTGTTTATGTGATAAATTTCGAAGATTTTTCCTATCTTTTGGTATATAACACTTTCGTAATAAGTGTAAAATATTGCCTTTAAACAGCTAAACAATTAATGTAGTACTTACATGTGAAATGAGTATTTTTGTGGATTTTCTTTCTTGGATGAGATACATCCAGGTACAGCACACGTAACCATGGCCAAACACTTTTAGTAAGCACTGTTTTAACTGTTTTTGATTAATAATATTGAAAAATAAGCGCGATTTAGTTTTACAATAATAAACGTCAGGCTGACTTGGGCTGACTGCCTATACGTGAATGGCCTCGCCTGTCTATCTCGCTCTAACACACACGTATACTATGCTCTGACTCTTTCGGATTGCCAATCTATTAGTATAATATATCTATGGTAACGATAGTAGTTATGTTATTCACAAGCAAAAGACAATAGTTTTCTATTTACAATTTCTATAGTGGCGTTTCTATGCCAACTCATGGTAGTGCTACTGATTGGTCGTTCTTTTATAATGTACGTGAAACATATTGCTGCATCCACACGCTCGACTTGACATTTTTCGCAAACTGTAGACGCTTGCGACAAATTTATTTTATTTGCTAAAAAACCGAAAGCCGGAAGATCTGCTCTAACCGCTTACAAACCTACACAAACTAAATCAAACCCTCTATCCGCACGTTTGAATTTGTTACGGTTTGTTGAGATTTGGCAAGCGCGCGGACGCGGCATAAAAGGATCGTACAAAGAAAAATATATTTCGATTTATAAGCAAAAGAGCATTGTAACGAGTGCGATCTATCACAATCCGAGGGTTACAACAGTGCCATTCAACTACTGGACATTTTTATTCAGCCCTGGACACGGTTGTATTCCTGAAGGACCTGTTTCTTTTCAATACGCTCGTTTATCACTTAATAAAAGATGTATAAATTACAAAAAGATACTCAGTCACCTTCGGAAAACCCGGGCATTAGGATTCAGATTGATCGTATAACATTTATAACTATATAAGAAATGTATTTGTATGATTTTAAGAGCTGTGGATTTTGTAATAAATAAATAAATAAACTATACAAATAATACTAATGTAGTATTATTTACTTCTCTGTGTCGATCTTTTATGAAATTCAATATTGTGTGTCATTGCAAGAACATATTATTTTGATAAAACGATTTGCAGCCAATAAGATTGATGCGCATTAAATATCTTAATGTTTGGCAGCAATCAGTAATTTTGCAAATGTAATAAAACTATGTCGATCCTCTTTGATTTCAAAGACATAATCATCCGCGAAATGTTAATAAAACCTAATAATATTGTAATCCGAAAAAATAACATGTTTTTCGTTTTTGTTTGTGAGTCACTTTTGCTAAGAATATAATTTAAGATACGGATTGACGCCTTCGCCAATCGTCGCCTGTGTGTCGTTCCAGTAATTCCCGGCGGGAAAAAATATTTGTACAATAACGTCTCTAGTATTCCCAAAAATAAATCTGGAATCGAAATAACTTTATATAAAAAAAACATATTATATTTGTACAGAAGTGTTGAGTATCACAATAAACATGGAATGAATCTTGATGATAAAGATGATCTATAATGTGAAATGAAATGTAATATACACGTATTTATTTTTGTATAGGCCCACGGAGGGAATTACAAATTGTCAGTTATAATATTTTTTCTTAAACTACTACCGGATCGGAACGCCATGTCAACTTAGAAGATTCTGTAAGAAACTCCACTGAGTTTGTCTTTTTTTTCATAATAATTATAACAATTTTTTCTTTTTTCTTTTCTCTTTCTTTTTTCTTTAATAATCCATACTAAACGTAAAAACTATACGTAAAAGGGAAACAAGTATTTTAATTAAGAAATCAAAAACCCGACTAACAACCACTAAAAAGGCCGAAGTAATATTTTCAAAAACGGTGAAATAGGCCTTTTATTATTTTTATCCAGAAACCCAAATACAAATTTTCATAGTAGGTATCTGCGTCAAAATCAAAAGATGTTTTAACAATATTATCCTATTTTATCCTCGTAGTGCTCATTTACGCTATATAAAGAACCAATGAGTAAATTTCCAGCACTTTAAAGTTCAGCGGTTTCCCTTTGCGTTGATATCTGGCACAGCTACTTACTCATTTAGTCAGTCAGTCAAAATTTCCGAAAGGCCTTTCTTAGTACTTATTTACGCTACATAGAGAACGTATGTGCAAAATTCTGAACTCTAAGGTCAGTGGCTACGGCTGTACGTTAATTTCTGAAAAGTGAATTAGTCATTTAGTTAGTCAGTCACCTTGCTGTTTTATATATATAAAAATATGTTTTATAATCTCCGTTTAATTTCCTTTAATTTGATACTGGCTCATCTAATTTGTAAGATGTATCCCATTCAACATCATATTACAGACGTGTATTTTGTCCCAAAAATTTGTTCAATTAGGACTAATAGCCTGCTTTGGTAAATTGGCTATTACAACATTAAAGACAACTTCCAAGAATATATGCCTCTGTATCGTACACAAACTATACATGGTACTTAGAACGTCCCGTCCCGAGTAGCCCAGCGCTCGAGATGTCCCTTCCGCCGCGTAATTGAGAGTGACGGGCTGACGGCGGCTGACACGCGGCCCGCAGCACGACACCCGCCTTCATTACACTTGTTTATTCCGCTCCCTGCATAGCCACTGTTAGTTATTGTCGTGATTGCACTCGTCTTAGTAGCAACCAGTAGCTCGGTTATCACTATACTAATCTTTGCAGGGAGTGCCAGATTCGACTCACAGTGTAACATTTCATTTCAGCACTCATAACAGAGAAAATCCTAGTGTTGTCTCAAAGAAAATATTGGCATTTACAATATTATGTATTAACTTAATTTAAATTATTAATAAATTTAATTAATTATTATCTTCCCAAATGTAGATATTAATATAGGGTAGTAGAATTATACGAGGGGATTTAACAGGCAGGTAATAAAAATGATAGGTCACGTTCCATACCATTAAACTCAGTTTTCTGATAGTTGACTCAGTTAGGCTGATAGCAGATAGCAGTATGATAGAACTATAGAAACTGCCCATCTATCGATAACAACTTTCGCAAACCAAGCAACTATACAATTTAATAGACGCTATCAATCGTGAATTTATTATCGTGTGTTAGTCAATGATATTATACTACATAAATTAGGATAGTTTCGGGATCTCATACGCTTAACCTCGCCCCCGGTGCTAATTAAATTTTACTGTAACATAATAATGTATATTATTCGAAACATTCTGAAAGGGAGCTAATAAATTGGTTACGTTAGGTAGTTTACTAATAAACGTTAAACTGTCGTAATCGTATTAACTTTGCTCTGCGATTGTAAGAAAACTTTTATATTTATTTTTGTTAGTACTAGTATACCATTTTACGTCTACAAAACTCATTAATATAATATATAGAGGAGAGATTAATACTTTAGAAGAGACTTTCACATATGTTTAGTTGTCTGAAATAAAGGAATTTTATTATTTTTATTTTATTCATTTTAGTTCATCGCTATTTTGTTAGCAGGCAAAAACGGTTATTTATTAAATAAATCTTAAATGATGATCATTTGTCAAATATTTTCCATCATTTTCAGCAAACAAAATTTTGATTACTTTTCGGATATGAACACATGTGGTTATATAGTAAAAATGTCGTATATCTATGAATCCCGCACTATCGTGGTATCCGTGGTTCTCCGGTGACGAACGTGACAAATTTAGTGGAGCGATATATCTGCGAGGTCGACGCCCACACGCGCCGCGCTGGATTACGGTCTCAAGTTCAATGCTACACGCATTTTTCAAGTTTATGACCTTAAAACTTCATATGTGGTCGACAGCTCTATAAACATCACTATTGTGCCACACACTGCTGGGCACGGGTCTCCTCTCAGAATGAGAAGGATTAGGCCATAGTCCACCGCGATGGCCATGTGCGTATTGGGAGACTTCACATACCTTTGATTTTTTTTCTCAGATATGCAGGTTTCCTAACGATGTTTTCCTTCGCCGTTTGAGCAAGTGATATTTTTATTTCTAATATGGACATAACTCTGATAAATCAGAGATTTGAACCTCGGACCCCTCGATCAAGATGCCGAGTTTCATAACCACTAGGTTATCACTGCTATTTTTTTAATAATCAGAAAGAATATAAAAAACTATGTATCAGTAGTTAGTACGTGTAGCGGTTTAAGCATTCAAATTCGGTCGTGAGCGAATTGATATGCTATCTCTTGTGCCGGCACGTTCTTCCGGCTGGGATTACCGGACTAGCGCGACTGGCCGAACTTACTCGTATGTACGTTACAACTTCAATAAAGTTCGCTACAAAATTATATGGTAGATACGTAAAAGAGATTCTTAATATTTATTCGCACCGAAATTCTATGTTATCTTTATTGCTTTAGATACAAATCTACTAGTAAATTTCCGATAGTATGTTAATGTTAAACCATGTTTTAAAAATTACCTGTTAGTTTAAAGAATTGGCTTTAAACCTAATTACGTTAGAATCATTGATTCTATGAAAGCCGATGTTACAATATTTAAATTCACATGACTCATACTACCAAGAAAGTTGACTACTACTACTAAGAAAGTAAATATATGTCTCGTAGAAAGCTGGAAGCTACGGCGTAGCGTCGCGAATTATGCATTCACATTGAGATTGCTTTTTCAAATTAGCAATCGGAGGCGCTATTCACTAGAATGTAACTAGTCCCCGCTGTGTTGTGAACAAATCGATCAGAGTTATTTACTTCGAGAAAATTCTTTAAATTACTGCACATGGTTTGTGTTTGTATAATAATTTCAGTTAATATCAATGGAAATAATGTTTGTATAACGTTGAAATGACTTTCTTCGTATTCAGGAAAAATGATTACCCCTTTTATAACAACACGTGTCATACAGAAAACATTAAAATATACAAGCAAATAATGTCTCCAATACTTGTAATGAAACTGATATGAAAGTCATCAAATGTTGAAGGATCCAATAATATAAAAGTATACTTTGCTCGACATGAAGATCGTGAGCGTTTATGCCCCGGCGAGGATTGCGGGAACTGCGTAATATTTGCACGGTTTACGATACGAATCTAGCAGATACGATACTTTGAGCATTTTAGATTTGCGTTTTCGCAATCGATGCTGTGTCACGTTTTGACGACTTGCTGCTTGGGCCCTGGTGTGAATAAATGCGTTTTGTCAGATGAGCTAATGGTAGATAACGTTCTTTGCGTGCAATTGCTGCATCGTGCGTTCAAAACTAGTTACGATGGGCGATCAAATACTTGTGGAACTGCGGAGCGTAGCGCTGACCAACGTTGATCGGTGTATTTGGCTTTAGAAAAGTAGCAAAATAATTTCCAACGCTACTCGATAATATTATATAAACAAAAATCCGACTGCTTTAAGCCCTGTGTCCCTCCCACAATTTAGACAAATTTAACAACATCTATCTAATAATAATCAAAACGTTTAGGCTGCAGGAAATGCCAAAGAATAAGACATACATACATAATACATGCTCTCGAAAACCTTTGCCCTCCGCTATTGGGTAGCAAGTTACAGGTCTGTTGGGGCCTTTAGGCAGTAACTTTCGCGTTTTATTGACAAGTGTCGTGCAAACGCGGCTCGGAACAAACACGACGTTTTCTATTACGTGCGACGTGATTTGCCGCAGCCATATGTCGTCGTTACGTCACGCTGTCAAATCTTTACCCGCAAATAAAACCACCGACTGTACCGGTGTTTTATTACTTCTGTGCCGTAATATTTTTCAGTGCATGATGTTAAATAAATGTTCGCAAACAACGCATGATTAATTGCAGATTCATTCAGCTTTTCACCTGGTACAGAAAATATAATTTAAACGTATGATGGAATATTTTTTCTTTCAGTATGTAAACTTGTATTTTTACCTTGAAATTTGTACTTGAGATCGTTATAATATTCTTGTTATTTTACTCATTACTGTTTCAATAAGGGGCATAAGTCTCTCAGATTGAAAGGGATTTATTGTTAAAATAGATTTCTTCAGTCTTCTGAGTGCGTATAGATATTGTAACTATGTATTAGCAACGAAATATATTAGACCAGTAATAATTACAAAATTGAGTAGACAAGTAATAATGCTAACAGCGCTGAACTATTCTCCACTATGAATCAAAATCTGTCCTAAGACGCCGAGGTCCCAGCGCGCAGGGCTTGGAACCCTCCTTTGTGCCGACTCAAGGTCCCATTCAATGGACCCATAGACTATAGGCAATATTTCGGAGCTAGTGTTTGTCTAATAGGCTTAATCGATTAATTAATGAAAGCCGTTACTTAAGTGGCACAAAGGAGGTTGGGCCGCAAAATTGAGAGGTAATTCCTAAAGAGACAAGTAATTCCCCTACACGCGTAAAACATAATTGTTTACTGATAATATGATAAATTATCATCATAATATGATAAATTTTGATACTACTCATAGGATAATAGATAAGCATATCCCAAAAAGCAAGAATGAAAATAAATATACGCACAGACAGCCGTCCGAGTTACCTCAATACCATACCGGACTGAAAATCAGTGTCGTGTACCTTTGTTTTCTCGACTTACGCTGAGTTCCGGTAACCTTTTTGCGAGCCTGGCCTGCAGCACGGTATGCAAAACATTATCTGTAAAATACTAGGTATATTTATAAGTCGAAATTAATTTGGTGTTTTTGTTATAATTGATTTTGTGTTTTGTTATAATGATTGCTGTAGTACTTGTTTTCGTAAATAAACGTTATTATTATTATTGTTATTGTGTATGTATAATAATATGTCTTAAAATTAAGTTAGATTTATTTACGTACACATGTAGAAACTTTCCATTTAAAACGCAAATCATTTTATTCGTCGTTTAAACACTGTAAAAGATAAGTTTCTCTCGTGTGGAAAATAAATTCTTAAGTTGAAAGGAACTTATTACAAAGCCTGGACTTACCACTTACGGATTTCAGGACTTACTACTTCGCTGTATGAATGGAGTGGCTGAAACTTCTTTTGAATTTGCATATTTGACATTATTTGACATTTTGCATTATTTGACAACAGTAGGACTACCATGAGTTTACAAAAGTATTACTCGCTAGCGACTGCGTAAAATAAATGTATGAAAAATTGTACAGCGCCTCTGGTGGTTACTCGTAGAACTAAAATCCGTAGTGACGTAACTCGATACGTAAAAAACCTATCGAAATCAAATCGCTAGCGAATGTCATTATGATCTATTGCCATACAAATTCGGTCCCATGAGTCATTAATTTGACAGACGTTGTCAAGAAATACCGTAACGATAGTAGTTATGTTATTCACTAGCAAAATGGCAATAGTATTCTATTTACCATTTCTATAGTGGTGTTTCTATGCCAACTCATGGTAATGCTACAGGGCCTGTTCCGTAACAATGTGTAACTTACTTTGATGGGATTATGACGAATGTTATTCGTCCCTGTAAAAGGTCCTAAGAAGAAAAGACAGAATTGGGTAGAGTTTATCACCATTACATTTGCTGACAGTAGTATCAAAAAATATATTAATGATTACACAAGGATTACACGGAATTTACTAATACTAGTTACCTATTGCTGATAGGAAATTACTTAGTAGACCTCAATTTGTGACGCGGGTTCAAACACGACATAAAATAGATTCATACTAAAAAAAAGCTTTTTAGTAACATCATTTGTTTTAAGTATTCTTCTCCGAAAACCATTTTATACAGATAGGTGTATAAACAATATCTCAATCTGGTGGACTGGTCCACCAGATTGAGCATCCGTCATATTAAATTTAGAATGACATTACTAATCTAATCTCGCATTGTCATCCGGACTGAAAGTTTGTGCAACATTTCAACTCAATCGGATACCGGGAAGTGGGTCAAATTTAACTTCCGAGCTTTGACCCTCACATACAATATACCAACTAAACATTCAAGTGAAATAATAGCTAATATGTATTGAAATGTTACATGTATAATCATTTGCTTAAGAAGTAAAACGTTTTTAATATGTTTAATTTAAGTGGTAGATTTACGATACTTACTTGTTTTAAATCTATTAATTTTACAATTTAAGTTCTTATAATTACCTAAACAACATACAACATTGTAAACGATTGGAGTTATAGAGTACATAAGAGTTAAAGGTTACAAACTGAGAGCTAATATCGATCAAAAAAGGTTTATTGAGAAGTTTGTTGTCATTATAAACATTAAACTACCAGGCTCAACTCAGGCAATTTGTTCTAGTTGAGTAGGTATATGGTAAAATATTATAATATTTTGGTATAATGTTAAAATAATATGATATAACATTTCATTTCTGTGCAGAGTTTTGCCTCTCTAAACCTGTAACAAGATAATGCTCAAAGCCTATTCTCGGAGGCTTACAGGACATATTCGGTGAATATTCATACGCTTTATCCAGCCACTGATTGGAGGTTATAATACACGTAGAAGATAATTTAGCTTGGTTTAATAAAGGTCCCCAAAATTCTAGCGATGGGAAACCAGATATCACTAATTATTAAGGCGGATGTGCTGCTGCCACAGAATTTAATATAATATTTCTACAATGAATGAGTAGGTCTGTGGTTCAATTTCAGCCATCGCTACTTCTATTTTTTGCATTAAGCATTGCTGTTTCGATCTTTTTTGTAAGCGAGTTGCTTCTAAAAGGCTATACTATAGTTCTCAGGAGTAACAATGACTCTCTAGTCGACGTCAGGTAAGACTTTAATTCCACCTTTTTTTGTTTACGAGGGGAAACCATCACAAGACGACGACGAGGGAGCAACGCCGGGTTATGTGGGATTTTTACCGCAGTAGAACCCCCCCGTTAGCCGTCCTCAACGCTTAATGGAGAACTCCGTGATCTCCGACGGAACACAACCGTAGTCTTCCAAATGCGATGCCCCGATCGGGCTCTGTCCTGGGGGAGCAGTTTTCCCACACCATCTGCGATGCGACCGCACATACCGCCGTCCTTCCCGGGGTCGCTTACTAGAAGCTTCGAGCTCCCACCCTTGCCACCCGCAAACCCCGAAAGCCCCCTTTTAGTCGTTTCTTACGACAGGCAAGGGAAAACCGTAGCCCTATTTTAGTCCCGGCGCTACAGAGCCAAAGACTTTGATTCTACTTGGGGTTGGTTATAGACATGCCGGCACAGAAATAATATTATTCAATGCGAAGAGTTTCCCATACCAATCATATTAGACGTGAACGTCTCGCTCGGCTTATGTTTGATTACTTGGCTGAATCAATATTATGCAGATTTTCTGAATCCAAAACAGATTTCTAGGAAATATACCAACATGGTAAGAAATGAAATTATTATTAAGAATTGAACTATACTTTTCTGTTTAAGTTGGTTGGCTGACTGTGTATATATAGCAAGAAATATAAAAAACAATAGCTTTAAATCATAAGAAAATGTAGTTTATTTTCTTCTTTCATTATTTTCTGAGTGTGTGTTGTCCGTAGCAAGCGCCCCGTTAGGAATTGTGAAATATGCTACACTTAGTCTGAAAGCAATAACTTAAATGTGTAAAGTGACTCCAAAAATATTTGGTACTGACCTTTGCCAAATTGTATACATAGCACGTACTGTTTTGCTTTAAATCAGTGTTACTTTCTGCTTTGTTATATATGTTTTATGAAAAAAACATTGTTTTTATCGTTGGAATACAAGAAAGAAATATTCTGATTTTAAGACTGGCCGAGGAAGATGCGGATATGATTTGTTGAGATAATTTGTAAATACTATAAATTTTGTTATAATGAATTGGAACATTATAATGAATTGAAACAAAAAATGTATCTCGATTATTTATTACACTTATCCGGGAAGGAAACTGCTCAATAAATCAACTGACGACGTGGGATCAATAAGCTTTATGTGGGATCACCTATTTGGTGCACTGGATCTGCCATAAAAATGTTCGGAATAAAATAAATTTGTTACAGAGAATTAGTGTCATGGCGTGAGAAATACGCGTGACTAATGAAAAGAAAATATATTTGCCGACAAAATAATATATGAAAAACGGATATCATGATTAATGGACGTCGTTAGACGTTTTGTATATTTAAGAATGACACAGAAAATACGTGTGGAGGTTATTCTAAACCATGTCGCAATAATACGAGGTGATTTCAAGAGCAGACCAGCTGGCGGTCGGAAATACTCCGATTCAGTTTCGGAAAGAAATAGGTTTGGGATTTCCGGAGTTCCCGTTTCACAAATTAATACATTTTCCATAAATTTGGCCCTTCCTTATGTTCCTATCGTTCGTATGCCTAATACAAGGGTTCCCGAACGTTATCAAGAACTGATTTGTGATTTAAAAAGGTCTGCAATGACGTAATTTGTCTAAAAAAGTTAAATAAGGAAAAAATAATGAAAACCAGTCTTTTCAGGAGAATTTATGATTTTTTTTAGAATAAGTTTAATGGGGGATCTAATTATGTAAACGAAACTTTATGCTAAATAGAATAATTTTGTTATTCATTTTGCGCTTAAGTCTAATCTGGAAATAACACATTTTACATTGTGGTGGTCCATGCATAAAACATTTTAATATACATATGGATATTTAAGCAGGAGCCTAGCTTTTGTATGATTTTATACCGATATTCTGATCGAAAATTAATCATTATTACTTACGCCCGATTCTGCCTTCCAAAACTTTGAACAATATATAGTACTTATGAACAAATTTTCCAACGTCGATATTTGGTAGGCAAAAAATTTGATAGATGGTGTTAATATTTAACATTATCTGCTCCGTGTGTGATAAACAGGCATATAATTTACGACTAGCAAAATTACACCATGTTTATCTCATAGCGGGTCATTCGGCGGTTACCGGCCGCCGCTGGCGACAATAGCTTATCTGTGGCGCGGACGGGCTCGGAGGCTGTCCAGCCCGCTCGACTGAATTACCAAACAATATGTTGCCAAGTGGCTGACTTTACTGCCTACAAGGTTTATAACGTAATAAAATTATGATCTACTGCTTTTAATTTCCTAAATTATTTTTGTAACAACAATGTTATTACAGAATTACGTAACATGGAAGCAATATTAAGACGGCATTCCGTCGGAATCTTCAGGAAGTCCTTAATTCCCAGGCTTCAATAATCCGTTCTTTACTATCCAGATAGTCCTTTGTACTTTGATCAAAGCTCGCATTTTGGGTGTACATGTGACAAAGGACATTTTCAATATTACGCTCCTGTACACACAACAAATCCCCGTTCAAAAAACGAAATATTTTAGTACATTTTTCAGAAACTTATTTGACAATAAAATTAAACGTTAAATGTAAATCCTAATATTTTTTTTAAATTTCAGATTTGAATACTAAATAGCTAATTATAACTACTATGCTCAATATACGACAAATAACATGAATGATTCAAGTAAATGTAATTCTGTAAAATATAATAAATATTTTAACTAATGACTTAATAAATGTTTGCGCTAAATCCACTATTGTCATGATACGAGATAGCGACAACACGAACATTATCGCCGTTGTCGTCTCATATGTGGTTAGAACTTCGCGAACTTATCGCAAAAGCAATAACATCACACACGTACTTTCCGCATTACTTTCGAAACTCTATCTTCGAGATGATACTTCAAGAATTGTATTTTACGGTTGCATGACATTTCGTATTGTGGAATAAAATTTTTGAACAAGCTGCAAAGAGATGACACGTCGGTTAGTGGGAAAGTTTGCAGTTCCCGAAACTTGTTCCTGGCACTCAGATATAGATCATGTGCTAGCATTATTTTATAATAAATATAACAAACTGATATGCCATCCACTTGTCATCTGTGATAATTGCTTAAGGGATAAGTGTGTATACACTTACACGAGGCGTTCCAGCTGAGCCCTCATAGTGATAACGCAAATGTGGCCTAACCTGATGTAGAATTCCAATTTTATTGGATATTTAATTAATATTAACTCCAGGTTAATATTAATTAAATATCCAAGGAGGGTATGGACCATTTGCCAACATTTGGACAAATTACTGTTTTATATCAGAATACAATTTCCCTCCTGAAACGCCCACGTGAGCTCCACATAGCATAGTAAAGTTATCCTATGCGTGAATCCAGGTCGTCAATTTCAAATTTCATCTTAATCTATTCAGCCGTTTTTACGTTAAAGAGTAACAAACATCCATTTATGTATCCATCTCTCAAACCTTCAAATTTATAATACTAGTAGGAATTAAGGTATATGTATGCTCATGCAGCGGAAATATACCATGAGCATACAAATTCTACTCTGAACATAAATAATTTAGAAACATTATATTACAACTAGCCCGGGCGAGCTCACTGGCCGTCGCTCATTAGTATCCAGCGTACAACTTGCAAACTTAATTATAAATTTCGTTCGTCACGACAAGGCTCGTTAGAATTATGTTGATCTCATAATACAGTCGTTTGTTTTAGTGTTAACAAACGATAAAAGTAAGAGACAGTCACTTTAAGAGAAACGGTTTAATAAGGTTGTACAAAGGAGATTAGAATCAATGCAAAGGAAACATTTTGCAATATATTATGTGCTAATATAAAATGTGATAGGGTAGACGTAACCAAGGGTAAAATACTATTTTACTAAAAAGTGTGATTCATCCGTTTAGGTACCACTGAAACACCTATTTCTAGCGTGAAGTTCTGGCGTGTCAGTACAAGGGTGTGGATACTAGTTGCTGACTTATTACCTACATCTAACTCGGTCTTATGCATCTATGATATTTTAGGTAGAACTGTTATTTTTTGTAGACAGAGCGGCAAAGACTCCTCCTCATGAAGTGTACACCACACTAGTTCTTTACTCCCGTCGTATAACGATCGATTTATTAATTTTCCTTCAATTTTTTCTCGCAAATTATACGGAACTCCTGTCCACTGCGACCGTCATTATTGTTTACAATTTTGATGAGGTGTATCGCCATTAAGCAGATCGATGGCGGCGAGCTGGCATGGCAGCCACTTTTGTTTGTGTCTAAATCGGTGTCAACGCGTGTCATGGCTGCAGCTATTAAAGTGGCGCGCCGCCAAACTTGTCTATTATTATTGTTCTATTTGCGACACATCAGCTCGCCGCGCCGCAATGTCTTACAATTTGAACTTTAACAAGCATCTCTTGTGCTGGTGACTAATAGTTTGCCGAAGGTGTATTTAAGCGCCTTACTCATCTCATCTTCTATGCAACGCTAGTTTGATAGAAGTGGCTTTTAGCAATAAACCTATTTGTTTTTTGTTAACTTTTGTTCATAAAATTACGTGTTTTGTCCTAAATCATTATTTTCAAAATATAAAACTAAGTACATTGGCTTATTTTTAAAGTTATAGACGTAGCAAATGTACAGTACATCTAATGACAAGTGGCAACTGCTCATATACCTCCCTCTACAATCAACCCTAATTAGGATTAAAGTTCTAGCTGAGGTCAGCCACAAAACGTTACTATCCTTATGGCCTAAGTTTAAACCCTTGAAACTAGAACACAGAACCGAGAATTAGTGGTGTAATTAAGCACAAATAGGTGTATTGGTGGTATCGTCGAAAACAATAAGTGCGTAGTATTATCAAAATTTTACGTAGCATTTTAAATTTGTACATGTATAAATGTGTACAAATCCTTAATTTCCTATATTTGTACAACTTAAGTTTAAGTCGCTAATTCAGATTGTGATCTAAACAGATTGAAAGTTATTTTTGGCCATTCAACAGTCCCAAAGTTAAAACAACCCCTCTGTGCCTCAGTGGGTTGTAAAATTTCGACATTAGTGTAAACCAGTTCGTGTAATGACAAGATAGGGTCTGTGCTACAGTTCGTGATAAGCCGCAGTTAATCGTTTATTTTACGTAAAATTAACATTAACGTAGATAACGTTATGTCCACGGTACAGTAGCCCTATAAAGACCATATCGGAATATTGCTTTTATTTCTACAGCTATTATTTTAAACAGTTATACAATCATAATCATGAAAAGTAACCTTTCGTGAATAATGTAACAGTGTTCTACGAGTTTAAATAAAATAGATAGTTATTTCGTTCACCAATGTATAACGTGAAGAACAATAAACATAACGCAGATCAATAAAAATATCTTCGGCACTTACTAAAAATATCACTTGTTATAAATATAGCGATACTGTATCTATACGTTATATAAGATAATGGGTTGTAGCCAAAGAGGGCCTTGCAAAGTAGTTCGCTAGCCCTATTTGGCTTGACAACGGCAGTTGAGTATTGTTTTATGGTTGTGTAATCAATCTCTCGTTCAATATTTGCGCCACATAAGCTTCCCAGCTTCGAATTAATCATGCGGCTAGAGCGTTTTCCGTATATCCATGTATAAGCATATTTCAGTCGAACTACAGAGCATAATGAATCATAGCGGCGGTCGAGACTGGACAGTGGATGCTGTCGTTACAAGCTAGACGTAGGGTTGCCACTCGCACTATGATAAAGAATAATAATTATAGAAAAATAATTTTACTTTATATTATAGTACGAAAGATACTATTTTTCATCGGTAAGTCAAATATCGTGGCCTTCTCCTGAAATAATAGCTTAGTGAAAATAGAAAAAAAAACGGCCTCAGAAAAATGTCAGAAATAGTCTTAGTATTATTATAAGTGAGTTGGCGATGTTTAAAATAAATGTGTACGATATATATATTATATATTTATTTGTGGAGAGACACGCGTTTGGTCTCGATCTCGCCTGATGGTAAGCATAGCCTAAGATGCGACACGCTTGATTAGGAGTAGCGTATTCTTTCTAGATTTTATTTTCTAAAATGATATGTTTGTGTAAGAAAAAAGGTGGCAACCCTACCTATATGGGATGAATAAATAGCAAATTATTGTGTGAATGGAATTTAATCACTGAACAAACAGACCGCGTGTTGCGTGATGTGGGAGGTCAATTCCGTATAATGACCATACGTTCAGGATATATCGCATTCTCCGTCGATTTCGCTAATACCCTTGCTTTAACGCAGAATGAAAACATCTTGAGAAAACGTAAGAGTTTTACATAAGGTTCTCAAAGGTAATGCTAATGGTCTTTTTCGATATTTACCCAAAATTAAGTATGAGGTTTCAGGATTGTAACTGAAAAACTATTATGTCTCATAAATTCTATATGTTCACATTAATTTATACCTCAAACCTTATGCGCCTTTTATTCCATTCATGTATATTTCTGATTCCGATACAATATTTTCTACTTAAATATATTGTATTTCTATGATATAAGTCAGTGTTTTTCAAAATGTGGATAGCGACACTCACGACCCTCTGTGGGATAATAATGCCTCGATAAAGGGATAGCGGAGGGTCGCGAAGTATTTCAATAGCAAAAATTATAATATATGGCATTTTAGGTACTTAATTATGTGCGCTTTTCGTTAAAAACATTTTTAATTATAGATGTACACAAGGCATATATTTTTCATGAAAGGCAATCAATGTAAAATATCTGTTTTACGTATTTAATTACTAGTTATTGCCCGCGGCTTCGCCCGCGTTTAAAAGAAAATAATATGACATACTAACATGCATAAAACTGAAAAATCGTACTTTCATTGGAGTGGCGCCATCTGGCGAAAATAGGTCGTACGAACTCTGGAACCTTCGTGGGCTCATGGACAACAACTTTGCTAAAGATCATAACTTGATCAAATGCATAGTTTACGATTCAATCCTTACTAATATAGATTAAAATATCGATTTCTTTGGTTCAAAAGATCGATTCTCCGATTAATCGATCTTAGATCGCCATCCCTAGTTCCCGTGGGATTTCCGGGATAAAAACTATCCTATGTCCTTTCTCGGGTCTCAGACTATCTTTGTACAAAATTTCATTAAAATCGGTTCAGTGGTTTAGGCGTGAAGAAGAGAACCAGACAGACAGACAGAGTTACTTTCGGATTTATAATATTAGTATGGATGTATTTCACTAATACCTAATTATTTATGTCATCAAAAATATTGTATCGATTTGATCTTTGTAAAATAATAATAATTATACATGTTATAGTATCAACGTACGGGTTCGTAATATTTTTACATACTTAGGGGGTCGTGTTATGAGAAAGGTTGGAAAACACTGCCATAAGCTTTCCACTTCCCCATATACGATCGACAAATCTGCCATTATCCTCCAGTTATTGGGGTGAAATGTAATTTTGTTTCTATTATTTGTGTCGTCGGCTAAGCTACAATGGGCCATTGATTGGGGCCGCGGGCCGACGCTTTGTAGTCTTTTGCATACATATTGGGAGCCAGATAAACATTTGTGCTACGTTTTCTCGTAATGCGTGATGCGGGTATGTAATAATTTCGCAGGTGTCGATATTTTTTTGCTCGGATTTACTTGCTTATTTTCTCTTATTTTTCGTAAAAATATTTGTAAAAAAAACCTACTTGGTGCCTTCCTGATGTTAAATTGTAGTTAATTATGACACACGTAATCTATCACCTATAATTTGGTTCAAGTTCACGTTATGTCGGCCTGACAGTTCTTCTGTACGCGGACTGCCAAGTCTTGCTGTTCCCACTAACCGTTCAGAGCGGGTTTTATTCACACTGGATTGACAAATGATCGTCATTATAATCTGAACAACAAGATTGACAGTCGGTAATGGTTAAAACTGTCGGGCGAATTTAATTTGAACGGATGCGTCTACATCTGGTTTCATAAACAAATCTTGCAAATATTCGCTGCACAGAACATTCCAATTTACAGCTACGATAATAAATAATCATTTTCGAAACTTGTTTTTCATGCAAAACCGAAACGGCTTAATTTCGGCAAAAACCGAAACCGATTTTTTTTTAAACTTATGAAGATCTATAAAATTCCGTAAAACTTTTATCGAAACTTCTTTTTAGCCAAAATTAAAGTCGATAGGTGTATATATAGTCATACTACACATAATGGAAGCCCGATAGAACATAACATGAAAGTTGATGAAAATCAGCCATTTAATAAACCATGTCCATTACGATAAATGATACGGCAATTTAAAGATGCGGGCATTCGGCATCCTACGAGTCCACTAGAGGTCAAGTAGGAAACAAACAAACTTGTTTAAACGTTTAGCACTATTAGCGCTAAATTACTCGGAGCTCCTGTTTCCCGTGACGACTAACCGTAATGCGTTCTTGGCAGAATATCACTTGTTATACGATATAACTGCTCCGACGCATTCAAAGTCACGACTCTTTCTTATAAGTAATTCACGGTAACTGATATAATAAGAAATACCTGTACCCTTAGTATGAGTTTTAACGTTTTTACAAAAATGAATGTTTTAGTATTTGTTTACGTATTTCCCAAACATTTCCAATCAGTTTGATACAGTCCGCTAGGGGCGCTGATTGGAAATGTATCGGCAAATAAAACATACAAACTCATACTAAGGGTACTGTGTCTAAATTTGAAGTAGCTAAAGGGTAGAGTCGTTCGTAGTTAACGATGGTTACTATAACACCAGTGTTACGTGCGGATTATCATGTTCTGCATTAAATGGAATGGTTCAGAATAGGCACTAAACGAAGCAGTCTAACTTTGTCCTCAAAGATAGCAAGTTATCTCTGCTCGATTTCCAATCTTATTTGAGGATAATTGCTGATGTCCGCTGATTTGCTGGCGTCAGTGACCACTTAAAATCAGTTGGACAATTTAACAAATTCTTTCACCATCATCACCATTCTTGTGTGCCAACCCTTCACTGACAATGACATATCGTAGTGAGCACATACCACGACGTCCTATCTATAAAAGTTTTTCCGCAGAGACGGAAGAATGAGCCAAAGGGTGTCATTTCCCATAATGTGTGTGTCACGATAAAAATGATAAATGACGCATATTAATTCCGATAAATCTGATATTTGACGCTGCTATCAAAAGACTATTTATCATTAATATTCATCGTTTTGTATAAAAAAATACTATAATAATTATTGAAATAATGTTAAAGCCTATTTATGTTCCGAATCAACGCTATTAAAAGGACACTGTAAATCCATTTTCTTAATTGTTTACAGATATGTTTATTTCAGTAGATTTATATAATAAAAGTAACAAACCAGTATGCAGCCCACCTGATGATAAGTGGCATCTGACACCCAATGAACATCTGTAGTCAGCCTCAGATAAGATTATAATCCCACCTGAGATCGGCTCCAGATGCGTTGCTACCCTTGAGGACTAAGTTGGCCCGGATAAGTATGTCTCCCTTTCCATACTCTTCAAACCAGAGTACAACAGCGCTTAACATACAAAAATATGCATACACAATATAATACACACCTAAAGTGGCCATTTATTATTTAATTAAAAACGGGACATTGATTTTTAAGTCAATTACTTCATGAAGAGTCTCATTTAAAAAAATGTCCTATTTAAATTATAATTATTTTTTGCTAATTTAGAAACTTGTGTAACATATTTTTCAATCATTTTTTATATTTGTTAGAGAAAAGCATTTGTTTTATTTCAGTATGTACCTAACATAATATGTACAAGCCTGTAAGTAATTTGTTTTGATATTTTTTATGTATGTACGTAATTTCAAATCCATTCTATTGTAAGTTCGGGACTGTCCCGTTCAAAACGGGACGTATGGTCAGTTTATGTATACCCAGCGCAAACTCTATCTAGAACGTGCTTTGAACTCTATTGTTAAACAACAATATAACGGGTGACATTTTACAAAATGTGATAAAATATCTGTCATCCATCGTGTAGCTGCAGCGAACAACGATACGCGGCGTATCGCTGAAGCGTCGGTACGCGATCAAACGCTCGTTACGTGCTGACCTCTGCCGGCCATAAAGGATCCACGGCTGATAGCGCCCTCTTTGTACTACAGCCTTTATAAATAATTTTACAACTTAAATATTACCTAAACAAAATTAAGGGTGCAACGTTATAACATATATAAATTATATGCATATTAGATATTAATTATCACGCGTTATAACGGCAAATAAAACATAGCAATACATTAAAACTATTTCTTCGACCAGTTTACAACTTATATTATTCCCGTGTAATATACAACTCTCCAACCAAGAGCGTTATTTTCTTTTTTTATGCTAATGCATACAATCGGGTAACGCATACAGCTAGTGACTATATAGATTATAAAAGTAACACATCATGAAAATAACATAAAATAATTAAAATATTACAATAATTAAATAATTTGAAGATATTTCTAACAATAGTGAGGGAATAAATACACCTGTCTCTTAAAAACATCAAAGTACGATTAGATATTCGTATTTTTAGAACGGCACCAGTAAGTTTTCCATGAAATTCCATTTTGGAAAATCAGATAAAATTTTATGTCAGTTACTGTTAAGGAAAATGCTTTCAAAGTTTTCGCTACCGTTTTGTTGGCAACAGTGTCACATTTCTTGGAATGTAAATGTTTACGAAAACGTGTCTCCAACGCAAGCTAATGTTTGTGTAAGCTCAGTACGTCAAACATCACATGTCCTATTCGATACGATCAGATTTTAGGCTTTGCAAAATACAAAAAATCTATGTTTATTTATTGTCCTATATTATGTAATTAGTCAGGTAAGAAGAAATAACCGATGTGTGATGAGAAACTTATTAATTACCTTTATTTTTTTATAACTGGTCATAAAAATAAAACTGGTATACATTGAGTACAAAAATACTAAGACGTGCTGGAAACGGCGTTGGAGGCCTTTATAAGATAGCTTCACGGTAGGACGCTGATCATGTCCCTGTAGTTCCGGGACTAGAATGGGGTTACGGTATCTCCTACATTTCATAACAGGCGTCTAAAAAGGGGATTTCGGGGTTGCGGACGGCAAGAGTGGAAGCTCGAACCGCCCGGCTAGCGACCCCGGGAAGGATGGCGGTATGTGTGATCGCAAACCGTCGTATACACCAGACGGTGTGGTGATGCAGTCTCACCTAGGAGGAGCCCGACGGGGCAGTGGGCTAAGAGCTCGCCTCAATGCAGCGCCGAGGACGGCCACCGGGGGCTTTAGGGCGGCAAAAATCTCACATAACCCCGGCACGGCACCGGGTAACTTTTGAAGGTTTCCCCGCCGAAAAGACAAAAAATGGACGCTGATCATAAAGTTAATAATAGTAATAAGAATAATTAAATACATTGAAAACTACAATGTGTTGTTTTATTGAATAATGAATATTTGTGTGGTAAGGGAGACAGACTTTTCCGAGGCGTTCCAGCTTAATCCTCAGGGGTAGCGGCGCATCTGTGGCCGACCTCAGGTAGGAATATCTTATCCTATCTGGGGTTGATTACAGATGTCCATGGGCGGCAGTAGCCACTTACCATCAGGTGGACTGCATGCTCGTCTGCTACTCTTATATTATAAAAAAAAAAAAAAAAAAAAAACACAACAAAGATAACGACAATGTAAAGTGAATGAGAAATAAATGTCTTAAACCGTAGACAATAATTTGGCAAACAGATGCAATAACGTTCACGATTTCCGGCGAAATGTCAGAGTTATCGAATGACGTATTCACAACCCCGATCGTGTTTATTCCACCAGCTCACCCCCAGGGGATGAAAGCTTTAGCCTAAGGTATCTATTTCGAAAGCGATAGTGAAGAAATACGTCCCCACCGGGAGACGACAGTCGGCTACACACAAGATTTATCTCTAAGTAACTTGCCTCTATTTGTTAGTCGTTGGGCGCGGGTGAATGGTCCTGCGATATGTTACGAGGCTTTATTACTCGCTACAGACTACTCGCAACAATGAACCCTATTCGAGCTTAGACATTTTAATAAATACTCTGCGCAAATGGTGTATACTTTGTTAAAGCCTATGTAGCAGTATTAGCAGGGTTAGGCTAGTTTGAAGTTCGGATTTTCGCGTTGGAGGTCCTGGGTTCGAGTCATCTGTGTTCTTTCCGATATTTAGATATCAAGTATGCCGTAGTAATAAACTAACACGCGATAAACGACGAATGAAAACGTAAGGAAACCTACATGTCAGAGTTTAATGAAACAAGTTCTTAAGGTTGTATGAAATTTTCCAGTCCGGACTTGGCCGACGTGGACTACGGCCTAAACTCTTTTTATAATAAAAAGGGACTCGTGCCCAGCAGTTGGACAATAAGATTGATGATGATGTCATATACCGTGTGACGTGGCTCAAATGTCGTGGGAGGCAATTAAGGAATTAAGTTTACTATTGCGCACAGCTAAGCGAAGTAACTATGGCACTCGTAAAATGCTCCATCTATGATTTCCAGTGAATTTGCAACGTCTGAGAACAAAAGAGAAGGTTATTTTTCATCGTCATTTTTAAATATGTTTTCAGTGGTACATGTTAGCGTACTCATATGTAGTTTACAACTTTGGATTCAAAAAACAGTTACCCACAATATCTTGCCGTCTGAAAACACTTACCCACAATTGTTACCCACATCAATTGTTACCTATAGTTGTTTCAATGGTTGTTAATGTTGTACTTAATTGTTACGTTACTGACAGTTATTATTATTGATAGTTACGGTCTATTTGCGAAGAGAGACTGATTGATTTAATAAATCAATCAGGAAATTACGGTTTTAATAGATAATCTGAATAATGAGATATCTCCGGTAGTGCGGCGTCCGCGGCTCTACACCACTTAGCGTCAGTCCGCCGTCGCTGCCATTTTGGCTTGTCAATTTTTTGCCTGAATTTATTGCTGCTCTTACGGAATAGTTACGAGCTTTTAGTTATTGATGGATTCAATTCATCAGTAACTAAAAAAGTTCGAATTCCGAATTGTCGGCGTTTTTACGCTATTTCAGGCTTCATTTCCCAATTATTTTATAGACTAGGGGGCCCTGACACTCCTGACAGTAAATCTTTTGGCACAAAAATTAGGTCTCGATAAAAGCGTCATCTATCAGATCGAAAAGTGCCCCCTATCAGGTTGGAGCTAACCATTCACAATATTTCAAATTTAATTATAATAGGTCTTGCGATTTCGCATTTTGACATGTAAAAATATGTGTGACATACGTAGTTATTAAGAAATTTCAACTTCAATAAATATTTGCGTGGTTAAATAAATAGTCCACCTGTTGGTACAAAATACATCACAGCGTTCTCCCATAGGCATATGTAATCAACTCTAAGCCTGACGTTGGCCGCAAATACATGAGACAAGGACTAAGTCAAAGCTTTTTACATCCAAGCGAAACACAACAACGCTACACAATGCCGTTATTAAACAGAAATAGGTGTGTTATTGGTATTTTGGCAAAGGGAGATCTCCCACCGGGCTAGGTGATCATGCCCGGGGAGCGGCCGTGCTCCGCCAGTCTCAGTTCGGAGCTTGTATATACTTGTACGAGTATGCAAGATGTTTTGAAAACTTCGATAGCGTGATTCAGCAGCGCCATCTCTTGACTAGTAGCGGGAAGTCACTACAGTATCTTCGGTGTCGAACCACAAAGGGTTCTACCACTTTAAAAAACTAAAAAACACGCTTTTATGATAAAATCAACTAAAAAATATAAAATAATCTAGGAATCAATTAAGGAACAGTAAATAGTATAATCGTGGAAAAAGTGTGGGGCGCTTTTCGAAAACTCTTAAATGGAGCACCCATGCTTTTTTACAATTATACTATTTACTCTTATTTTACTCTTACAATTATGCTATTACTGTATCTTTAAGGCGCTCGGACAATCTCGCCTCGAAAATCGTTAATCCTGCGGATGTTGATAAGGGCAATGTTACAAAATTATTGAAATCGTGTATTGTCATCGGTTTTTGATAATTCTTCAAAATTTTGAATTAAATTGAACGTTCAAAGTGGATAGAAATCGGGTTCAAAGATTCCGTTCGTAGTTACATACATACATACAACCCAAGCTAATAAAAGCGTGTTAAAAAGGCCCTTCGTCTAAGTATTCTTTGAGATCATCTAAGTCTCGTCTTGTAGTTGTACAAAGTCTTGAAGATGTACAAAGTGAATACTGTAAAAAACATTTTAGAAGCGGTTGTAGCCAATTCCTTCTTAATTTACATAATGAAAAGCAGCTGTTTCGCAAATGTTTCAGTGCTTTATCACGTTGTCAGTGATTACCAGTCAGAGTCCGCCCTTGTGCTTCACTTCACTGAACTCATTCACTCAATCACAAGATTCTCGGTGAAAATAAAACGTAAAATTTCTTCAGAAACATTTATTTTCATAGACTTCTAGGCTAAGATGTAGGTCACATTAACGAGCGAAGAAATAAGATACTCACTCATTTAACGTTCAGTTTGTTGTCTACTTCATTACTTTTTTAATGGTTTTTCCTATTCTCATTACATTTTTTCATTATCACAATTACAGTACTAAGTGTTCGAATATGTTTATATACTAAAGGTTATGTAGAAATGTATTTAAAAAGGTATATAAAAAGTTTTTCGAGCGAAGCTGCCGTGAGTGCACCTTACATGAAAATCTTTCACGTGAGAACGCAAATTAAATATTAATTTGAAAATGCACTTCGTACACTGAATATATTTTCATGTAATACGAGTTACTAACAAGCATGCGATCCCGATGTTAAGTAATGTTAATTGTAATGACAGCTCACACGCATAACCTACTCCAAATGTTAATGTAACAAGAATTGAAACTAAAGAAAATAATTACTTGACTCATGAAGTCTATGTTGGAAAGTATATAAAACTGGGTTTATCTTATCGCGTCAAGTCAAATAAAATCCTACACTACTACGCAGGACTAGGTGTGGCAATGGTCCCTTTGAACTGCGAAGAGTTCTAATGTATGAAGGAATTATATTTTGTAAGATTGCCTATGCACTATTCGGACTCAAATAGAGAAGAAATAATGTTATTCGTTCTCATTCTATTCCATTGTTCCATGCTAATGCCCTACTCGGTATATTTTTTTCTATTCTGTAGGTATCACATAATCTAGTCTGAAAGCTCTTACTTGTAAAGTGTTTTACGCCTCAACTTTACCAATCTTTACGATCTGTCCCTCTTGTCTCCTTAACTTTTAAAACAACACACCTAAAGTAGGATTAGTAAAAGGGTAAATCTGAATGTTCGATTAACCGTAAATCTCCAATGGCGTGTAAGGTATTCAACCCATTACTGTATCCTCGTTTATCCAATACGCTCCTCCAGTCTTCCTGATAATAAGTGGCTACTAGCATCCGAAGGTATCTATTCAACCTCAGATAAGGGAAGAGCACCTGTTATCAGTTGCAGAAGCTATCCTGAGGTCTATATCGGACCAAAACGCACCCAAAACACACTAACGCTTGATATTTTTTCCATCACGCAGAAAGAGGTATGGCGGTCGTAACTCTGTGGTCCAACCACGAAGGGTTCTAACACCTTTGAAATGTAGATCAAGTACAATCTTATAAGGATATCA
The DNA here is from genome assembly GCF_041222505.1 of Epargyreus clarus. Classification (NCBI taxonomy): domain Eukaryota; kingdom Metazoa; phylum Arthropoda; class Insecta; order Lepidoptera; family Hesperiidae; genus Epargyreus; species Epargyreus clarus. Next base: position 17,513,673 of record NW_027332222.1, on the reverse strand, counting down.
AAGACAGACATTTAGGTTAGTTTACTTGTAAATAACTGAGAATTAGGAATACTTAGGAATAATTATTGCTTGCTCCACGTGACTTGAATTTGGAACTCTATACAGAGCCCTTGGCAACAATCTTAATCTGAACTGTTTTACCTGAGCCCCAAAACACCGAAACGTGTCTACATTTTATCATGAGATATTAAACACTAATTAGTAAAGCTCCGGGGCACTTACCTTTTCGTACAAAATATCGCCTTACGAAGTTACGACACTAATAGGCACATGATATTAAGTGCCTAATCTAGGCAACGAGATGTGCCCGTGGCAAGATTTTCCAACAAAACGAGTGATATCTTATTTGAAATTTAACAGTAACCTATTGAATCGGTTGAATATTGTCAGTCACCTTGGCATACGCCTGTTATTATAATCAAACTATGCAATGGTTTTCGCGCTTAAGATTGACAATTATATTGAACTATAGGTAAATATAAATTTCAGTTTTTAGAAAAGAAATAGATAGATTAGTTGTCGTTCTCAGTTAGGATATATAGGAATATTTTATCAACCAAATAAAGTAAATTTGACATTGACTTTGATTTGACAATAAAAATACTTAATGAAAAAACTTACACTAGTCGCCCCTACGATTTTTTAAATTCCCCTCGAATTCTCTGGTCTGCCATCGTCAGACCGTGATTTCCTCATAATGGGATCACCTTGGAAATATCTTTTTTCCAACAAAAAAAATCATCAAAATCGGTTCATAGACGACGAAGTTATCCACGAACAAACATAAAAGAAACCTATATACGGTCGAATTGAGAAATCTCCTTTTTTGAAGTCGGTTAAAAATAGGACAGATTGGTTATTAAAAACGGGCATAAGTATACGTATGATAAAACTAGCGTCAGGACGTCGGGTTACCTGATAAAATGTACTCCAAATCCAAATCCGTACATGAAAACCCGACTTCTTATTTCCAACAGCCTTTTGAAACATTAAATTCCTTGCTAAAACGCTATTCCTCCTAAACAGAACAAAAGTTAACGTAACTATCGTATAATAGTTTGAAATGGTCATATTTATTACAAACATTACAGTGATTATGACCGCATAACGTGCAAGTATAGCTGCAAACATTACCAATGATCGTTAAATTGGCCAAACGATCGGCAATACTCGACACGTTATGTTTACGACATACATCGGTTTGATTCACTACATTACTTGTCCGCGTAATTGAAATGAATCAGCGGTGCATCCACCAGACGTACTCTGAAACTCTGAACATACATAGCATGTTAGTTTGCTAGTTACGACTGTCGATATTGATTATTTGCAGTTTATGATATTGTAGGGTACATGGGTATGGTAAGAGTGGGAGCTCGAACCGCCCGGAAAGCGACCCCGAGTAGAACGGCGGTATGTGTGTGTGGCCGCATATCGTCGTACACACCAGAAGATGTGCTCGCTAGGGTGAGGCCTGACGGGGCAACACCAGACAATGACACCAGACAAGAATGCATACTTTATTAAGCTGGCAACCTCACTTTCTGAGTGAACTTCACGGAATCAGTTAGGTAGCTCATTAATCAGTCAAATCAGTTACAGTTTTTAGGTTCATCGCAGGGCATCAAGATAACGCTTCCTGTTCCTGTTGGAGCTACTCACCGCTAATTCACAGTCGGATAGCCATTACGCTCTGTCTCTCTTCAGAAAAAGGGTCTTATAAGATTGTATTTTCTGGTAGAAAACATAGTAGCTTAGACGGGGCAAGTACAGAGAGCTCTCACTAATAAACCCAACGAATCATTACTTAGCTGCCACAGAGCACATACCCTACCAGTTCACTTAACTTCTCTGATATGTATACCAGTGTACATTTTAAAAAGTTTGCAAGAGATTTAGCTCTACGGTACACATTTTACGTTAATCGTTGTTTATTTTTATTTTATGGGTATATGTTAAGAGGTGAATTATTTTCACATATTTTAGGTACACGAGTGAAGTGGAGATCAGCGGAGGGCTCTCGAGGCAGTGGAATTGGTTAGTCCCATTCCCTCTCGCCTCCGCGATCACACTTGACCCTCTGAGCGCTTCAATCAGTGCAAATTGGTCTTTATCGGAAAAAGTACGGAAAAATTCGGAGTGCATTTTTAATAAAAAATTTCAGCATCTTTTGAAATTTATTCATGGAAGGTAAAAAAACGCCGAGTTGCGATGTAAGCGATACGACGGATTTGCTCCCCATAGGATTGTTTATGGAGTTTAAAAACGAGCAGTAAAAGGCGTCCCACTGAACTTATATTTTGTATGAATGAAATTTAAAAAAATGCTGACTTACTTATCTGAGGCGTAATTATATAATACAGTTTATACCGGGTGCCCGTGGGTGGCAGTAACCAATTACGAGTATCATCAGATGGACTAATATATGTTAATATATGTTATTGTTATAATATATGTTAGTGTTACAAATGCTACAAGTAATCATTATAAAAAAAATCTTGCAATGAACAAACATGAAAAATGTGCAGCTGTTTATTTCATTTGGAACGGCGCAACAACAAAGTGCCAAAGAGTAATGGATGCAATCTGGGATCACTCTGCGCCGAGAGTTGCGAGTAGCGTGGGTGGCGAGCTATCCGACAATGGATGAAATTCATTTATAACACTACCAGGTAATGGATCTCATACTGGCCACAGACAATAAATATGTGTTGACAGGCCTAATTGAACAGTTATTGACTGGTAATCTGTGAGTAATATTTTAATATACTTGTCCAACTTAAGCTTGGGTTACACAGCGTTATATTGCACGTTTTTTTTCAGTACCGTTAGTATGAGTTTTTACGTTATTACAAAAATTACTGTTTTTATATTTGTTTACGTATTTGCCCATACATTTCCAATCAGCGCCCCTAGTCAACTGTATCAGACCTGATCGGTAATGAATGGGAAATACTGAAACAAATACAAAAACAGTATTTTTGTTAAAACGTAAAAACATATGCTAAGGGTACTGAACAAATCTTATTAAAACAGTGGTATATACATTGTGTCTTGCAGTACAAACGTCGGTGGTACCGTTCACACGACGTAAGCTACAAAAATGAAAACCATTAACCATTTTGGTATGCACAAATCGTCAAATATCGATATCTGACAAAATAAAAGATTAATTGATTATTAATAACGGTAACTATGCATATTTACAAACATATCCCTATCAATAAAATGGAAAAACCTTGTATCCTGAATAAATCAAATTAATTGTATTGTGAACGCACGCGGCTGGTTCCCCGGAGAGGAAAACCCAAACCCATTAAAAGTTCCCGCAGTTTAAAAAACAAAACACTAGGTAGATAAATCTCATCGGAGGCTTTATTATAAAATACTATAAACAAATTTATTTCAATTGGCAACTCTAACTATATTTATCTTAAATACTAACTAAAACTACTGTTTAAGTTAGTATTAGTGTTGAGATTAATTCACTTATAAAACAGTTCTTTTAATATAAGAGGAATTATTACTAAGTTTCAAACATGTAAATTAAATAATAGAACATAATAGAATAAAAAATAAAAATAAATAGTTAAATTCATTTATCACTTTATCACAATAAGTGTTAAAGTGATAAATAAAGTGTGCCGTATCAGGGAGGAGATCAACACTAACAGAGTAATAGTGTTGTGTAGAGGCGGGCTCTGACGTCAGCAGTGCTGGATCACTTGATGGCACACAATCGCTCAACACTGATTGGTTAATTTGCCGGACTGTCTATCAACTACTGAAGCCACTGATTCCAAATTGGAAATTTAAAGCAAATGAGTAAATAAACAACTGGTATATTTAACAAATTCTAAAGTATTATCGTAATATATTGAGATTACACACTATTGTAATGGTAGAATGTAAGAATATGTTATATTATCACCATCTACTTCAACTACATTCTGGCAATGAATAAAGAAATAAACGGGGTAAAATTAATGTAAATTTATCGATCCGAAATTAATTTGATATGATGGCAGCAGTGATAGCCTAGTGGTTAAGAAACGCGGCCTCTCGATCGAGGGGCCCGAGGTTCAAATCCCAGGCACGCACCTCTGATTTTCAAATTTATGTGCGTATTAGAAATTAATTATCACTTAATTAAACGGTGAAGGAAAACATCGTGAGGAAACCTGCATACCTGAGAGATTTATAAAAAATCTTAAAGGTATGTGAAGTCTACCAATACGCACTTGGCCAGCGCGGTGGACTATGGCCTGATTCTTCTCATTCTGAGAGGAGACCCGTGCCCAGCAGTGGGACAGTAATGGGTTGATGATGATGATGATGATGTCAGTAAATCTATGTATGAGTATTTCTGCGAACCACTAAAAGAAAAATATCAGATTACTTGTTAAAACAAATTCTGGTAACCGTATAAAAGTCTGAAGCCCGTATATGAAGCAAAATATAATCTTCTCTGTAATACGATCTGTTAAAGTTAATCACAGTAATTGAATTACCCACTATTGAAAATTTCTTATGATATATTTAAGTAATGAGGTTCGCCCACGATCTATAATCAAAGTAAGAATCTGTACAGGATACTTATGTAACAGATTTTTACGCTAAATACGAGTAGTTTTTCCCAGACGGAGAACCGCATTGGCCTCGATTACAGGCTAAATTGTATCCTTTATGTTAATTCAGGTTACAAATCATCTGTGTTCCAAATTTTATCCAAATCGAATCTGTAGTTTTAATGTGAAAGAGTAACAAACATCCATCCTTACAAACATTCGTGATTATAATATTAGTAAGTACATATTAGTACATCGTAATGAGTAAGACTCGTAAGAAATAAGATAAGATCCGGATTATATGTCAAATGTCTATCAAACCACTTGTTTAGTGCGGAATATCCTTTAGTATATGTTCATCGCGAGTCAATTTGATACTTACTAAGGATCGTGGGAAGCGAAGTGTAGTTGTGTAAAGCGTTGTAAGGAAGTGATGAAAGCTCGAAACACAGAGTTTAATCAATACCTCAAGACCAAGGCCTATAAATATGCCACGACCCGACCTAAAGTCCAAAACGACTTCAATAACAGTCCAATGTGAAGTTGAAAGTTATAAGATTTATACTCGAAGTTGCTGGAAATCCAATTCCCTAACCGATATTGAACTAAAGTTATCAATAAAGATCATAGAACTGCAATGACAGTTGTCTGGACAAAGAACCTAAATGACCACGTTGATAATATATGTATATAAGGTACACCAACTTCCACACATACACACACAGATGATCTGCTAGCCCTGAGAACTTTTATGGAAAGTCTCCGAATAGCACGTGTCTCTTACCACCATAAAACCAGAATACAGCGCTAAACACTGCTGATATAAGGCAGAAACAGATAAGGCGGTGGTGCAGCCATTTTCCCTCTGAAAAATATTGTTATCTATGTATTTATTTATGTTTATATACTATACTTATTTCCTTGACTTTGTATAACGCTAAGCAATTTAATAACATATCATCATTATATCGGAATATATTGAGTGTGTACGTCGCAACAATTATACAAAATATAATTCCATTATACACAGCACCATTAATTCATTTTCGCGGAGCTCATTATAATAATATAGTAATTTATTCAAAACAGCGTTCATGCCGCAGCTTAGTAAGGCATTTAATTTGTACCGTATTCTGATTTTACCGCCCTAACAGACATGCGACTTTCAACATCGGAGATTTGCGTTTTGACGACTAACTGTGTTCGGTCGTAGTATCGAAAACATGAGTTTTATCGGCTGCATTACTGCTGCATCGCATTTTTGCATTCAGTATGTGGTAAGGGATACATTATTTTCCGAGGAATTCTAGCTTAGTCCTTAAGGTTAGGGGATCGGTGGCCGACCTCAGGTAGAAATCTGAAGTTATCTAAGTTTGATTGTAGATATCTATGGGCGCCTGGAGGTAGTTTTTTTTATAATATAAGAGTAGTAGACAAGCACGCAGTCCACCTGATGGTACGTAGCTACTGACACGCTAAGTCAAAGTCAGGTTGACTACATGCTCGTCTGCTACACTTATATTATAAAAAGTAGCTGCACGGGGAGTCCAGCTGCGACTGGCACTTAAACGTATGCAGGACGTAGCGTTTGGTCAGCGGCTAGCTTCTGAAAAGAAACTAATTTGTCTATCGCCAATAAAAGTCGCATGTCTACCAAGGCCTATATTTTTCTATAAACATATTCTTAATGCAAACAAAGTAGCAATGAAATATAAGCTCCCCTTGGAGATATTTAATCATCCTCAAGTAGGACAAGAGATCTGAGGCTAATTACAGATGCGTTGTTGACCCTTAGGACTAAGTTGAAACGCGTCATGTTAGTGTCTAATTAAGAGCTTGTTCCAGTTTTAAATACTGTGTAAAGCAATTTCAAACGGCGTTAATAATTCTCCTAGGCCAAGAGCAAACGGACTGAATGTTTAATTTTAAATTGCTCGGTGGAGGCCGAGTACTGAGATAAATAATACGTTTTCACTTTCTAGTTCCAAACAGTTGAAAAGTCCCATCTATATAGATGGGATTTTTCAAATGTTTAAATACCTATTCAAAATAGAATTGAATGATTTCTTGATGACATCTGTAAATAAACGCTTTCTACACTCACAGCCCCACACTAGGATTCCCTGTGTCGTGGGTGCCATGGACACACACGTAGACAAATACACAAACACCCAGCCCCAGAAACAGAAATCTAAATTCATCATTTAGAAATCTGTCTGGCCGGGGATCGAACCCGGGACCCTTTGCGCGTCAGACCGGTATGGTGGCCGCTCCGCCACGCGGGTCGTCAAATCTGTAAATACAACATGGCTACTAAAAGTAATCTAGTCGCGTGATAAAAAATAACTTTAATTTTGGTCAGTTACATCAATATTAACGCTACTTGTCGTCGACCCATTGCTGTCCTACTGGTCGTTGGTCATGGGACTTCTGGGCGATAGGGTCAAGGCCATGATCACCGCGCTAATCAAATGCAGATTGGTAGACGTAACACGACCTTGATCACATTTTTCAAGGATTCTCAGGCTGTCACAATGTCTTCCTGCACCGTTTAAGCAAGTGATAATTAATTTCTTGTACGCACACATTTTTATCTAATCAGATGTCTGACGATCTGCGATTCGTCCTCGGACCCCCCGATTGGGAGACCAAGTTTCCAACCATTAGGCGATCACTACTATACTTTATACTGTAATGCCACTTATTATAATTACTAAATAAATATCACAGCTCGATCATTCACCCAAAACGTTACACTAATGAATTCCACGTGCAATTCCCGCGCGGTGTACACGATAGGGACGACGATCTGAGATCGATTAATCAAAGAATCGATCTTTTGGACTAAAAAAATTGGTTATTTTAGTCAATCTCCAGAAATAGATTGTTTTAGTGAATCATTATTTCATCCTAGAAAATCGAAAGTCGTTCTTTTTGAAGTTGATTGAACATTAACAAATGTAATATAGACATTTTTTGCTAACAGATGCGTATTCCAGTTCTTGTTTGGTCCTGATGATTTTTTTGCTATCTTCGCTCCCTTTTTCGCTGAAAAGACCGAAGATCGTTTTTTGGAGAATCGATTCTTTGGGCCTCGATTTTTTGTGTATCGATTTATCACAATTCGATTCGAATCCATTTAAGAGTCGATCTTTTGCGGAAAGAATCGCCATGCCTAGTACAACACGTCGCGGCCGACGTCCGCCGCGCCGTCACCGCGCACGTCACTTCAATCTCATTTAAATCTCTGAATATTCAAATATCATCCATTACCACCTGTCACACGTACAATATTAACTAGATATTTACTTAATAACGTGTTTATTACATATTTGTCGTTGTATTAAACCCGACACGTTAGATTAATTGGCTTAATATTCGTATTAATTTAAACTACGGGATGTCTTGTTTCTGAGGTATTTAAATGAGGAAAAAAACTTGTTCAATATAAATAATATGATAATAATATAAAATTATACATTTCTATATAACGTACTTATAATGTACCTACACGATAATTCTATGGTGATTATGATGAAAACTTATCTAATGTCAACAGTGTGTAATATTTTGATATCACGTTAGAATTCCGGTCGCGAATTTATGATTACAATTTACAGCTTTTATATTATATGTGTATGTATTTACATATATTTAACCTGTGTTACATGCGGCCTTTTATATTATTCCATTGTTTAAACATATGTTGACCTACTGTAAACATAGTCAGAGCAAGTTACATCTCAAGCAGTGATTATTCAAAACTGGATAATGGTTATTAGCAGTCAAGTCACTCGGTAACTTGTAATGAATATCATGTTCAAATAAGAGAATGGCGCCGATATAAATCACGACGATGTCATAACGAAACATATTAAGTTAGTGCGTCCATACGCGCCAGGCAATTAAAATCCTAATCTCGCTGTATTCGGTGACGGGCGGGCAGTAGAACAATAGCCCTGGAAGATCCCGTTATAATAGCCACCAAATGGGCCTAATGTCCGTCTGTTCCATTATGGTTCCATGGTTGATCTTTGGCCCTTTTTGCGTAATGGATCCATTTAAAAAACAAATCATGTTACAATTATTTTTAAAGGACCCTTATCTGTTATTACGTAAGTTATGTATCCTACACAAATCAATCAACATTTAATTACCTGTTTATAAATATTAGAGAGTAGTACGTCCTATATTTATTACTAACATCATTACGAATAGTGCCCTTTGCCCTTGTTTTGACCGAAGCTACATTATAAAATCTAATTTAACTCCCATACATACTAGAAATATATTTAAAGAGTAGTAATCGATACACTGTAGTCTGGTCCTGTCTGTCTAATATATCATCACTTCCTCTCTTCCCATCGTAGGAAACATGTATGGAGTTATGTAGTCATGGATAGTATTAGATGGTTTATTATACACTAGTTTTTGCCCGCGGCTTCGCCCGCATTTAAAAGGAAATAATATAACTTACTAACATGCATAAAAGTGTAAATTCGTACCTTCAACTTCCTAAAGATCATCACTTGATCAAATGCATAGTTTACGATTGAATCCTTACTAATATCGATTAAAATAATCGATGTTTTGGGTCCAAAAGATCGATTCTCCGATTAATCGATCTTAGATCGCCATCCCTAGTTCACGTGGGATTTCCGGGATAAAAACTATCGTATGTCCTTTCTCGGATCTCAGAATATCTTTCTTCAAAATTTCAATAAAATCGGTTCAGTGGTTCACCCAATTTTTAATAACCAAATATAGAAATTTGACGCTGTCTAATAACATCCGTTATTATTTAATTCATCTACTCATTGATATAAATATATCATTGCATGCAATGTACCTACTGACTACTAGAAAGTATAAAATTTCGATCTTTGGTTGACAACATTTAGATAGATTGATTATTAACGGGCGTAGGTGAAGGGAAACGGTGATTTCATTAAGCCTAGAGATACGATCATAAAATATGGTCCCTTAATTTCACTCCGTCGTCGCCGGGAGGAGCAAACTTTCCCAATTTTTCCGGCGCGCTGTTCCCCACATTAAAACGAACAACACACATTAATCTTTATAACGCGGATTTTCTAAGATCGGCGCAAGCAGGATTTGCTCTTCAACTTATTTTTTATAAAACGCCTTCCGTAAGTATATAAAAACTTTACTAAACATGTAGATATAATGTCATAGGGCACTGTCACTGAGACGACAACGGCACGGCACGGCACCGATGCTCCCAGGACTGATGTCAATTCTGTCAATCCCTAGACATAAATTTAAAGAAGTAAGACGTATGGTACACGTCTTGTACGTCTGTATGAAGCCAAAAGTGTCCGATTTTTTTTACCTACTGTGAATGCGCAAACGAAATCTATCTGAGATAAATAATCGAAAATTAGATCAACCGAAATAACGTTACGCGAAATACTTTTAGGTACGCAAAGACTTAATGATTTTTTTAATGACATTGACTAAAGCGATTATTTCTATTATCTTGTCTGTTTTGAGTATAGGCCATTACAAGAAAATATTTTTTATTAGTGCTGACATGCAATTTTATTGTATAATTATTAGTTTAATATGATGATTTAATGTTTTTATTGTATCCTTTGTCCTGTTTTAATTTTAATAATTTAGTTTAATTTTAATTACAATTTATATAATTTATATACTTATGACATATTTGCACACCGTTTGGGTTAGGATAGGAGCACAAAACTTATATATTTCACGTATGTATACCACCTTATCCTGCAATAAATCAATTGAATTGAATTGAATTGAATAGAACATACTTGTGTCTTCAATTTAGATTTTATATGTGTGGTGCCGTTGCCGTGCCGTTGTCGTCACAATAAAGAAGCACCTATTATCGTACGAAGTAATACATTAACAAATTAATGTCATAATGTACGCGGAAAGATTGAAATGCTGATTTTATCACAGCTTGGAACCTGTTTAAATGTCCGTTAAAAAGTACCGGCCTATCTCGTTAGTTAGGATGTCTTGGTGTGGTCGTTGACGACCTTCGTGCGTTGCCATGGGTGCTGGCCACGCGAGGACGGCACGGTACTTGGCGAAGATTCGTTTACATGTAATCATACTGATATGAAGATACGTTGTTATCACAAAACAAACAGATATCAATCAAACAAACAACGAATCAAATCATTTAATCTTAAGTAGTTGTATGGAATTCCTTTTATAGGTTAATACGCATTCTCCCATATAAAATCATTCATAGATTCAAGAATTATAATATTATTATGTATAAAGTATACCAATATTTCATTACTGTAGTAATAATCACTCTGGATTCTGACATGATTATCAATAATATGATATACAGAGCACGGTGCCGTATCAACTATAATACGAGTAACGACCGCTATACTAAATAATTCATTTCATTCAATTTCAATCAGAAATCAGTTTGTTAAAACTATATATTTATAGCAGGGACAATTCACTGGGCTTTTAGTATTATCTATAAAATAACTATGATTATGACCCTAAGTATCTAGAGTACTTAGGATCATTATGATCCTCAGAAGTAATTTTCTTATTGGGTACACCACATTATGTTAAAATGCAAAATGGTCAGGATCTGAAATATTGAAATGGTATGTGATACACAGAGTTGCCAACCCTTCCGAATTAAGAACAACAAATCGTCTTCATAAAATTTGATCAAAAGTGTATGTAGACGAAGAAAGGATCAGGATCAAATTAATCAAATGCCTACAGGACCTGAGAAATATTTGTCGGCAAAAAGGTCATCTCATTTAAAATTTTTGCCGCCCGGGGGTACTAATTCCAAAGCTCTTCTTATATTAAGTAAATATTAAGTAGCACGAAAATAAGTGAATTGTAAAAGACACAAAAAACCAGTAAAAAGGGTATTAAATAATAAACACCTAATTTCCTGTTAAAACAGTAGAGTAAGTAGCACTGGCCATACGATTCTTTATACTCATTACTGATACAATGTTTCAGCGTCGTACTACATAATGTTGAGAGGATTAATGTAACCAATTAATCAAATTAAAATGCGACGCGTCAACGGGGATTATCCGGCGCTAATGCACTTCATTCTGACAGTATTGTGACATTGTGAAGTATTTATGTTGAATAATAATCATTACCAACACTGTACCACTGATGGCAACTAGTATTTTAATGAAATGTCCATTTCACGTTGCGTACTGCCGTAATGGGCAACAGTAATTAACCCGAAGGATTAGAGTCTGATCTAAGATCAGCCACAGTTTTGTCGCCTCCATTAAAAACCAATCTAAAATGCTTCAGCTTATCATTCCCTTCGTTAAAATACAGCAACGCTTAATACTGCTGCTATAAAATCGAAACGGGTACTGTTGCTACTGATCCCTAAAAAAATGTAGTCTGATAGCTACAATTAGTCACGGTGTTAAAAGCCGTTTACATGTTATTTGAAGAAATCAAGATGAACTCTAAGGCATTTAATGCTCTACTGACTTGGTACCGAACATACAACAAATGGAGGTGTTCTTATATTATAACAAGAATTCATTCAGAATTGAATACTGAATCTCAATTACTAACATAATGTTCGAAAGCGTAAATCTAATCTACAGTTTGTTACCAAAGACAGATTTATTAACTAAATTAGATTCGTATAAATCGTGAGACTATGTCGCCTTCTACTAAATTCCGTTCAGGGATGGATATAACTCACAACCATCAGATTAATAGAATATCGGCGTACAGCATTAGACGCAGTACGTTTATATATGGGCTCTGCAGGAGGCAATCAGCAAAATCAATTAGGAATTATAACCATATGTGTGTATCATTTGTATAGAAAGTATGATACAGTAAAACGAGCAAAAGGAGCAAAGGTCATGAAATAATCCCCGGATTCTTAAGGTACGTCGATTGAAGTCATGCCAATTAGGATGATCCCAACGAAATCCCAACGAACGAATTGATAGATGGTTATAGTATATTTTCCAAATTTTAATATCCTGTGTGGTGACCTTGATCTTAGTCGCTTGAGAGAAAACAAATAATTGTAAGAAAAATGAGAACCGATTGTTTATTTTAGTTAGAACTGCTCTGGAAGTCTATTGAAGAAAACCCATTAATTGAATTGCGAGTAAACAAGACGACTTCTAAATGTGTTCATAAAGGGGCTGCAGATCTCTACATTATTTCACATTTGTTGAAGAATCATTTCCAATGAATTGAGTTCAGTGATTACTCCGCTTTTTCTTAGAGCTTCTTCGACATTTCTCGAGTGTTTTGCATAGATACGAGTATGAGTGAGACATGTCACAGATGTAGTATAGATATTGGCATCTGATTCAGTTTGCGGACACGTGTGGCGGTGAAAAATCATTTATTTATAGTTGTCGGTGCGTTAACACTGTGTTTAGACGGCGAATCTATCTTGTATGCGGGTTCGAATCTGGGCCAAAATTTTGTGAAAATTTTCTAAAGTGCGCGATTATCTGTTATGACATTTTCGTTCTATCATAATAATTGCGACTACTGTTAATAGCGCGAGTAGAAATATTTTATAACTTAATTCATTCGTATATTTTGCTTTTAAAATTATGAATAGTGTTATAAATCCACCGCTTTGAAGATTTGTAGAAGTCTAAATGTCTGTTTTATTAGATAAGTGTACGGTTTCGAAGTAAAAAATTAAAAATATAATCGCATAAAAGAGTTCCGTAATCAATTATGCTACAATTATGTAAATTGCAAAAATTAATTGATAATAACTTTTATTTAATATTATAATGTTAATTAACTAATTAACAGTAGCCAATAGAAAACTCCGACTTAAATTTCATAGTAATCGTAATAATTATAGTATTAGGAAAGATTAATCGAAGTAAGAAAATTCACGGAAATGATAATAATGTTTCGGCAACTCTTCGCAATTTTTCACTGACGGAATAATTCGGGAAATGAGCGTCTAATAACCTGAAACATGGTTTTGCAAGTTTGAAACGATCTGGTAACGACTTTTCTTATTTTTGGAAAAAGTTTTATTGACTTTCCAAATTTGGAAATGTTCGTTCTAACTGTATATTAGAGGAAAAATATATACTTGTAGGTTGTGGACATAATAATTCAAATGAACCCAGAAGAAGTGAAAATGACTTCGCGGCATTGCCGTTACTCCTACTTCTGCCTAATAGCATCAGTGTTAAGCACTGTCGTGTTCTGTTTCGAAGAATGTGGTAAGGGAGACATATTTATCTAACGCGTTCTTACAAGTCCTCAGCGGTCAGCGCATCTGTGACTTACCTCAAGTAGACCTCTAATCTTATCAGGGGTTGATTCCATCATCTAATCTCATCAATTATTCTAATCAGCTGATTCCTATCAGGTGGTTTCCATGCTCGTTTGTTACACCTACGTTATAAAAAAGAAGTAACTCTTCTTCTGCCTTCAATAAATGAAATTCGTTTAAACTAATATTATTCTTAAATTGAGATATTTAATGCGTAAACGGCACTTAAGATAAGCAGCTTAATTTCCTTCCTTACCACGATCCATGTAACTGGGTCGAAATATCGGCAAAAAAAGAAATCCAAACCGCGTATCGCAAGTACCTGTTACAAATTAAAATGTATCAGATACGTACGTATATTAATACGTCATTTGGAATTCGGGTAATCGAATCTCGGTGACAACGTTACACTTTCTTTGTCTTATTAAATCAGTTCAGTTACAAGGATTCGAAAGCTGAGATAATTTGGAAATTACCAACTTAATTCTCAGGCATCTATAATTGATCTAGGGTGGAGCTCTCTTCCTATAAGGTCCAGATACCAGGCGGTAGATACCATTTGATGTTAGTGGTCTGTCCACCGGTTTCTTACTTTAATTTGATTTGTTGACCAAATAAAAGTCCTTAACTATATAGAATTTATCCATAGTGACTACATATCATTTCATAACGTAACATAGGAAATATATCTTCATTACAAAGTTTAAAATAAAAATATATAAAGTTGTAAAAAAAATTCAATCGGAAATAAAAAAAAAACAGAGTACCGTTGAGAGCTTTTCAATTATCTATTTTATTGGCCGTTCTCGCTGACATATTCGATTTTTTTTATAATTCAATAAAATAGTCTATGAAAGAGACTGATGCAAGGATACCGGAATTGATTGTAACCTGCATTAACTTCTTTCGAAGGTAAGAGAAAGAGAGATGTTAGCGATAAGTGTAAAAAATGTGATGCCGATCTTTAAATATTTTAAATATTTGCATTAAAAAATTAAATTAATAACCAAGTTCTTATCAACTGACTTTTTTCTTTATAAAATGTATTATACTATTTTCGTGCCATACTTATAAAAAAACTAAACGGATTGATTGGCAAAGGTCACAAGATTATCTTATAAAATAAATACAAACAATTGTGCCTAAAATCAGACGAACGAGCAATTGACGTAAAAGTATTGTTATCGGATTTTTAATCATTCCCATAGCGGTCACTGTCATTACGTAAACTAGCAAAAACCAAATTTTATAAAAAATTACATTTAAATCATGCAATATATTTCTTTTTTCATATTGCGAATTTAAATAACGGTAACTTTTTACTTGTTCAAAAAATAACTAACAAAAACTTTTACCAACCAGTATTTTTTTCTCCGAAGCTGGACGTGTAAAGAGAAGTGTGCGGAGAGAGCCAGGTAGCACCAAGTCACTGCACTTATCACTTATCGCACTATCAGCCACGTAAAGTTGTCACAAGTTGTGTCGCGAAGTTTCCCGCGTTGGAGCGTAAGGCGGCGTAGGGCGCGGGCGGGCGCGTGTGCCGGTGGACTGCGAGCGAGCGCGCTCCGTGCTGGCGCTCCGCCCCCGCCCCGCGCGCCCCGGCTGCGGCCGCCACGCACCGGGGTGCTGCTGGACAGGCATGGGCATGCGAGGATCTACACTTAGATAGCTAAGATTTATCTACTAGAGCGATGTGTGAAACGAACTGTTATAATACCTATACAATATACAGGGTGAAATTTTCAAATGGGCGGCCAAATCCGAAACTATAAAGGTTAGCGAAAAAAGCTGAATGAAAAAAAACGCACACTATATTATTCTACTATCGAATAGTGTTGTTTATAAGGATCAAATTCATTCATCTCATGTATAATGTTAACATCAAATGAGTACAAAACAATTTATTTTATGTTACCAACTATATTCAACCTCGGCCAATATGTCAGTGGGTAGGTACAGTCGACGTAAAGACAAGGCTTACAGTTGAAAAACATCCCATAATAGTTCATTAATTTCGAATCAGACCATTTTAATAGGGTCATAAACCACGTAATTAAAAAAAGCGCGTGGCTACGGTTCAGGACGGGCCCATTTAACTTCCTTAGCATATAAAAGTAAAGTGATAAGAATATTTTTCTAAGTTTAATCGAAATCGCATAAATTTAACTATCCAAGTAATTACGCAAAAAACATGTTTTTAAATCAAACGAAATGTTTGAAAACAATCCTGACATTACCTTGAAACTGAAGCGACGAAAATAAAAAGCTCTAAATCCTCCCCCGTATTTATTCCGTTGTTTATCCAAGGATATTTTAGAACTTCCAATTTTATTAAAATTATATACCAGTCATATATTAAACGGAACTCTATACTAAGACTTTATACAGAGACTGTATACCGGTGACTGCTATAACAACGAATACTAAAAATAAAAAAGTTTAAATAAATGAGGGTTGCCACACAAGAAATCGCTTTTTTTCAATGTTTTTGCTGTATATATTGAATTATAATACGTAGACAGTTCAAATTTTCACAATACATGTACATACTTCAATTACTACCATAATAACAAGTACTCGTACTAAAAAAATTAAAATGTGGATAGTACGGAACCCTGCGGGTGCGAGTTCGACTTGCACTTGGCCAATTATTTTATGGAACTCTGACACTGTATGCGGCCGTTTGGCTAATTTAAAAGCAATAAACTCACTAAACCAGACGACGACCAAAATAGATACCAAGTACAAATACAAATGTAGTAGCTGTTTATAACATTTATTTTTATTGTACTTCCTGCCCGTATTCATTATTAACAAAATGTATAACACACATTTATTATATCTGTTAATTATGGTATATAAAATGAAGGTTAATTAAAAATATAAGTCCGAGTTTATCGGAATAATGATGACGTTACGTCATCATTATTCCGATAAACTCGGTGCGATAATTATTTATATCCACTTCTGTGATTGACGCTACCACCATAAACTCTCTTTTTAGTACTTGCATTGCAATCAAAAAGTAATTGTAGAGCCATTTGGAACGCAAGCTAATGACCCGCTGTACTTAATTGACACATCGTTTCATTTATTTTAATAAATGTTTCTGATTATTTTAACAATAACTTAATTTACACAAATGTAATCCGGATGTTTTATTGTATTATGTATGTATGTTGTATGTGCCTCTACCTAGTACCTAATTATCTGAATGTCGTTGTCCAGAGCCAATCTAAACATTTTATAATATCAAAGTAGCAAACGGGCATACAGTCCACCTAATAGATGTCTGCAATAAACCCCAAACAAGATTAGATCCCTACCTAAGGTCGGCAGTTGGTACAGATGGGATGCTACCCTAATGCTAAAGGACATTTGAACGCCTCGGATAAGCATATCACCCGTATTCCCTTCAAAGCTACTGCTTTACCATGGTCAAGGGTACTCCCTTACCATGAGTTTTTACGTTTTGATAAATATTACTGTTTTGGTATTTGTTTACGTATTTCCCCATACAGTTTCCAATCAACGCTCCTAGCGAATTGTGTCAGAACTATAGTGTGAGTAACGTAACATTAAATGTCTAATTTGACAAAATGGCGCTTTATGTTTGGTTTTTCTTTTTTACGAACATGTGAGGTAGACAAAAGACTTGAGCACTACTTATTGTTACGTTTACTCAGTTTACTGAAGCAAACGGAACATAATAATGGATTGAGTAAACGTAACGTAAAATTGTGGGATGTTTTGAAAACTCATGGTAAGGGTACAGAACACAACACCGCTTAACAATGCTGTCATTGGACAAAAAAATGGAGTGGTGATACTTCAGGAGTTGATGCTCAAAGGGAATGTGAAACTTTGAAACCATTACTGTGATATAATTATTACATCTTGTTATCTTAAAGTTAATTACTTATTTATAATCAGATTTTTCTGTCTCAAAACGAGTTAGTTTTTATGTTCTAGACATGTCCATTACAAACTGCCGACATATCATCACTCAATATTTCCTCCACAAACTATTTTAAGTTTAATAATAAATGTAAAAAACTCATTAGAAAAATGTGTTCATCCGAAATCACACTTCATTCTACTTTCAACTCTAGAATATAACACTATTAGTATTAATTAGTTTAGTTTAGTATTCATTCTATTAGTGGCGACATGTACGATCTCGTATGCCAGCACATAATAACTGTTATTATTGTGTAGAATTGCAACAGGAGGTCGGATGGGCGCAGTGAGTGAGGGCCGACAGCTGGACGGTATTTTTGCAACAAAAATGAGACGTCCACTGTATTTTATAACGAGCTATTTCTGTCATACCGCTTAGTATAAGCTATGACAGCTGTGAATAGTCATACACAAAAAGCACTACAGATGTTTTTACTAAATCTATTTTTAAAAAGCGTATTATTAGGAAACCCAAATTGTTTTACTCTTTAATCTGTGATTGAGATGTAGCTAAAATTTTGTGTGTACATAACAGACAGATATTTTCTGCAACTTCTAAAGCGACTGGTCATATTTTATCATGATCAAGAATAGAAATCCAAATGTGATTGATTACACCTATAAATTAAACAACAACTTCGAAATATTTCAAAGAATAATTTAGTAAATTAAAACTTGTTTTAATTAGTCAAACTGGTTAGTATAACTACTAAGGATGAGAATAAACGATCTTTTTTTTCCGCCTCCGCCACGAACGCGAAATCGCAACACTCGTAAAAATATGATAATGGAGACAAATTACTGTTGCACTTTTCACGGAGCGATTTATTTTCGCGGCGTGCGCAGTTTTCTGTTGTCGTTACAACGGTGCGCGATATCCATCTCTTTCCGTCCGACTTGCTGTTGTGTTCCACCGAGTTTGCGAGCCATAACCGCAGCGGCTACGAAACCGCACAAAACTGCGGTATACTGAGTATTGAAACAGAACTGCTATATTACACGTCCGCGCGCGGTGACGATATAAAACACTCTGTGAGTTCAAGCTTTTCTACAACAAAAGTTCTATGGGAAATGTTAAAGTTTGATAAAAAATAATAAAGCTCTCTATAAACAAGAGACAAGAATATACCCTTTTTATGAACTTGAGAAAACTCGGTCTCATTGCTCCGAAGGAAACAAAAATCATTGCGTACAGATATTTGTGTCAGTACTCTCATAAAATGTTTCGTTTTCAACATTTTAAAAGGGTCTTCATTTCTGGCAAAGTTTCAGTGTAGTTCACTGAAAGAGTATTTATTTTGCGAAACTAAAAAGTTGGGTCATTATTTTTCCATTCTATCAAATATCAATTAACAATGTCTTTCTGTAATGTTAGCTTTTGTTTATCGTAAATATAAGATAGAATGAACTAATGAATATTTAAATAGGCTAGTTAATAAAAGTGTTGACAGCTGGCATTTTATTCTGTTATTGAAAAATATGAAATGAATGTAGCAATGTTAAGATCGTAAATAGGTAATATGGTGTAAACATATTATACAGGCAATTTCTAGAAATCAACCGAAGCAAAATGCCCAGCATGAATGAAGGCATAGGTTCCTCCGACGCATAATATTTTTTACATATTTCTGTCCCCGTCAGGAAATCCGAACCGAACCCCTTACCAGTAATATTTGATTAATGGCCGTAACATGATCACTGGACATAAATCGCTACCAAAAGCAGCTTGGTGAATACTAATTACTCGACAACTTCATTATACAAACTTTTAAATCAACCCAAAGACTCCAACAGAGTTCACCGATCACGGCAACTGAACTACTGCAATAATCTTGAAGGACGTTGCTTTGGGTCTTATGTCTTGAAATTTACATTATTAAGGTCAGCAAAAAAGCACGGTAGGTATGTATCGAATTGTCACTGTAGTCCAGGGGCTAGAATAAGGCAACGGTTTCCCCTGCCTATCAAAAAAGGCGACTAAAAGGGAGCTTTCGCGGTTGCGGACGGCAAGAGTGGGAGCTCGAACCGTCCAGCAAGCAACCCCGGAAAGGACGGCGGTGTGTGTGGCGCACACCGTTGTAAAGTAAATTGCCCCTATCGGGCTCTGCCCTGAGGCAAAGCGCTCGGAGGACTCCGGTTGTGTTCTATGTGATGGGGGTTTAAATGCGGTAAAAATCGTAATATATGGTACGGTATCTAATAGTAATATATCCTCATTTTTAAGTTAGGTACATGCTAAATAGGAAATTTATTATCTTGTGTTAGCGGTGACGTAAAACATTGTGCGGGAACGTACAGCCCTACGAGTTAACTCTATAGCTTTCTCGAAGCTATGTAAAACTTACCGACCCACATTAGAAGGACCACATTATAGCCTTGACTATAGCCTTGACCATTCGGATTGTGGAGGTAAATCCGGGACCATAACGCATGGCGAGCCTAATGATGAAGGATAATTACTTTTAAACCTATTTCTGCCTCACATCAGCAGTGTTAAGTGCTGCTGTGTTCTGGTTTGAAGGGTGTAAGGGAGACATACTTTTCCGAGGCGTCCCTCAGCTTAGTAGCTCAGAGGTAGCGGCGCGTCTGTGGCCGACCTCAGGTAGGAATATCTAATCCTATCTGGGGTTGATAACAGATGTACATGGGCGGCAGCAGCCACTTACCATCAAGTAGACTGTATGCTCGTCTGTTACACGTGTATTATAAAAAAAAATATTCCCTTAAATGTTACTTTGCAGACATTTCTTATATATTTCTTATATATATTCGAAATAGTGTTGTAGACTTATAATTTCATCGCAGCTCCTAAATATTTCGCGATACGATTTGTTTACGCTCATAAAATGCGAACAATAGCAAGTGCATATGACAGAAATATAGCTGCGAAAATTGTTACGAATATTTTTTTGTTTTGCAAATAAATGCTTTTTGCACATGTTACAACGGGATAAATTAGTTTCGGATAAATTATACGCTATGCTCCATTAATATATATCCCTTAGTCAACGGGTTTAATAATAATCAGTCACCGTTATTTCTATCTTATTTCATCGTTTGAATCAATTCCTTTCGATATATTTTTTTTATTCCCAACTGAAGAAATATATTTCCTAAAATGTATGAGTATATTGTACGGTAAAAATCTATTTTAGGCGTTATGTATGCTATCAACACGGATCGATATACGAATATACTCGCTTTTTTATTAACCTACATTAAACAGACATTATGGTTATAGTCCCAACAAACAAAATATTTCTTTTTTGCCGACTTCAAAAAGGAGAAGATACGATATTCTGCCGCATTTATTTTTTCATACGTAGAGATGAGCAAAACGGATTACTTCCATATCGTTAGTTCGTGTATATCTCTCAAGGAAACGCTAAAATGTGTATAAATAGCAGCGCACACCTCAACAACGAACAATGTTTTACAACGTTACATAACGCACTTAGTGCGTTATTGACTTTCAGAAGTGCTTGTTCTTGAATATAAATTAAATGAAATGATACTTTATTTTATTTTTGCACTGATGAAATATTACGTTCTGCTACAAATTTTATTGACATCACGCCTGCCGGAAAGTACTCGTGCTACACTTGCTACAATTTGTTAACATTTGTAGTAAGAGACACCTATATTTATCCCAGGCGTTTTAACTTAGTTCTCAGGGTAGTAAGGCAGGGTAGTAGCCGACCTTAGATAAAACTCTGATCTTATCTGGGGTTGATTACAGATACCCAGGAGTGGCAATAGCCACTTACCATCAGATGGACTACATGCTCGTTAGCTACCAATTTATTTTTAAACAATCTCCGAGAAATACTTCTTACTTAATATATTATAATACATTATTACAGTTTTCAGGTATTTCCATATTCGTTCGTACATTTTGACATAAATTCGCTTCAAATATTACGTTTAATTTTAAATATAGATTTATAAATTATTCATAGATACTAATTTCATGTCATTTACCAGGAAGCTCTCGATATTAGATAATACACATATACATGTACAAATAGCGATTACCATGTTAGTTACTATCTATAACTAAAACCGCAAAAAAATTGCATTATTATTCAGAGATTCGATTAATAAACTAGTATTAAATGTAATGTAATCACGTATAAATAGTAGAAACATTTCAGTAAATTCGTCATTGCCCAATAGGCATGATGACAAATTTTGAAAACCCCTTCTATAACGTAGGCACATGTCTACCGATTCCAAAAATCGTATTGTTTCGGTAATAAATTCAATATTAAGGAAAATAATAGCATTTGTGTGAAGCCATTTTGAATTAAGCGCGAAAACGCTCGCGAGTGTCATGGCGTCCGTTGGTGACGTCACGTTAGAACATCCCATATACAATTTCAATCAATTCAGTGACATACCCAAAAATGAAGTCATTCGCGCCCCGTTAGCGTTTCAGACAAGATGGCTATTTTATACTTTTATTTAATTGAAAATATAATAAATCTTAGTGATATAATAAATCTGTGTCATTTTAACACGCTTTTATTATTAGCTTCAGACGTATGTATGTTGGTATGTTGGTATGTTAGTATGTAACGGAATCTTTGAACATGATTTTAACCCCCTTCAAAACGTCGGATTAACTCGAAATTTGGCATACTTATTAAGGACCGATGACAATTCAATATTTTAAACATTAATAGTTTTGTACCATTGTCCTTATCAACATCCTCTGGATTAACGATTTAATTTTCGAGGCGAGATTTTTCAAACACCTTCAGCAAAGTTCATCGCAACTTTAGATTGCAAATAATTATTGCTATTTAGTTTCAATAGGCGTAACTTTTATATCGTGATTTTTAGTTTAGAAAATAATAATGTTATTTCCCTATAACTCAAATGTTCTGAAACATATCTATAATGCGCTCTTGTAGAATGATTTTTAGGATTCCGTACTCAAAGGTTAAAACGAAACCCTCTGCGGTCTGTTCGTCTGTCGTTGGGCTTTATCTCTTAAATCGTAATAGATAGACACTTGATTTTTTTACAAACGATGAATAATGGTGGTCGCTATAACGAGAAATACTAAAAATTAATAAATAATTATAGTTCAAAAAACTAAAAAACACGCTTTTATGATAAAATCAACTAAAAAGTAGAAAATAATTTTCAATCTAAGAATCAAATAAGGAACAGTAAATAGTATAATTGTGGAAAAACTGTGGGGTGCTCCATTTATCAGGTTCGAAAAGCACCCCACACACTTATTAATGTAGTGTTCCACACAAATAGGAACACTACATTAATACCTGCGTACCGTGATATATACTGTAGTTACATATGGACCTCTGGCAGCTTCCCAATTACAGATTACTGAGTAAATGAAGAACGCAGCGAGCAAATAGGTCAAGATACTGTTGTACATGTCAATTTATCCATTTAATAATCCGCTTGATAATTTTATCCCGCTCGAATTAGAATAAGTCTGATTATAGTTCAAAATTAACCATCAATTTAATATTCTACAATTGTGAGATCCGATGAGGTCATTTTAATGATTAATGGAAGATTGTCACCACTTGCAAGCCACTGCTAACAACGCCAACTCCGATGTTTATAAAAAATCCTTTTACCTTGTTATACTTAAATATTTATTGTAGTTCTATAATAGCTGAATTTGTTAAAATTATCCCATTGTTTCATCTTTTGCGAATGCATTATATATTATTCCAAAAAGTCGTGGAATGTTCCATTGCGATAACACAGACTAGACTCAATGTGAATTTAAGAGGAAATGAATACTTCACATCATCTAGAGGGGCCTACAATATGATTTTAATCTAAGATCTCTTCGGATTATGTAAGTATTTGTATCATATACTACGTCATATTGAATTTACATTTAGTAAGGTTCTTTATTTTATGTCTTGTGAGACGTCAACAGGGGTTGAAACTCGAGGAGTCGATCTATTTATAATTCGTACGCTTGCGACACGTCCGTCTCTCGCCGCTACCGAAGTAGGACTGATGCGAGTCGACCGGCGAATTATTAGTCGGCAATAGTCACTTAACATCAGGTGGACCGAATGCTCGTCTGCAACTCCTATATCATAAAAAAAGAACTAGACAAGACTATTACCAAGAGGAACCTCAAACACTCGAAAACGAGATAAACAAACAAACAAACCAAAGCGCAAGCCAACGTGTTCAATCATTCATGTCTACGTTCGACGCGTTGTGACGTATTGGGAATACAACTGTTTACGAATTAACACACAAACACGGTGTTTACCACCACGTGTGCTCTGCCAATAACTAATGAGCTCCCGTTATGTGTTATGTGCTGCCGTGCGGTGACCGCGGGATCTAAGTTCTGACGGTTTTGGAATGAATTTAACATTATATGGATTTAGGACTTTGAAAACAATTAAATGTTCATGTAGTTTGCGAACTAAGTGATGTTTTATGGAGTGGTATTTGTATGTATAAGGAATAATGGATTTTCAATAACTAATTTTAACTTTAAGCTAATAAGTAGAAGGTCCATTCATTGGAGTAATTTACAGTTTGCATAAATTGTGCGGTCAGAAGTTAAATGGGACCACTAAGCTACTTAGCTTCATACTATCATACTAACTAGCCTGTTAAGTCTTCGTTTGTTAAACTTTCTCAACTTTATAGGTTTAATGGTTTAGAAATGCGATACACGTTCGCCTCTAGCCTTTAGCCAAAAATATTTTTTGTCGGTGATATCCTATGAAGTTTTTATAAGGCAGACTGTGTTTGTTTTTACATAATAAGCTTTGAAGTAAGTCCCTTGTGTTAATTGACTACGCGCGTATTTAAGTAGGAAGATGAGAGAAAACAATTTCAATAAGGCCTCCTTCGCCTGCGTTCAAAGTAAATTATGAGGGAGTTCTCGCTGTGTCCCACCGCAAGCGAGCTAACACAAAGATTTCTCGCGTAAACTTCTTCGTCAACCCATTACTGTGCTACGCTGGATACGGGTTTCCTCACAGAGTGGGGGGTTTAGCCCGTAGTTCACTGCTCTGAACGACTTCAGATCTTTGAGTAGTTTTTTATCATTTTCCGACGTGTATGTCTCCTTAGGTTTCTTCACGATGTTTTCATTCACCGTTATATACAAGTGGTAATTAATATCTAATACGCAAATTACCTTAAAAATCTTGTCCCTGGATTCGAACCTCGAACCCCCGATTGAGAGACCGAGTTTTATAACCGTAATCGCGAATATTAAGTACGAATACCTCGTACTTGAAAATCGCAAAGACTTTTCCCCCATCTCTATAAAAATGACATATCCAGCTAATGACACACTTAAGAAATAAACGCAAAATTTGATAAATTCCTACGCTCGTTCTCATTACTTAATTTACTAGCAACTCGTCACTTGCGAATGAAACAAGTCCTTTACGTCGTAGATCTCATTAGATCGTCATAAAACGGTGTGAGCCATCCAAACCAATGAGCCCGATTGGACACGATTGGATAAAGTAATAGTTTTAATGAGAAGCGATCTCTTTTTGTCGCTTTCATTCTTACTCCACGAACGAACGCACTATATGTTGTTCTAAGATCGAGTGAAAACAATTCTTTATTTTTAATAATATAGGGGTACCAGACGAACACTCAGTCAACCTGATATTAAGTGGCTACTGCCGCCCATGGACATCTGTAATCAACCTCAGATAGGATTAGGTATTCCTACCCGAGGTCGGTCACAGATGTGCCGGTACCCCTGCGGATTAAGCTGGAACGCTGAAAAATATGTCTCCCTTACCACACCCTTTCAAACTATAACACAGCAGCGCTTAACACTGCTGTTATTAGGCAGAAATAGGTATGGCGGTGTTGCTGTCGGATTCGAACCACAAAGGGCTCTACCATATTCAATAAATAAATCTTTGAATCCTTCTTTAATCAAAACAGAAGAAAATTGTCTGTTCGGTTTACCATAAATATACTAACTGTAACTCTTTTTTTTGTGGACGAGGGGATCTCCAAAAGAACGCAACCGGAATTCTCTTAGCGCCTTGCCCCGTCGGGCTCCACCCATGGGTGAGCTTGACGCTCGCCACACCGTCTGGTGTGCACGACAGTGTACGACCACATATACCGTCGTCCTTCCCGGGGCCGTTGGCTGGGTGGTTGGAGCTCCCACTCGTGCCACTCGGGACCCCAGAAGCCCCCTTTTAGTCAACTCTTACGACAGGCAGGGCCCGTATACCGTAGCCCTATTCTTGTCCCGAAACTACAGGGACAACTTACTGTAACTCTTATGCAAAATAATCTGCAATTAACTTAATGGAACTCCAAGAACTTAACGAAATGGCATAATATTTAATTGAAGCAGAAAAGGCTTAATAAAGCAGATTAATAAATTATAAATGTACACGTTTATCATGACATTTATCATAGCAACGATAACAAAATTATGATAGGGCGGAAAACACTAAAACCACAGTATAAGGATATACAGTATTTTATCTTCATACAAACGCACGAAACGCAAGCCACGCCTACTCGCCTCGGGCCGGTACTAACTCGGTACACGAACATTCGTGAATGTGCCACGGTGACGAGCGGGTGATGTGACGGTTTTGTAAGATATTTTGTTGTTTCAAGAATAATATGGCGAAGATAAGTTATAGATTATATTGTGTTGTTTTTGGTTGCTTCAATTCGTCAATAACACATCCAGTTATAACATTTTTTAAACTGCCTGGAAACTACGAAAGGTAAGACAATTACAATGATTTTTATGTTAATACTAGATACTTAATCTACTAGGTACTACTACTACTAAATTAGATTAGTTTTTAATTAATACAATTTGATATTTTAAAAAAATACGTATGATTGTTGTAATTTTGGTTCAGTAGACAGGTGTCAGAGCTTGTTATTTGAGGTTATCCCTCTTCTTAATTAATAGAATAAAACTATTTCTTCGACCAAAATAAAACTCGAAACTGTTGATAAACGAAGGGCTTGCTTGCACAACGCACGCGTCGTATTTATTCGTCGTCGCGCGGCGCAACAAAGGCTGAGGGCGTGGCTTAGCGGCCTTTCGGCACCCGTTTGTTCGCGCGATATGCCGCCGAGGGACTATTCTGTAGGGGCCCTATTCTGTAGTGCGTTACAATGTTAATCTAATAGCGCATATATTGGCCATGTTTTGCCCTTTTTAGTGCATATTTGCATGCATATTTCGACATTTTGAAAGTGCATATAAGGTAAAGTCACCTATTTCCGCGGTATTTTCACCAAAACTAGAAAGAGCGTCAAATATTAAGTATTTACTGCGGCTGAAAAAGGAATTAGATAATTTTATCAAAAGCTTTAGTATTTGTTCTTTTGAAATAGACTCGACTTTTTACGGTAAAATTCGCTGAAACCACTATTCGGCGCATCTCTAATTAAAATTATTATTTAATATTGTAATAAAAATTAAACTAAATTTTGCATAATTTATGTTAATTTATAAGCTATCATGTCGAACATATCTGGAGGCACGGCAGTGCCTCCGCCAAGTCGAGCCAAAAGAAGCGGCACGGCCGTACCATACTTTTCCCGAAGCAATTCGGCCCATTTTTGACCCCCTGTAACTTCGTTGCATATGAAGCTAGAAGCCTGAATTTTCAGGACCCAAGCAAGCATTGTATAGACACGGTACATTTAAAATTTCATGCAATTTGAACCAGTAGTTTAAGAATTACAAGTAGTTAAAGTTCGTAATTTTGTCACTCACTCACTGACTGACTGACCGATCATCAAAAGTTTAAGGCACTTCCAGCAGACATAGAAGGTTGAAATTGAGGGTACAATTAGTGTTTAGTATATAACTCATGGAAAAACTAAAATATTTTGCAATTTCTGTCCAGTTATCTAGATACACCAACTACATTAAATAACTTTGTATCCTATATAAGTTATATAGGATTACAAAGTTATATTTGCAGTTAATGAATCTGTGTTTCTGTCCGCGAAATGTACGAGTAGTAGGGGAGCCCATGATGTTAAATGGGTAGAAACTCGAGCGTCAATAGGACGTATACGATTGTGTAGATTACACGTTAGAGTGAAGAAAAGGTTGTGTGATATTTTTCGTTTCACCGTGGAAATAGTTTCTAGATGATTCGAAAAATGTAAAAAGCAGAGTCAGACATACTCAAGGCGCGGAAGGTTAGTGATAGAGTATATATCTCTGATGCCGGAAATATGTTTATCTGCTGGTTTGCATAGGGGGACAGCCATACGAGAGGTAAAAATGGAAAAAAAGTAACCAGCACATTAGATTTTCAAAGGGGATATGAAGTTACCCCAGATGAGTCCCCCATTCGAAAGTCTGACGATTCGATTCGAAAGACTGTCAGTGACTCTTCGAAAATGCAAAAAAAAAACGTTATCTTGACACACTCGAGGGCGTAAGATTATTATACAGGAAATTCCAGCTGATGTTTTACTTATCATAACCCTTCATCTGACGATTTAGTGGAGGGGTTTTTTATACTGACGATTTGAAAAAAAAAACAGAATGAGAATATATAAAGAATAATGTATTTTCCATAAAATTTGCCTTTTCCTTTAGTTTGTTGTACACCATTACTTTCCAGGGATCCATGCTAATAAATGGCGCTATCAGATAGTGCATATTTTCTAGCATTATTTCCTTTGTATTAAAAAAAATACCGCACTCGAGTATGTCCAGGTATAGATTTTTTGCAACCTTATTACTCCCTAACGCCGCCCTCAAACCATCAGATTATAAATTTATTGTTTTCAGCATGTAATTAAGCTACTATAGATAATACGATTTTTTATTAATGGACTTCCCTGGTTGAACCCCCCAAATGGATAGTTTAAGATACTCTATAGGATGTAAGGTATCTCCCATATCTTAATCTGCCGCGTTCGAGTCACTCTCGAAATCCCGTCTTGGGCTCCCCTACTATTATAGGCGACGTCAATTGTTTTTATTCTCGAGATAAAAGACGTTTTCAATTCCAACTTCAATTTAAATTCAATTCAAATAATGGGTGAAGTGCGAATCGAACTCGTACACTGAGGGTTCCGTACCACAAAAATATTTGTTTATTTTATTTTTATTTTTACTAATTGATGTTATAGCAGCCATATAATGCATTGTGAACATTTCAAATGAAAAACGCTAAAAAATAGCAGGTCCTTATATGTTTGTCTCTGTAGTTCCTGGACTAAAAAAGGGTTACGATATCCCGTGCCTGTCGTAAGAAGCGACTACAAGGGGGCTTCCGAAGTTGGGAGTGGCAACAGCGAGCTCGAACCGTCCAATAAGTGTCCCCGGGAAGGACGGCGGTATGTGTAGTCGCATACCGTCGTGAACACCGGATAGTTTAGGAGGAGCGAAAACTGTTCTCCCAGGGCAGAGCTCGATCGAGGCATCGCGCTTAAAGGACTTCTGTTACGTTCAGTCGGAGATCCCGGAGTTCTCCAACAAACGTTGAGGACGGCCACCGGAGGATTTTAGTGCGGCTAAAGTCCCACATAACCCGGCGTCACTCCCACGTCGTCGAGTACCTTTTCAAGATTTCCTTCTTATAAAGAAAAAGAAGGTCCTTGTATGGCAACTCTCCTTTATTTGAAAGTTTTTCGTTTTACTTTTAGTACTTATTGTTAAAGCCATTATACATATTCCGTAAAAAATTTAAATTTCTATCTATTAAGGTTCCAGAAATAGAGCTCTATGTCAGACAGACGAACGGACAGCTTAGAAATAGGGTTCCGTTTTAACCTTTGGGTATGGAACCCTAAAAAGTTATATAATATCAAAAACATTCCGAATTTCTGACAAATGTCATGAGAAAAAAACTAGATGTTACGGCTAATGTGCCTAAATCAGTTAAAACGCAGATTAGCTTGTCCATTACCTAAAGTACAAAACGAGATTGTATCAATTTTCACCCCTTGACGTCGACCCGTGCATGCCATGATGCGTCGTCGTGTCATGAATTTACGACAAACATTGTATATTTTCACGAAACAATATCGCTTTGCGGCACGATGTCGCTATGTGTCACGATACGTCGTCGCGTCGTAAAAAGGCATGTGTTTTAGCCCTAAGAATAAGTCTGAAAAGATGTTTCGAATTTTGACTACATAGTTAATCTGCATATTTTCTAGCTAATCTTAAGCCTAGTTAATGTGTATGCTAACGTATTCTACAATCTAACGGTAACATACAAAAAATACAATAACTGTCGTGAGGTTTAGCAACTGTCACCGCATTATAAAATAATAATAAGTTTGTTTCCAAGGAAACAAGTGTTTAGGCAAAGGAGATGTTTCATTTTCGGCCATCTCATGTACATTATAACTAAAAAACACGAATAATTTGTATAATTGAAGAAAAATACACATATATTTTGATAACCTAAAGTATTCGTGTTTAAAAATATTTAAAATAAGCAATCCTCATTGAAATATTAAAAATGGCGGAATACTGTCAATGTCAAGTTTTCAAAACTGTCGATGTCGGGAACCTATGTGTACCCCATACATAGGTTACTATACTCTTTGGATGTCGGTAATTCTGTATTTCGCTGTTTTTGTCGTAAAGTTATTGTTACCTTAGTACTTTACAACCTGGCTTTTGTTTTGGGTATCCCGTCATTATTTCTGAATTTAATTAATTATTTATAACAATAATAACAAAACCACCTTTTAAATAGTATCTGGTTTTATAGATGTAAGTGACATGTCAAATTAAAAAAGAAGAAGTTGTCAATTTGATATGCGTAAAAGTGGATATATACATATTATAATAGTGGACTCCAATGTAAACGTTGAATAAATATGTAGGTACTGATGAGAAGATTCCATTTTAATCCTGAATATGTTTCTGCTCTGTGCTGCTTACGATTATGGAGTGATTCTACCTTACTTGTTTACCCAGCTTATGTTTTATGGACTCTTGTGATTTTCGTGCGATCGCTGTGGATTGTGTTGACAAGGATTCAATATCATCAGGTAAAATATACATCAGTTGTTGTATTAATCGTGAAATAATCGTAAATAATTTTAAACTACAGAAGCTAATATTTTTACATTTCTCTTTTTTAGATAATTACATTAGCAAGACTAGGACATTCTTGGGATGACAAAATAATCAGTTATTATTGCAACTGCATCGCTGGGCAACGAACCGTACTCGTAGGTAGTTGCGCTCACATTATGCCCATTGTTTGATGTTTGGGCTGAGCTCGTCACAGGATGAAAATATTGATAAGGGAAGATATTTAAAATGAATAAATAATGTATCTAAGTGAAGAGTAAGTAAAATATGATCAAATGTGTACTTAAAGTTGTTTTATTTACACACTTAAATGTTTTAACTAAAATAAATTGGTATAGAAGTACATATTTTGGTATGTTTGTTTTAAGTCAAGATTTATGAAAGTAAATATAATTAATGTTTATCAAATATAGGCCTTGTTTCTCAATACACATAATACAATGTTTATATATCTACGCCCATTCGCGTAAAAAATATATTAAAAAGTATATAATGTATATAGTAAGTTAAAATAGAATGACAGATGACATTATTATGGTAATCACTACCGCCATGATGTTTTTGCACTGTTGTGTTGCAAGTTTAAGTGTAAATTATTGTTTTTTAACAATTAAACGAACATGATTTGAAGAAAATTAACCCCCTTCTTTGCATGTTTTCTTAATTTTTAATATAGTGTACAAAAGGTGGCCGGGAGCCCATACATTTTGAAACATCTCCTTTCGGCCTTATTGAGCATAAATAAATGTCTATGAAAATAATTTTTATATGTAAGCACATAAAAAATTACAATGTTCACAATAGAAAATCCCTAATAACTTCTAAACGGATTACCCTAATTACACAATTCCTTTTGCCCTATCCGTTTTAGACATAAACCTACCAAATGGCATTAAAGACAAACCAATATATATACGAACAAAAAATCATGTTTTCAACTTACGTAATATTAGGTACGTAACATTTCAACGCAATATTACAAAAATTTAGTTAAGTTCGTTTCAAATGATTCGAAATAGGAAACTGTTATATAAATCGAGCTTAGATATCCACTTTATAACATATTCTTGCCATGATCACCAAAAATATCAGCTCCTAGTGGCTTGATAATTGATAGCTATAAAAAAACGAAAATCCACAGTTTAACGTTGAATTTAAACAACCGTCCATTGCACAATTAGGGTATTTTATTTTGCTCCATTGCTTGTACAAAACAGTTACAAACGCGTGTCAGAAATGAACTGACAGTCGCGCACGTATGCGCTCGAGTCCCCCCGAGATAACGAGTCGGTAAGTGGTGTCTACGTGTGCGTTACTTCAGCCCACTTTGTATGAAGATTGACTTCTGTTAGTTTTTATTTTGTGTTAGTACCTACCCGGAAAAACGTGGAAATTATTATAAGAAACCTTTTTAATATAAATAATTTTAAGTATGAATTTGTTAGCGGTGAGTAAACTTACTGAAAAAGGATTTACTGTTAATTTCTTGAAAAATGGTTGCACTATTAGTAACTCTATGGATATTATCATCGCAACTGGCCACAACGTAAATGGTATATATACAATTTGTCAAATCACCGATATGTAATTTGACAATGTCAAATAAATATTGGCATAGAAGACTAGCCCATATTAATCCGGAATATATGCGAATTTTAAAGAATATTATGACTGGTCTTGATAATGAACATTACCGACGGATATGACGACTAGTAAGAAACCATTTCCAAACCTCTGAACGCGAACGAACGATATACTGGAGATCGTACATACAGATTTATGTAGTCTCATGGAAGCTAGTTCACTCAACGGTTCAAGGTACATGTTATTATTTATCGACTATTATTCTCGAATGACACGATGAATGTTTATTTTCTAAAACATAAGAGTGAGTCTTTAAGAAATTTCAAAAATATAAAGTGTTGAAAAAGGAACTAGCAAGTCGAACAAATGTATGAGATCAGATGGTGGGACGACATTTTGTAATAGAGCTTTCAATATTTTCTTATCAACAAATGGAATTCTACATTAGAAGGCGATACTGTATACCCCTAAACAAATTGTTGTGGCTGAAACAGCTAACAGAACTATTATTGTATATGCGAGAAGTCTAAAACGAATGTTATCATTATTAAATAAATATTTCATTTCATTTCAGAAGTCAGAAGTCTATTATAAATTGAAACTAATTTGAGCAAGAGCAGTAAATACTGTGGTTTATATCAAAAACCGGAGTCCGACGAAGTCAGTGAAAGATTACCAATGATTTTTGTCGGATATTCAGAAGAAAGTAAGGGATGTCGATTATTTAATACGAAGACACGTTAAATCCCAATAAATAAATAAATAAATCACAATCAGTAGAGATGTTTTTAGAAGAAGTTTTTCCTGAGGATAACGGGCATAATTTCAGTTGTCAAAATAGTAACTTTTTTAGATTTAATTTATTGTCATGTTCGAATGAAAGTGATGATGAATGGCAAGATTATTTACATAACTACAAAGACTACCTAAACAATTTAATTGCCTTTAAAAAATCTGTTGTTGAGATTCAACTAGTGGAAGGTACCGGAAAGGAAAAGAGTAGAAATATCTACAAAAAGGAATGAGATGCCATCAAAAACAATGCTTGTAAAAAGATCCAAGTCTCGCCATTCAATTCTTCTACCGTAAAAAGTCTTGAGATCTATGTAATACCAAGCCGGTAATGTATGCAGTCCCTACTTAAGGGACCTTCTGTCTTAAGGTATTATCTCACTATCTAACCTAACAACATCTCATGGGACCATACCAATTTTAAAAATATTTTATGTTCTAAATAAATTAACGTGGCAATCGTACTGCAAGTCACATTGTGTTTTCATCTTATCATATCGCATCACACAAGTACGATTGCCACGTCAATTTATTTAGAACATAAAATATTTTTAAAATTGGTATGGTCCCATGAGATGTTGTTAGGTTAGATAGTGAGATAATACCTTAAGACAGAAGGTCCCTTAAGTAGGGACTGCATACATTACCGGCTTGGTATTACATAGATCTCAAGACTTTTTACGGTAGAAGAATTGAATGGCGAGACTTGGATCTTTTTACAAGCATTGTTTTTGATGGC
This sequence comes from Epargyreus clarus, assembly GCF_041222505.1. Taxonomy (NCBI): domain Eukaryota; kingdom Metazoa; phylum Arthropoda; class Insecta; order Lepidoptera; family Hesperiidae; genus Epargyreus; species Epargyreus clarus. The sequence goes on along the minus strand of NW_027332222.1, from coordinate 17,479,684 downwards.
ATCTCATTCCTTTTTGTAGATATTTCTACTCTTTTCCTTTCCGGTACCTTCCACTAGTTGAATCTCAACAACAGATTTTTTAAAGGCAATTAAATTGTTTAGGTAGTCTTTGTAGTTATGTAAATAATCTTGCCATTCATCATCACTTTCATTCGAACATGACAATAAATTAAATCTAAAAAAGTTACTATTTTGACAACTGAAATTATGCCCGTTATCCTCAGGAAAAACTTCTTCTAAAAACATCTCTACTGATTGTGATTTATTTATTTATTTATTGGGATTTAACGTGTCTTCGTATTAAATAATCGACATCCCTTACTTTCTTCTGAATATCCGACAAAAATCATTGGTAATCTTTCACTGACTTCGTCGGACTCCGGTTTTTGATATAAACCACAGTATTTACTGCTCTTGCTCAAATTAGTTTCAATTTATAATAGACTTCTGACTTCTGAAATGAAATGAAATATTTATTTAATAATGATAACATTCGTTTTAGACTTCTCGCATATACAATAATAGTTCTGTTAGCTGTTTCAGCCACAACAATTTGTTTAGGGGTATACAGTATCGCCTTCTAATGTAGAATTCCATTTGTTGATAAGAAAATATTGAAAGCTCTATTACAAAATGTCGTCCCACCATCTGATCTCATACATTTGTTCGACTTGCTAGTTCCTTTTTCAACACTTTATATTTTTGAAATTTCTTAAAGACTCACTCTTATGTTTTAGAAAATAAACATTCATCGTGTCATTCGAGAATAATAGTCGATAAATAATAACATGTACCTTGAACCGTTGAGTGAACTAGCTTCCATGAGACTACATAAATCTGTATGTACGATCTCCAGTATATCGTTCGTTCGCGTTCAGAGGTTTGGAAATGGTTTCTTACTAGTCGTCATATCCGTCGGTAATGTTCATTATCAAGACCAGTCATAATATTCTTTAAAATTCGCATATATTCCGGATTAATATGGGCTAGTCTTCTATGCCAATATTTATTTGACATTGTCAAATTACATATCGGTGATTTGACAAATTGTATATATACCATTTACGTTGTGGCCAGTTGCGATGATAATATCCATAGAGTTACTAATAGTGCAACCATTTTTCAAGAAATTAACAGTAAATCCTTTTTCAGTAAGTTTACTCACCGCTAACAAATTCATACTTAAAATTATTTATATTAAAAAGGTTTCTTATAATAATTTCCACGTTTTTCCGGGTAGGTACTAACACAAAATAAAAACTAACAGAAGTCAATCTTCATACAAAGTGGGCTGAAGTAACGCACACGTAGACACCACTTACCGACTCGTTATCTCGGGGGGACTCGAGCGCATACGTGCGCGACTGTCAGTTCATTTCTGACACGCGTTTGTAACTGTTTTGTACAAGCAATGGAGCAAAATAAAATACCCTAATTGTGCAATGGACGGTTGTTTAAATTCAACGTTAAACTGTGGATTTTCGTTTTTTTATAGCTATCAATTATCAAGCCACTAGGAGCTGATATTTTTGGTGATCATGGCAAGAATATGTTATAAAGTGGATATCTAAGCTCGATTTATATAACAGTTTCCTATTTCGAATCATTTGAAACGAACTTAACTAAATTTTTGTAATATTGCGTTGAAATGTTACGTACCTAATATTACGTAAGTTGAAAACATGATTTTTTGTTCGTATATATATTGGTTTGTCTTTAATGCCATTTGGTAGGTTTATGTCTAAAACGGATAGGGCAAAAGGAATTGTGTAATTAGGGTAATCCGTTTAGAAGTTATTAGGGATTTTCTATTGTGAACATTGTAATTTTTTATGTGCTTACATATAAAAATTATTTTCATAGACATTTATTTATGCTCAATAAGGCCGAAAGGAGATGTTTCAAAATGTATGGGCTCCCGGCCACCTTTTGTACACTATATTAAAAATTAAGAAAACATGCAAAGAAGGGGGTTAATTTTCTTCAAATCATGTTCGTTTAATTGTTAAAAAACAATAATTTACACTTAAACTTGCAACACAACAGTGCAAAAACATCATGGCGGTAGTGATTACCATAATAATGTCATCTGTCATTCTATTTTAACTTACTATATACATTATATACTTTTTAATATATTTTTTACGCGAATGGGCGTAGATATATAAACATTGTATTATGTGTATTGAGAAACAAGGCCTATATTTGATAAACATTAATTATATTTACTTTCATAAATCTTGACTTAAAACAAACATACCAAAATATGTACTTCTATACCAATTTATTTTAGTTAAAACATTTAAGTGTGTAAATAAAACAACTTTAAGTACACATTTGATCATATTTTACTTACTCTTCACTTAGATACATTATTTATTCATTTTAAATATCTTCCCTTATCAATATTTTCATCCTGTGACGAGCTCAGCCCAAACATCAAACAATGGGCATAATGTGAGCGCAACTACCTACGAGTACGGTTCGTTGCCCAGCGATGCAGTTGCAATAATAACTGATTATTTTGTCATCCCAAGAATGTCCTAGTCTTGCTAATGTAATTATCTAAAAAAGAGAAATGTAAAAATATTAGCTTCTGTAGTTTAAAATTATTTACGATTATTTCACGATTAATACAACAACTGATGTATATTTTACCTGATGATATTGAATCCTTGTCAACACAATCCACAGCGATCGCACGAAAATCACAAGAGTCCATAAAACATAAGCTGGGTAAACAAGTAAGGTAGAATCACTCCATAATCGTAAGCAGCACAGAGCAGAAACATATTCAGGATTAAAATGGAATCTTCTCATCAGTACCTACATATTTATTCAACGTTTACATTGGAGTCCACTATTATAATATGTATATATCCACTTTTACGCATATCAAATTGACAACTTCTTCTTTTTTAATTTGACATGTCACTTACATCTATAAAACCAGATACTATTTAAAAGGTGGTTTTGTTATTATTGTTATAAATAATTAATTAAATTCAGAAATAATGACGGGATACCCAAAACAAAAGCCAGGTTGTAAAGTACTAAGGTAACAATAACTTTACGACAAAAACAGCGAAATACAGAATTACCGACATCCAAAGAGTATAGTAACCTATGTATGGGGTACACATAGGTTCCCGACATCGACAGTTTTGAAAACTTGACATTGACAGTATTCCGCCATTTTTAATATTTCAATGAGGATTGCTTATTTTAAATATTTTTAAACACGAATACTTTAGGTTATCAAAATATATGTGTATTTTTCTTCAATTATACAAATTATTCGTGTTTTTTAGTTATAATGTACATGAGATGGCCGAAAATGAAACATCTCCTTTGCCTAAACACTTGTTTCCTTGGAAACAAACTTATTATTATTTTATAATGCGGTGACAGTTGCTAAACCTCACGACAGTTATTGTATTTTTTGTATGTTACCGTTAGATTGTAGAATACGTTAGCATACACATTAACTAGGCTTAAGATTAGCTAGAAAATATGCAGATTAACTATGTAGTCAAAATTCGAAACATCTTTTCAGACTTATTCTTAGGGCTAAAACACATGCCTTTTTACGACGCGACGACGTATCGTGACACATAGCGACATCGTGCCGCAAAGCGATATTGTTTCGTGAAAATATACAATGTTTGTCGTAAATTCATGACACGACGACGCATCATGGCATGCACGGGTCGACGTCAAGGGGTGAAAATTGATACAATCTCGTTTTGTACTTTAGGTAATGGACAAGCTAATCTGCGTTTTAACTGATTTAGGCACATTAGCCGTAACATCTAGTTTTTTTCTCATGACATTTGTCAGAAATTCGGAATGTTTTTGATATTATATAACTTTTTAGGGTTCCATACCCAAAGGTTAAAACGGAACCCTATTTCTAAGCTGTCCGTTCGTCTGTCTGACATAGAGCTCTATTTCTGGAACCTTAATAGATAGAAATTTAAATTTTTTACGGAATATGTATAATGGCTTTAACAATAAGTACTAAAAGTAAAACGAAAAACTTTCAAATAAAGGAGAGTTGCCATACAAGGACCTTCTTTTTCTTTATAAGAAGGAAATCTTGAAAAGGTACTCGACGACGTGGGAGTGACGCCGGGTTATGTGGGACTTTAGCCGCACTAAAATCCTCCGGTGGCCGTCCTCAACGTTTGTTGGAGAACTCCGGGATCTCCGACTGAACGTAACAGAAGTCCTTTAAGCGCGATGCCTCGATCGAGCTCTGCCCTGGGAGAACAGTTTTCGCTCCTCCTAAACTATCCGGTGTTCACGACGGTATGCGACTACACATACCGCCGTCCTTCCCGGGGACACTTATTGGACGGTTCGAGCTCGCTGTTGCCACTCCCAACTTCGGAAGCTCCCTTGTAGTCGCTTCTTACGACAGGCACGGGATATCGTAACCCTTTTTTAGTCCAGGAACTACAGAGACAAACATATAAGGACCTGCTATTTTTTAGCGTTTTTCATTTGAAATGTTCACAATGCATTATATGGCTGCTATAACATCAATTAGTAAAAATAAAAATAAAATAAACAAATATTTTTGTGGTACGGAACCCTCAGTGTACGAGTTCGATTCGCACTTCACCCATTATTTGAATTGAATTTAAATTGAAGTTGGAATTGAAAACGTCTTTTATCTCGAGAATAAAAACAATTGACGTCGCCTATAATAGTAGGGGAGCCCAAGACGGGATTTCGAGAGTGACTCGAACGCGGCAGATTAAGATATGGGAGATACCTTACATCCTATAGAGTATCTTAAACTATCCATTTGGGGGGTTCAACCAGGGAAGTCCATTAATAAAAAATCGTATTATCTATAGTAGCTTAATTACATGCTGAAAACAATAAATTTATAATCTGATGGTTTGAGGGCGGCGTTAGGGAGTAATAAGGTTGCAAAAAATCTATACCTGGACATACTCGAGTGCGGTATTTTTTTTAATACAAAGGAAATAATGCTAGAAAATATGCACTATCTGATAGCGCCATTTATTAGCATGGATCCCTGGAAAGTAATGGTGTACAACAAACTAAAGGAAAAGGCAAATTTTATGGAAAATACATTATTCTTTATATATTCTCATTCTGTTTTTTTTTTCAAATCGTCAGTATAAAAAACCCCTCCACTAAATCGTCAGATGAAGGGTTATGATAAGTAAAACATCAGCTGGAATTTCCTGTATAATAATCTTACGCCCTCGAGTGTGTCAAGATAACGTTTTTTTTTTGCATTTTCGAAGAGTCACTGACAGTCTTTCGAATCGAATCGTCAGACTTTCGAATGGGGGACTCATCTGGGGTAACTTCATATCCCCTTTGAAAATCTAATGTGCTGGTTACTTTTTTTCCATTTTTACCTCTCGTATGGCTGTCCCCCTATGCAAACCAGCAGATAAACATATTTCCGGCATCAGAGATATATACTCTATCACTAACCTTCCGCGCCTTGAGTATGTCTGACTCTGCTTTTTACATTTTTCGAATCATCTAGAAACTATTTCCACGGTGAAACGAAAAATATCACACAACCTTTTCTTCACTCTAACGTGTAATCTACACAATCGTATACGTCCTATTGACGCTCGAGTTTCTACCCATTTAACATCATGGGCTCCCCTACTACTCGTACATTTCGCGGACAGAAACACAGATTCATTAACTGCAAATATAACTTTGTAATCCTATATAACTTATATAGGATACAAAGTTATTTAATGTAGTTGGTGTATCTAGATAACTGGACAGAAATTGCAAAATATTTTAGTTTTTCCATGAGTTATATACTAAACACTAATTGTACCCTCAATTTCAACCTTCTATGTCTGCTGGAAGTGCCTTAAACTTTTGATGATCGGTCAGTCAGTCAGTGAGTGAGTGACAAAATTACGAACTTTAACTACTTGTAATTCTTAAACTACTGGTTCAAATTGCATGAAATTTTAAATGTACCGTGTCTATACAATGCTTGCTTGGGTCCTGAAAATTCAGGCTTCTAGCTTCATATGCAACGAAGTTACAGGGGGTCAAAAATGGGCCGAATTGCTTCGGGAAAAGTATGGTACGGCCGTGCCGCTTCTTTTGGCTCGACTTGGCGGAGGCACTGCCGTGCCTCCAGATCCTCAAACTTCCATCTCTATGCAGATGATCTGCAGTTATACCGTCACTTTGCGGTGCCCAACGCCTTTAGTGAAATTAGTAAACTGAATGACGATCTTCTCCGAATTAGTGAATGGGCTAAGGAATTTGGAATTTTGATTAATCCAAGTAAAACACAAGCCATCATTATTGGTAGCAAATATTATCGCAAACAACTGGATCTAACAACACTACCAAAATTAGTCGTTGATGGCACTCACATTCCGTATTCTAATACAGTGAAGAATCTTGGCATTATTCTGGACTCAAACTTATCATGGGATGCTTATGTGCGGGAGGTGAGCCGTAAAGTCCACTATACTTTGCACTCGCTTAAATGCCTTCAAGGTTTTTTGCCCTTTAGAACTAAAATTTCTCTATCTCAAACTCTCATTCAGCCGATTTTAGATTACGCGGACGCGTGCTATTTGGATGCTACAGAGGAGTCATTAAATAAACTTGAGCGCTTGCAAAATCTTTGTATTAGATTCATTTTTGGTCTACGAAAATTTGATCATGTCTCTCATTTCCGCAAGGATCTCAAGTGGCTCCCAATCCGATTTCGCAGGAATACTCGAATTCTCTGTCTCCTCTATAATATCTTGAAAAATCCATCCTCTCCTTCGTACCTGCAGCATCGTTTTTCATATGTACGGCCTTCTTTGGCACCCTGCAGGTCACATCTTAAATCTCTGTTAAATTACCCGTCCCATAAAACTTCTCTCTATTCCCACTCCTTCTCTGTTCATGCAGTTAGACTGTGGAATTCACTGCCGCCTAATATTCGTCTCTCTAAGACTATCTCTATATTTAAAAGAAGAGTTAGAGAACATTATCTATCACTTTCATAAAGAATATTATTATATTTATTATTTTTATATTATATTTGTTTACATTGTATATTTATATATATTATACTTATTTATATTATATATTTATTATTATATTTATTACATATATCATTTAGTAATTATTAGTATTATTATTATTTGGTATGTTTTTTTTTTCTGTTTTTGCACACTAATTTTGCTTTTCGCATGCACATTCCTGTCCCAGGGTTGCTGGAAGAAATTCCATTTTGGAATAAGCAATCCTTTGTACATCATTTCTTTCTCTTCTGTATTGTTATCTTTTTTTTTTGTGTACAAACTTATTAAAATTATAGCCTTTGTAGATAAAGCAGCTCTGCTGCCAAAGGATTTTCCCACAACAATGTTATGCGTAACTCCATTGAGTTTGTTATTACAAATAAGAGTCGTGTCATAAACTCTGAACGAAACTGTAGACGTACGAATTATATTTTGCGAATAACACATAACAAGGATAACAATACGAATATCTATATATACTTATCTATTCTATACTTGTAATAAGAGTGTAACGTTTGCGTGTCTGTACATAATTTATTTGCAAAAGTAGTTGGGAGGGCTGAGAATAAGTAAAAATAGCATTTTTTGTCATTTTTAGATTTTTTGTCTGTCTGTTTGTCTGCGTATTTGAAATCGCGTCAAACTAAAATTACTTAATTGAATGCAATAAATTATTTATAGTACGAAGTTTATTTAACAAACAATTTATTTATGGTCCGTATTTTGACTTTACATTTAGTCTTTTTTGATTCATCATCATCATCATCATTAACCCATAATTGTCCCATTGCTGGGCGCGGGTCTCCTCTCATATTAAGAAGGATTAGGCCATAGTCCACCGCGCTGGCGAAGTGCGTATTGGTAGACTTCACATATCTTTGAGATTTTTTCTTTTTTAAATCTCTTAGGTATGCAGGTTTCCTCACGATCTTTTCCTTCACCGTTTAGCAAGTGATAATTAATTTCTAATTGATTAATTTTTTTCATTAAAATTGAGCTACTTTATCGAAATACTAAAGCTACTTTCTCAAAATTCAATTGAAAGTCAGAAGTATTTTTTCTAACATTGCATGACGTCTGCGGGCGGAAAGTTTACCGGTGTGTTCTGTGAGCTTGACGGCGTTGTAGAAATGACGTTAATCTGAATCCACTTGAACGAAGTCACAGGCACGGCTCGTATACAACACAAGAAATAAGAGCGAACATGTGTACGATAATGTATTTCGTGGCACCTTTCCATGGCCATCAAATCGGCGGAGTGTGTTGCTAACGAGAACCCGACCAGAGATCCCCGGGGACTACCCGCAAGGGTTTTGCGGGTATGCATAGGAATTACGGTATACCCAGTTTCCCTGTATATATTGTAATTATATATAGTTGAACAATTAGTTCCCATGGAGACTAAAACTGAATCTTTTTTGTAAGATATAAGTACTCGTAGCAAACGAACATGCAGTCCACCTGATGGGAAGTGGTCACTGTAGCGCACAGAATTTGATTGCAGTATAGAAGAAGGCAGCAGCAGCTATAGCAGTGATAGCCTAGTGGTTAAGAAACTCGGATCGAGAGGTCCGGGGTTCAAATCCCAGGCACGCACCTCTGATTTTTCAAAGTACGAACATACGTATGAGAAATTAATTATCGCTTGCTAAACGGTGAGGGAAAACATCGTGAGGAAACTTGCATACCTGAATGATTTATAAAAAACTTGGCGCACTTGGCCAGCGCGGTGGACTATGGCCTAATTCTTCTCATTCTGAGAGGAGACCCGTGCCCAGCAGTGGGACAGTAATGGGTTGGTGATGATGATGATAGAAGAAGGCGCCTACAGCCGATTATATACGCGTTGCCATTCCTGAGGATTAAAGTGGTTGCCTTATATGTAAGTCTACATCCACAACTGTACACCGAAACACAAGATGAAGGTGGCAGAAACTTTTGTGGTTCGACTCCGGCGGCACAGCCGACTCACCTATCTGCCTTATAACAACACTATTCTGGTTTGAAGGGTATGGTAAAGGAGACATACTTTTCCGAGACGTTCCAGCTTAGTCCTTAGAAATAGCATAGTAATATAATAATAGGTAGGAATATCTAATCCAATCGGGGGTTGATTACAGATGTCCATGGGCGGCAGTAGCCATTTACCATCAGGTGCTGCTTTACGCCAGAAATAGGTACTGCGATAGAACTTACCCAGTCGAACCCTCCTGATTTCTATCACCTTCCATTCTTCAATCTGTAAAGTACAGCTTGAGTTGTACCGAAAGTTGAAAAAACTCGAAGTAATTCACTTCCATCGATCATTTTAGTCTTTCCCATTGTCTCGAATCGCTCAGACAGCTAAGCAATCCCTAATGACTCATCCGTTTTAACCTTAATGGCTTCTTTGCGGATTTTTATCATTTTTATGAACCATAAATTGTCATTTTAATTTGTTTTGGCAATTGTCTTTCACTTATTGTTATTGTTTATACGCAATCTTACTTTCCGAAGGTTTTATTTATATTATTAAATAACAAAGGAGTAGAGTTTGATGGTAAGTAGCTCTGCCGCCCATGGACATCTGTTATCAACTCTAGAAAAGTTTATAGTCCTACCTGGTCAGCCTGAACTAACTAGGTTGAAACGCTTCGGATAAGTCTGTCCCCCTTAGCATACTCTTGAAACTAGCTCAATAACGGCAGTCCGTTATTGAGCAGAAGCAGACGTGGTCATGGTTTCTCCTAAGTCTAATCACAAACGGTTCTACCTTGATAACTTTACATTGGGCGCAGGCCCATTATGTTGGCTACAGGCAGTTAGGAAGTGATTACACTTGAAAGATAAGTAGCACTACAATCCCCTTCAAGTATAAGGAGGAACTATAATGCAATTGTACTAGCTGATATTGGAATGCAGTGGATCGTCGTTAGTGCCGGGAGTGCCGGGTAAGCTCCGCTATTGTTCTTGTGACGCTCGTTGTGTGCTAATTTCATTCATAAGAGGCTCTACTTAGCCTTATTACTATTCCCAGTTAACTGCCATTAGTATATTATAAGCCGTAAGTACTATTTATATATTAATGGCACCGTAATAAATATTTTATATTCTAGTAACTTGTCTTTTATAAATAGTTTAAATATATTTTTGATTTATTATTAAATTATTTGAATTAGGCTTAATCCTATGGTATTTTACAGTTTTGGAATGGAAAACAAGTTAATTATTATTGGTTTTAAATATAAATTAATTGCGCCATATTAGGCTTATTCTATTTAACTGAACTTAATAACATTTATTACAACAAAAACAACAACAATAAAGTTATTGGTGGTTGTAGTAAAATAGGCGATTCCACGAGTGATTTTGAAAGCATCGTGTAGTTATTCGCAATATAATCTATTTCACTTTTCAAGCCCTTGTAAAATCCGCTGAAATTAAAAAATATTTCTGCTAAAATAGAAAACGAATTAATTCCAAACTCCCCGCGCCGTATTTCAATGAAAAAAGCAATAATGAAAAGCAGACTTCTTCAAAGGATTTTTAAAGAACCATCTGAAGCTTTAACAAATCAAGATATTTTAATTGTCTGTAGTTTTAAAGTTTTCTGAAAAAAGCTTATCTGAAATAAAAATATTTATCTTAAATTTCTGAAGATTTTATTAAAAGCTTTTATTTACTTACAACTTTCCCGATGTCTGTCTGTAATAGAATCTTACTGTGCTGAGATTAAGTTGAAAATTTGCATGCACATATAAATAGAATGGCAATGTAATATTATTATGAACATAACTTGAAATTTCCCTGTTTCCGCCTGTAATCAAATTTTGTGCTAGTTAATTTTAACCCATTTCCCGGTATCCGATTAAGTTGATTTTTTTGCAATTTTGTTTCGGCGTCTAAATTAATGGATACTCGAGTTTGCCGAAAACAATCCACTTCAGCAATAATTATGCAGATGGATAGTGCCATGAATAAATAATGAATTTGAGGTAATGATCATTAGCAGTATTTACGAGTATTATTTCACTAAATTGTCGGCCGTGTGTCAATGGCGATACAAATACGTATATTGTATATTCGATTCCATTCGATTAAGTTTATTTATGGGCCACAAATTACATAAATGATGATGTACAACGCTAACTTACTCGAATCCCGCTAAGTTGGTACACAAATAACAAACTAAACGTTAGCTGTAAAAGTTGGTATCAGTTGCAAACATGGCCGGCACTGTGCGCGCAATACAGCAATAACCTTAAAGTTTTAGGCTTGGGCCGCTTTCTCCACTCGTTATAATTCTACATTATTGCTCCTAAACTCGTAACCAACAGCTTCGGCTTCGTTGTTTGTTCAAGATCGATATTTCCAAGTTTCGAAATATCGACGAATTAATTTCGTTTGTTGGAATAATTTTGTACAATTTGTATTAATAAATAATATTAGTTATTTTAGGCCTATTGTTACTCTTATTTAACACTATACTTGCATTAAGGAGAGATTAGTAAGAAATATTTAATTAGCATAAAAACTGCTTCGCAACACTACCAATATGCATCTTCAAAAACACACAGTGTGGAAATGTTCCCACATACAAAACGTGTACTTGTAAAAAATAAAAATATACGGCACCAGTCCACCATACCAATCAAAGCATCACCAGGGTATGTTGACACTTGTCCCTGTAGTTTCGGGACCAGAATAGGGCTACGGTATCCCCTGCCTTTCGTAAGAGGCGACTAAAAGGGAGCTTCCGGGGTTGCGGGCGGTAAGAGTGGGAGCTCGAACCGCCCGGTAAGCGACCCCGGGAATGTCGGCGGTATGCGTGGTCGCATACCATCGTACGCACCAGATGGTGTGGCGAGCGTCATGCTCACCTGGGCAGAGCCCGACGGGGCAATGCGCTAAGAGGACTCCGGTTGCGTATCTTTGGAGATCCCGGAGCCCTCTACGCAGCGCTGAGGACGGCCACCGGGGGGTTTTAATGCGGTAAAAATCCCACATAACCCTGCGTCGCTCCCATGGCGCCGGATACCTTTTGAAGGTTTCCCCCTGGTGAACAAAAAAAAAGGGTATATTGACACTACGTTTAAACATAATACAAACATACAAAACGAGACGTATACCTGAGTTGTCAGACGAGTTGTAGGACCCTCGAATTTCTTTCAATTTGGATACGTCAACTGGAGTCAGTCACTCATATGTAATCAGCCAATGACCTAATGTAATCAGTTTTCAAGTGTTCATTGTATTTTTCTAAAATAAGTGTCGTATCTTTTTGACATTCAATATCCCCCATAGTAAAAGGCCCTCAATAAGATCCGCATAAGAATAAATGACTACTCTGTAGTATGTGCTTTAGAGTGCGTAAATAGGAAAAATCGTGGAGAAAATTCTCATTTTTTTTTACCTATAAAAACAAAGGGCAAAGTACAATTTATATTACTACAGCTAATATTGACGATAAAATATTAATGTCGAGGTTTTATAAAATCTGACGGCTTTTGTAAGTTTTATAAATGAGATGCGATCAAAGTATTTGGCCGCTGAAAGACAAATCAAAGTCGATGAACTACAATGAAGACGAAGTAATAAAGTCGTTGGATGGAGTGAAGCTTTAATTACGGTTATTGCTATTTTACGGGTTAATTCGCGGATCCACGCCAAAACTTCCATAGCTAAATATTAATCAGAGTATTAATAAAGTCGTAATACAAAGTCTGCTATCAATCTCGTACTGTTGATATTAAAATTATTAGTGAAATTTTAGATACTTTTAATAAATATTTCGAATATAATTTTAATGTAATATTTTTATACTCTTGTCTGAAAGAGAAACCGTCGAGTATTAAATCCACCCTCGAGACTTATTAGGACTACGTAATAAAGTATGAAAGAACAGAGCCCTGTGACAGACGAACTGACAGCGGAGTTTTAGTAATAGGGGTTCCGTTTTCTACCCTTTGGGTACGAAACAAGGACATATAAAAGTCTTATTATGTAAGTTTGTTTAGAAGTGTTACAATATAACTAATACTGTAACAATTTTCTTCTCACCATACTTACGTATTAAGAACGGTTACAACCTTATACAAATTTAATAAATATTCACGGGTTTCGCACACAATACCTTTACAAAGTTGCATCTTATCTGCATTGAGGCGAACGTGACGGCATAAAATATATTGGATGAGATGATCTGAATAACGGTACAATCATGTAGTATTACCTACCTGTGAGTGTGCGTGTATCTATGTTTCCATCCTAATCCTAACTAATATTATAAATGCGAATGTGAGTTTGTTCTTTCGTTTGTTTGTTTGCTATAGTTTCACGTCTTATGTACAAAAACGATTTACATTTAATTTTCTATATACGTTGTCAGGGGTCCAATTAGCTAGTAGTAGGGGGCTACTAATCATATAAAGATAGAGCAACGCATGGCTGTTTTAAAACAAAACAAAGAATTAGTTAACTTACAAAAATATCGCTATAAAAAAGTTACAAAATATAGTGTCTTTCATTAAGCGTTTCCTATCTTTAAAATTAAATAAAACAAATTGTGTGTAAAATATCATAGAAATGTATTATTCGCTTGAAGGACCTACTAATGCCATTATATGTGGAATATAACATCTTTCAAATGTCCGCCACGGTTATGGTCTGCAAAAGGTCGAGTTCTTGTGGGCGACGGGAAATCGACTGCCTCAGATTCTTCTGCTCTCTCACGGACAGCGTGAGATTTGTTCGGCAATCTTTAGTTTCGTCGACGTACGAATGTTAGTCGATCCACCTAATCAGTAGACTCAAATTTATCCACCAGATTGCGAATAGTCCTCTCGGTACGACGATTGTGGCGGCCTTACAATGTGCATAGCACGCGGTACGTCCGAACAAAATTTTTTAATAAAACAATTTTATTATTTGCACGTGTTGTTGAATGCTATATTCTTCCATGGTAATTTGGCAAAACAAACTGAATAAATTAAAACTAATTTGACAGATTTAGCTTCAACAAGACGCTCGTTATCAACTTTCAAAGTTCGGAGGTCCCTGTTGGAAGACCCTATACATTTAATTATATTGGTCAACTTTTCACAACACAAAAAAATAATATTTAATTTAAAATAAAGTTATATTATTTCATTATATTTTTATATTACTTTAATTTATTTTAGTAAAAACATTTAAGTGTATGTCAAAAATAAAAATATATGTTGTTTTTTCAACACAAAAAATCATTAAGAATAGAATATTCCTTGAAATAGGACGTCGTGGAAGTTGTAAAATCAAAACACCGATGTGGTTGGAAGTTTAATTAAGTATGCTTCGAATCATTAACGAACAATTTGGTGATCGCCGGAGAATAACAATGAAATCTCTCTTCCCGTCCGCATAACAAATTGTTATACGTTTATAAGAAATTGTTATACGTTTATAAGATCGTTATCTTATTTAACTTCATTTGTATAATTGTTTATTAATTTGTTTGTTTTGTTACGCTCACGTTTTCCGAACGGCTTTCACTCTCGTTTATTAAACTGATGCTAATGAAAAATAAAAATAAAACCTTCAATTTGGGAAACAACACAAATATTGTGAATGTTAAATGTGGCAGACTTCTGGCATGAGAGGTATAATTTTTTTTTTTTTTTTTTTTTTTTATAATATAAGAGTAGCAGACGAGCATGCAGTCCACCTGATGGTAAGTGGCTACTGCCGCCCATGGACATCTGTAATCAACCCCAGATAGGATTAGATATTCCTACCTGAGGTCGGCCACAGATGCGCCGCTACCCCTGAGGACTAAGCTGGAACGCCTCGGAAAAGTCTGTCTCCCTTACCACACCCTTCAAACCGGAACACAGCAGCGCTTAACACTGATGTTATTAGGTAGAAATAGGTGTGGCGGTGGTGCCGCCGGAGTCGAACCACAAAGGGTTCTACCACCTTTAAAAAGACGAAGAAACGCATCTGTGGCAATCCTGAGAAAAAATCCAATCCTACTTGGAAGTTTTTGCATACATCCATAAGGTCCAAGTAGAACGAACGCAGTCATTTATGACTTCCATTAAACAAACTATCAAGTACACAGTCGTGCACGTTTAACAAGTGATAATTAATTTGTCAAAAGCAGTGATAGCCTAGGGGTTAAGAAACTCGGACTCTCGATCGAGGGGTCCGAGGTTCAAATCCCAGGCATGCACCTCAGATTTTTAAAGTTATGTGCGTATTAGAAATTAATTATCACTTGCTAAACGGTGAAGGAAAACATCGTGAGGAAACCTGTATACCTGAGAGATTTATAAAAAATAATCTCAAATGTATGTGAAGTCTACCAATACGCACTTGGCCAGCGCGGTGGACTATGGCCTAATCCGTCTCATTATGAGAGGAGACCCGTGCTCAGCAGTGGGACAGTAATGGGTTGATGATGATGACGATGAATTAATTTGTAACAAAACTTCGTACTTCTTCGTACTTCGTACTTCGAACTTCGCGAAAATCGCGTGTGCGTGTTTGGGATATAGAAACTCAGGAGTCCGAGGATGGTGCTCGGACCCCCTGATTAAGAGGCCAAGTTTCTAACCACTAGACACTGTTATATGGCGCACACAGACATCACACATACGCAGTACCTCCATCGCTTACTTTATCGCTAAAACATGGATTATGTTCAAATAAAAGTATTGAATACTCGTATGAAAGAATAAAGCGAGTCATACCATATTGTGTGAGGAATACATCAAACATGAATCAATTGGCCGCCATCGTTAGGGCGTAAACCGTTTTACCCTGTGAAATATATTTCACCTTTCTTATACCGTGGTAGATACATAATTTAACAACATAATGGTTTATCCATAAATATTTCCCCAAAGGCAAACGCCTAAAAGATTTTCGATTTTACAAAACGTTTCACATTCATGGCGACCGAATCACATTTGTTACCCTTTCCTAGTGGTTGTTTTGGGTTAGCCCACTTTTGCCCACATTACCTACAAGCTACTTTCAGGAGACTATGTGTATACTTTTGGGTTTTTTTATAATATCCTAAATAAAATGGAATGTTTATTTAAGTACTTATAATTTAATAAAAAAATATTTGCAATCTTCTTATCCCTATTTTATATTTTCCAAGTGTCAACATTGTCAACAACAACTTAGTAATTTAAGATTTATGACAAACTGAAGATAAACACGAAGTGTTATTATATTTTGGCGTTGTTAATTAAAAAGCGAAAAGTTTGCTCTAGCTACATAATTATATATTACGCTAGCTGCTTTACAAAACATGACACATTAATTAACCGACTTCAAAAAGGAGGTGGTTATCAATTCGGCCGGTATCTTTTTTTTTTTATGTATGTACACGAATTACTCCGCCGTTAGTGAACCGATTTTAATAATTCTTTTTTTATTGTGTAGGGACGAGCTGGAAATTGGTCCCATTTAAATATGGTTAGAATCCATCGATGGGTTCTGGAGAAAATGAGGGGAACTCCTCCACCCATGTAAATATAACGGCCATAACTTCGCCGTTTATGAACCTATTTTATTGCCTTTAATTTCGTGTGTGGACAATTGCTACAAGTTGGTCCCATTTAAATATGATGAGGATCAGAGTGGGTTCTGGAGACAAAATATGTAACTACTCAACCGATGGGAATAATTGAGTTGTGTTTAAAGATATTTGGTGTAGGTTCTAATGAAATTGCAAAGCCAGTTCATCATAGACTATTTAAGGGTCTCATAATGTGGCTCGGAGACAAAATATGTAACTCCTCAACCGATGGGAATAATTGAGTTGTGTTTGAAGATATTTGGTGTAGGTTCGAATGGAATTGCAGAGTCAGTTCATCATTGACTATTTAGTTAGGTTAGGTTGGCACATATAAGATAATATAAAACTAAGCGAGCAGGGCGCGGCAGCGCCCTGCGAGCGGGCGGTTCCAATCAATGTAAATTCAGACCTTACCTTCATTCATGATCACGTTTTTGCAATTTTATATTGTATTAATATAAATGTTAGTATGTCATCACTAAAAAGGGTGAAAAAATTTTTTTAACAAAAAATACAACCGACTTCTATGTCACTACAAAGTAAAAAATAATTGATATAAATGTTGGTTTAGTACATATTTCTGAAGTCGGCGCTCATATTAGACACGCTGTTTACATCGTTATCCAACTAAATATATTGAGCACAATGGCACTTTGATTTTATTTTGCCTCTACCTGCCAAAAAAGGGTTATTTTTGTAAAAAGTTTCTCTTTGTCGATTATTATTTTTTGTTGTGTGTAGATCATAAAAATAAAAATAAAGTTAAAATAAAAATAAAAGAATGCGGATTAGTTTGTGAATTGTGTAAATATTAACCGATCGAGAATGTTAAGTAACTTTGGATCGCGGTCAGGAAATAAGATGTATAGTTTCTGACTGCACCTTAAGCCATGTTTAAGAATATTCCTCTAAGATGGTCACTGACCAATATCTTCCTCCACCTGTCTTTATTAGAGCACCGTGGAGAATTATGTTCCAAATTTCTTCCAGTTGCAAGAACTAAGACTCAAACCCAACAGTGGGACATAAGACAGTTTTGCAGCTACACGTAACTTAATAGACATAAACATAACTTCATGAGATATATTTGTATAAGTATTATATAAAAAATAATTTTCCATTTTCAATTACAATTTCATAAAAAACCAAAACATTCTAATTCTCAGACTCCTCATAACCTGTACCTGGAACAGGGGATTTCAAATAAAACCCTTATTATTTTAAGAGAACACAAAGAAATCGACGGACATTTAAAACTCGTACCGGAAGAAAATCAAAAGACGCCGAGACTTGTCGGGAAAGTAAATTACGTCACTCAATCAGCGCGTTAGTTCGGTATGATCATGCTAATCTTATGATTAGTCATGCAAAATTCTTCGCTACATTGAAAATTCTTTAGCTGAAAGATATAGATCCGTCCACCATCGACGAGTAAACGATTATTTAAAAAAAATTAAAGCTTGCAGCAGTCCACCTGTTCGTTTTTAATAAGAACATAAAACACACATTGAAACAAGTATAGTCCGCGTAAAACTGCTAGTCCGCTCTGAATATAGAAACGAATCACGTCGCCAGAGCGAATTGTATGACTGCGGGTATTTTGCTTATTCTGCTATTCTATTTAGTGTTGATCGATGCACATAATAATATGTAACAACTACATAATATACAACTACTTAACATCTTAATAACTTGACTACTAATACCACGATACTTCACATAAGGTGGACTGTACGCCAGTTTTTTTTTATAATACAGGGGTAGCAGACGAGCATACAGTCCCCCCGATGATAAGTGACTACTGCCGCCCATGGACATAGTAATCAACCCCCGATAGGATTAGATATTCCTACCTGAGGTCGGATACAGATGCGCCGCTACCCCTGAGGACTATGCTGCATGCTAAGGAATGCTGAGGAAAAGAATGCCTCGTAAACAGCGTTTAACACTGCTATTATGAGGTAGAAATATGTGTGATGCCGCCAGAGTCAAACCACAAAGGGTTCTACCACAGTTCTTAATGTCTGTCACACTCTACGTAAATGGCTCTCTCCTCGCTTCTCGCCGACGATGCGACGGCCAATCCAACGCCACTCAATAAACTCGTCCATCTTTCAAAGTGGCGTTTGAGAACTTCGCCGCGATGAAAACCAATTTAATTAAGTGCTTTCAAACTTTTGACAGTTCTTGTCGAAACCCTTTAATTATTCAATTCCTCTGGATCGACCTAACAAAGTTTTAGCTCATCTTCTCCACTAAAAAAGGAAAAACGCATTGTTTCATCCTAAATGAGTTTCTTTTTCGGCGAAGTTTTAATTTTATTCAATATGTGAACAGAATTTTAATAGGCATTTTCTGTGTTAAAAAGGACAAATTTTCTTAATCTTAATTTGGTACTCTATCTAAAATTAGACGATCCAACTAAAGTAACGGTCATTCTGATATAGTTTCCAGCACGCGCGAAATCACGGCTGAAAATAAGATTTTTCGGTCATAAATAAAATAGAAAACAAGTTGTATTTTTATTGAAAAAAAAACAAATAACATGTTTGGGACACATAAAGAACAGTCCGCGCCAATTAATTTTCGTACATCGGATCGAGTTTTATTTATTTGAACTTCTCATATGTATTACGTAGATATAATACAGTGTACTATCGTAGGGACAACGACGATTTACAGATTATTAATAGCGAGCGCTAAACTATAACTTTACGACTCCTATTAACCAATTACTCGATGCACGGGCACGATTGGAATTTTGTTAGTACAAACAAAGCACTAATGCTCCATATTCCTGGCGCGTGCAAACTTTGTAACGCGATACCGTAGTTTAGTTCAGCTCCATTCCGCACGTGATCTGAACTGCCTAAATTCCTGCGATCGCGTGTATCGATCGAACTCAAATGATTAATAATTATAATCGACAATAATTAAGTTCGTGCAAATTATCGGCATATGAGACATCAAAATCTCTCTAAATTTACAGGCTGCTTTTAGGTTTCTATTAACCATTCATTGCATTCAACTCGCAGACAGATCCGAGAATGAAATCTGATCTGAAAAGTACGAACATGAGAAAAATATTTCCTCCATTTGATTTCAAAACTTTATCTAACAAGTAATTTAATTAAAAAATAAAAAACCCGACTGCACTTAAAACGCTGAAGTAGAATTTCCAAAAACGGTGAAATAGGCGTTTCATTATTTTTATCCAGAAAGCCAGATACAGAATTTCATAGTGTTTGCTTCAAAATTGACGGTTGTTCATAGAGTTGCGCAAAATGTATCACTAAAGTGAAAAGAGTGATATATATCTTTTGAACTCAGTGATATATATCACTCTTTTAGCTCAATAGCTCACTTTAGCTCAGTAGCTCTGTAAAGATACGCGACATTTTATATCAGTATATCAGAGAATCAGATCAAAATGTTTTGACAACATTTTTGATTCCTATAATTAATACAAAACTGGCAAGAAATTATATATGAATTATCACAGCCAACGCTATTTGTATATCCCGGTTTCCATGTTCTTAGCAATAAAATATTTTAATTTAGTGTTTAATACGTAACCGTAACTGTTATATATCTCAATCAACGCATTTGACTCGAATCAGGCTCACTACTCACTCTCAGTCAGTCGCTCATTTGACTCATCGCTCACTCGCGAGCTAGTATAACACTGTTGAGTTGAAGAAGATCTTATATCCGGAATCGTTTGAATCTATGAACTAAACCATGTGATGCGGATATAAAGATATAATTCAAATCCGTCGGAGTTGATGAGTGATTAGCTCTTTGGTGAAGATATATATCTTTTATATCACTCACTCGCGAGCTACACAATTCTAGTTGTTCAACTGAACTTTCAACCCCTATTTTACCCTCTACGGGGTTGATTTTTCGGAAGGGGATAAATAAATGTGTCCTCGTTCTTATCCAGAAATCTAAATACTAAATTTTACAGTAGTTGCTTCAAAATTAAAGGATTTAAAAAAAACAGACATCCCCTGTTTTACCCTCTTAGAGGTAGAACTTCCAAAAAGCCTTTCTTTACTAAGAAAGGCTTATT
The DNA here is from genome assembly GCF_041222505.1 of Epargyreus clarus. Taxonomy (NCBI): domain Eukaryota; kingdom Metazoa; phylum Arthropoda; class Insecta; order Lepidoptera; family Hesperiidae; genus Epargyreus; species Epargyreus clarus. Next base: position 17,459,013 of record NW_027332222.1, on the reverse strand, counting down.
TAAGCTATCTAAAGAACTTATGTGCAAAATTTCAGAACTGTAAGGTCCTTGGTTTAGGCTGTAGGTTGCTTTCTGAAAAATGAAGTAGTCATTTATTTTGTCAGTCAGTCAGTCACTTTGCTGTTTTATATACATACAAATATGTTTTTATAATCTCCGTTTAATTTCTTTTTATTTGATATCCTACGGATAGGTTCGGTTAACTTTTTTTTTTAAATGTATTACTATTTCGCGCCAATAATCCACCATTTTGATTTTTTTTCTTACACCTAAGAACACTCAGGTCATTGAGACAAATATGATGACACCTTAACTGTTTAAATTCATCCAGCCGTTTGTTAGATCCGATCAAATAAAGAAAGACAAACATACAAGATACGCGCGAAAATCATAACCCTCCCTTGGCAGTCAGGTAAAAATAACTCAAAACAGATTGAAACTCACTGATGACGTGCGGTGTTTTACTGTAATTATATAAAACAATTTGAAAATCGAATTACGTGTCGGATTCAAGCGCAATTGAGTTATATAATTGAGTTTATATGTCAATGGAAAAGTTACCCGATAGCGCGGGCGGACGGTTCCGGTTCAAACTGAATATTTCAGCAATAATCCAATTTCTGCTAGATTTTATTTAGCTTTCCTAACCCAGATAGCTACTTGAAATCTTTTTTATTTGACTGTGGGAACATTTTTTTTTCGAGCGTATGTATGTATGTCTCATTCTTTGGTATGTAGGTACTCCAACCCAGTCGGATTTTTGTTGTTAAGTATACTCGTTTTATTTTACTAATTTTTTTAACCGACTTCAAAAAGGAGGTGGTTCTCAATTCGACCGGTATATATATTTTTTTTATGTATGTACACGAATTACTCCGCCGTTAGTGGACCGATTTTAATTATTATTTTTTTATTGTATAGAGACGAGCTGGAAGTTGGTCCCACATAAACATGGTTAGGATTCATCTATGGGTTCTGCAGAAAATGAGGGGAACTCCTCAACCCATGTAAATATAACGGCCATAACTTCGCCGTTTATGAACCATTTTAATGCCTTTAATTTCGTGTGTGGACAATTGCTACAAGTTGGTCCCGTTTAAATATGATGAGGATCAGAGTGGGTTCTGGAGACAAAATATGTAACTCCTCGATCGATGGGTATAATTGTTACAAATATCAAATATTTAACTATATTTGTTTATCGTTTACTTTGTAGTTTTTCTTGGTGAATTGGACCGAGTCACTCGCAGAGTTTACTACACTTAGTTTGATTTATTTACTTTTCTGTCCCAACCTAACCTAGCCAATAATATAGTATTTTATATAGCCTCGCCTATAGTGTTTCGTATTGAATTGGTTAGGTTAGGTTGGAACATATAAGACAATATAAAACTAAGCGAGCAGGGCGCGGCAGCGCCCTTAGTATGTCATCACTAAAAAGGGTGAAAAAATATTTTTACCACAAAATATACAACCGACTTCTATGTCACTACAAGTTACAAGTCGACGCTCAATATATTTCGTTCGATATTGGCGTAAACAGCGTGTCAAATATGAGCATCGACTTCAGAAATATGTACGAAACCAACATTTATTTTAATTATTTTTTACTTTGTAGTGACTTAGAAGTCGGTTGTATTTTTTTGTTATTTTTTTTTTAGAAATATAAAACGAAACAAACTTGGAGGTATTTTACACCATACCATATTAAGTACATAAAATAAATAAATATAAATGAAAATAACATAAAAAGATAACATAAGAATATAATGTTTAGCCGATATTACGTATGTATCGGTCGGTAACTACAGGCTGTTAATCAATCACAGTGAAGCCCAGTGTGTTCGATCGACGTTGTTACATGAATCAATTTGGAACCATTTTCCCCCATTTTTATATCTAAATACAAGATTACATTCCTTATTCAGTCTCCTTAGGAGATAAACCTTTCTTATGTCACATAGTTATAGGGAGTCCTCATGTATAATAATATATATTATTATGTATTATATATATCTAATACCTTTAAGCGAGCAATTCTTGTATATATATTTATATCAATGATCTCGGAAACGGCTCCAACGATTTTCTTGAAATTTTGTATTTAGGCTGTTTTAGGGGCGATAAATCGATCTAGCTAGGTTCTATTTTTAGGAAATGTCGTTTAAATAAATAAAAAAAAAACGAATTGAGAAACCTTTTGAAAATTTTTAAAGTCGGTTAAAAAACACCGAGCAAAGCTCGGTCATCCAGGTACTTTATCGTATGTAATAAACTCTTGTACAAACATTTTTGCGTTGGCTTAAACTGTGCGTTGTGTTCGACAGAGGAACGAGTAATTTATAACAAACAGGCATTAAGTCTAGCCGATGGTATTCACTTAGCTTTGTCGTGAGAACTATAAAATTAACTCGAGACAATAAATTAAGTCACAGTAATTAAATACCAGAGGGCGATCACAGATGCGTTCGCGAAAAACTTAAAAATACACCATCGAGATTACGTCAGTGGGTGCTCATCAGGCCGGCTAATGAATATAATTATAATGAAACCAGTACCACCTAGCAGCTGACGTCAGCGCCACGATGCTATCAGCGCCGAGGGTCGCCAGATCTTCAGATAACAACTGACTTAATTTTATAGAACCGCATATCATGACAATTTTTCACCTAAAAGTTATGCAGTGACGTCATACAACTGAACGGTGTCACATTTTAGTGGGCCGAATGCCCGACAAAATACAAAATAAGCTAAGAATATTTACGTGTACGTCATTGTGTTACATTAACAATGTATCTTCAAGTCGTGCATTTCGCCGTACAGTTAATAAACAATGGCAATAAACCTACATTTTCTCTTCACAAATTTTCTCTTGGAATTAAATTGAGTCTTGAATTTGGGTAAAGAAAACATACCTACTTTTTTGGAGAACATTTATTTTTGTCGCGAAGTTCATTCATTCACAAGTTCATACCTTGAATAGAGTTACCAGTGTATATAAGCATATTTTATAAACTATACTTATCCAAATTACGTTACTTTAACTTCATAAAATTAGACCTCAAAGTTTTAGAAAAAATTAAGAGGGAGAAAACTTTTAGAAAAATATTGAACAAGGCGGTTGTAATCCCTAATCCGGAGTGGACAGCGTGATGGAAACTCGATTACATACATAATTTATTTGGTAATTGAACTGTCTGTTAGCACGTATTCTTTTTCAAGTTAGAATCTTTTTGGCGCGCTTGGATTACTGATAGGGGCATTGATTTACAATGACATACTCGTCGGTACGTAACGCGGTCGGTCGCGTTATTTTAAAATACTTGCTAAACCATCACATATTCAAACGTATGGATAGAGTGTTTGACATGGTGTGTGTAGGTTTGCAAGCGTTTGTAGCGTATCTTTTGATCAAGCTAAACGTTTGTAGAAGTTAGGAGTTTGTCTAACGAATAGTGACACCCATCCAACTCGTAACCGTTCGCAACGTTACTTACCTATATAAATAAATAACGAATAAAACAAAAGAAAAGTGTAAAAATCGCTCTACGGCGTAACTGAACAAGATAAAGCGAGACTTTATTGTGTCTTATCCACTGTTTGTAAATAAATATTCGTAATTGTAAGATTTCTTGCCTATTTTCTTTTTCCGTTCGCTGGATGTCAAGTGTTCCGGCACGTCGGCTCGGAACGCGCCGGAAATTACATTCCCCACCATAAAACGAATCCGACTCAAAGAAACCATGATAATAATATGTCCCTATTGTATACAAATTGATTTACAATAAGATAAAAGGATAGAGGTTGTTTGGGTATACCAATAGAACTATGCTTGAAACGTAAAGCTAAAGTCCTAATGTACTCACAATGAAACGCTTATGAAGGTGGTGGAAACTTTTGTGGTTCCACCTGGGCGGCACCACCGACCGCCGGGTTGTTTTGAAGGATGTAGTAAGGGAGACCATTACAGTGAACGTAAGATACACTGAACTTTTTATTTACATTTTTAGTATAAACAAAAAAAACTACTGTGAGAAAATATCGCTTTCCGACATATTTTTTTGTTACAGTTAGTAGTATAAAATAATGCTTTTATTTATAAACGAAATGAATAAATGAATAATAAAAATCAAGAATAATTTAAGCCTTACAAAGTCGGGGACCTGTTTCGAAGAATCACCCATCTGTCTTTTTTAGTTTGAGAGCCACATTCCATCGTATCAGTTTTCTCCAACAAAGAGTGTAAAGAAATATTTATATATTTTTACCAAGGCTCGTCGAGTTTCAAAGCCTCCTGTGAGGTGAGGCGAGCTTTGTGAGACGAAGAACATTCAGTGAGCCTTTGAACGGCGGATTAGCAAATCACTGAACTGTTTTCATTGGAATATATTTTAACTTCACAATGTTTTCTAGATATTATTCAGTTTTAAATAGAGCTCATAATAGTAACTTTGTACTATTATTATTTTAAGCGTATATTCATTTGAGATAGGTATATTTTGTTAGCATTTTAGTACTATTTTTAACTATATGTGTAATGTTCATGAGCATACAGGGTGAATTTTTAAAATAGGCCTTCAGGGCCAAATCCGAAATTATAAGGATTAACGAAAAATGCTGAAAAGAGTTACGAGGCAGATTTTGATAAAAACTAAAACTGCACTACTACTTTTTTAAAATATATTTTACCCTAGCCGGGAATGAAACGAGTTCATTTTGAAAAAAAAATACACCTGTCTGGGATTTGGCCCTGAAGGCCCGTTTGAAAAATTCACCCTATATAGTGGGAAACTGTATAAAAAGAAACAAGGATATTATAATGTTTTTACAAAATAAGATGTCATTGAATCTATTGTCAGAAAAATAAAATATAAAAATGCCTTCCAGGAATAATAAGCTTAAATTATAGGCATGAAAATCTTATACGGTTATGGTTAAATGTACCTAGTATATTATTTCTATATATCGTAGATATACTTAAATTAAAAGCTAAATATACAAAAAATGGTTAAATATCTATTTCATATTAAACAGTTTTCTTTTTCTAGCAATACAACTGATTATTCTTGAATTGACTTTTATTTTCATTATAAAATAAGTATTTATTCTATTAAAATATTGCCAATCCCTTACGTTACTTAACCATTCACAACAGAGAAGGATTACGTTTAAGCGGCGTAAACAACTATACGCACCCTTTTTAAGTCATATACTACCTCCATACAATATAGAGTAGGCGCCTTTTTAAAGAACTTAGCGGCAAATTCGCAAGTTATCTAAAGCTTACGGCACAATAGGTGCGGTGACCGACAGACCTATCAAAATATTTATTACGGCCCTAGCACACATACTACTTTCAGTATCAGCGATCTCTCTCATCTCGTATTAACGACATATTGGGTTCGGACGCAGTATTGGAAATGCGCGATTTATTAACTGCACTAACACTGATAGTGCTTAAGAAACTCGGCTTCTCGACCGCGGTAACCGATTCATAAACCTGTTAAAAGTATGTAAAATTTACCAATACGCACTTGGCCAGCGCGGTGGACTATGGCCTAATCCTTCCCACTCTGAGAGGAGTGGGAAGGATTAGGCCACTCCTCTCCTGGGACAATAATGGATTGATGATGATTAACACTGCATCACGTTTTCTGCGTTCAGTTACTGCGACCGGCTTTCGTTCGAACATAGCGTTTGATCGCTGCGTCTAGCTTCCGAAAAGCCGTTACGGCGATACTCTAAATATAAGTAGCTTGTCTGTTATAGCCCTAAATTACCGAGAGAACGCCTGATCGCTTTGATTAAATCATTTTAATAACTTTGGACCCCACATTTTCGTCGGAACCGACATTGAAAATAATCTTGAAACGTCTAGAGCACATGAAAAATCACATAAATAATAAATTCAAAGTGAAAGAAAACACTTTGAACTAGATATTCGCTTCTAACACTGTTTATGTAACGCCTACACTTGGTTTTTATACAAGACAGATTGAGTTGTCGTCAACCCGTTACTGTCTCACTGCTGGGTGTTAGAAAAGCTCGCATACATTTGAAAACTTTTTTAAAGGATTTCATGTATGTGGCTTTCCTCACGATGTTTTCCTTGACAATTAATTTGTTATACGCACATAATTTTGAAAAATACAGGTCGAATCGATCGAGAGACTAAGTTTCAACCGTTAGGCTAACACTGTTATAACAAATTGAGTATTTCTGAGTAAATAAACAAATCGCTACGCGATTGAGACTGAGTATTACTTTTTCTAGAACGGGCGTATTTATTTCTTATTGCTTTTATCTAAATGTTTATTCACTTCGAGTATTGAAAAATTTAATGGTAATGTTGTCCTTAAAATAATTCACTATAAAGGAAAGAGGAGCAGCTCGACGCGTGTTTTTAATATACCTACAAGCTTTCATCAACGTAACAGTTTAGGTAAGGAATTTTTAAAATATTTCGTATAGACCGGTCAATTTAGACATAAAAATAGTGGTCAAATAGCAAAAATTCCGGAAAAAAAGCCAATTTTTTGTAGAGACCTTGGGTTAACCATTACAATTTAAGTGTCAAAAGTCCCCATCGATTCGAAGTGTGCGTCGGCAGTTATTCGAGGTCAAATGTCAAAATTTTAGGTTCTTTGAATTTTTCTCGAAAACAGTAAGTTTTATCGAAAAAGTACCCAGGACCAAGTTGTAGCTCTTGAAATTCTCTACAAAATAGTCCTTATATTTTTAACTCTAAAACCTATAATTATTCAGATATTGCGCTTGTAAGAATTACGTTTTACACGATATGTACATATTTCCACACCACCTGTGAAATAGGATACTCAGCGCGTTTTTTAACGTGGTTTCCCTGGGAGGACTATTCCACGAACCTTTATGGTATTATTTCCAGCAACAATACTTATTTAATAGTATGAAGAATATTGATATTGGTTATTGAGTGCAACTGTCGTTCTAATTTTTTTGTTACTTTAATCTGATTTATACTCTTCATATTCAAGTTCAACAATCACGTTTTCTTCTATTTCTTTTTTTTATTCATTCTTCATCTTTTTCTTCCTCTTGCTGAATGTTTAGAAATTGTTTAAATGGAGACGAATCAGTTGTATCTTCATCAGATCATATGTATAACATAGACCTTGGCAATTGGTACACGCTGAAAACACTGTAACCCTACTTTTCTCCTGCCACATTTGGCACTACGACCTTTTTTGCAATTGCAAAAAATAGTGTTAAGAAGTTTTCTCGAGTGGGGGTCAGTAAAGTTTGAATCGATTCCAAAGTATTATTCATTAATTTCGAACCCCAGTCTTCAGGGTTCAGTTGATTGTCTTGCCATGTCTGACCTGATACAAGTGTTGAATAGCAGATACCTAAACTAACTTTAGACGCAAGAATAAAAAGTACTTCAATAGGTGTAAAAGACTATAGTAAAGTTTGTTAAAGCATTTAGGTACTATCATAATTCAAAATAAACATTGGGTGCTTGTAAGCTTGAATTGAGTGGATTTCGATGGAGCCAAAGTTAATTAATTCAGACAGCGGCGCACCTCTGACAAGGGACGCAATACTCGCTCAGCTATGCCGGGATGACGTGGTGTCTGATATTTGATCAAAGTCGAGCTTAAAAAACTTTGTGACACCAGATGTCCGAGGAAGTCAATCACTTAAAAGGATGGATAAAGTGAACGAGGAACGAATTTATTCTCGAAGTAAGTTAAATGACCCTTAATAATTACATTTTTCTTATAGGTTAATTAATAGTTGCTCTGTAGCTCTGAGACTAAAATAGGGCTACGGTATACCCTGCCTGTCGTAAGAGGCGACTAAAAGGGGGCTACAGGCCTGGAGGGGTTGCGGCCGGCAAGAGCTCGAACTGACCAGTAAACGACCCCGGGAAGGACAGCGGTATGTGTGGTCGCATACCGTCGGGAACATAAGATGATGTGGAACGAGCTAAAACTGCTCTCTCAGGGTAGATCCCGATCGGGGCATCGCGCTTGGAGGACTCCGGTTGCGTTCCGTCAGAGGTCCCGGAGTTCTCCAACAAGCGTTGAGGACGGCCACCAGGTGGTTTTAGTGCGGTAAAAATCCCACATAACTCGGCGTCGCTCCCACATGAGTCTCTAAAATATTTTGTGTCATAAAACTGTTTTCATTTTGGCTCTAGACTACAGGCCCATGTTGAAAAAATTATGGGTCATTTGAACCACCAGGTGACCTATCTAGAACGATATAAGAGCATAAAATAATAAGATTCAGCACTATGCCGTCACTTGTAAGCTGTCCAACTGAGTGCAGATGAGACTTCGAAAGTACAGGTTACAGGGTACAGGAAAGAGAGGGGATTGCAACTCTCGATTTTTTCCCCTTGTCGCATGTTTTTTGTACGGAGTTGCGGAATAATGGATTAAAAGCAGTATTGAAATAATATGACACAGATGCCGTACAAAATCAAATGACCAAATTTACCCCGGTAATTGTCGGAAAATAAAAATAAATTCCGACTTTGTGGCGCACCATTTTTGTACGACACTGTGCGTTTTCTTATTATTTTTAATGGGTCTATCGGTGGTAAGAATGCCGTACAAAAATATGTGACCAAAATGTACACACTCGACCTGTACTTTCGAATTCTCATCTGCACTCAGTTGGACAGCTTACAAGTGACGGCATAGTGCTGAATCTTATTATTTTATGCTCTTATATCGTTCTAGATAGGTCACCTGGTGGTTCAAATGACCCATAATTTTTTCAACATGGGCCTGTAGTCTACTCCGCTGCGGCGTCAGTTGTTCAATTTCTCATATTTTTAATCTGTTTTTCTTTTACTATAAAACTTGCGAGTGGAATGTATCTTAAGATTTCTTTAACTTTGACGATAACTCAAGCATAAAATGACAAGATTACGTCGTAAGAAAAAATCAGAGGTCAGAGGTTCAGTGGTAGCGAAGCATAGCGACCCACTGCAGTTACGACTCCTGAGTTATTAAGTTTTATAATTATTTTATTAATATATATATAATTGTGGACTTCAAGCCCATTTATTGCTTTTGTAACAAAAATAAAATAAAGTTACCCAAACTATTTAACTACTTTTTTCACATTTTTACAAAAGCAAATAATTTTCACGTATATGCACCGTATAACAATTAAAAACAAAGCCTAACAAACAAGTACCAGTAATAATGAGAAAGGCGATATCTGTGTAGTGTGTTAAAGTTTAATTAGAATTAAGGTAAACTAAAATAATATTACGCTAAAATAATTATTATTTGCCCCTGAATAAACACAATAGCAAAAACTTTGATATTAGGAATCTGAAAGTATTTAATTTCATCCGCTCGTAGACTTCTCAGATTAACAATTGTTTCACCAAAGTACTAAATGAAATTTGATTAAAATTTAGTTAATCCAGTTATATTCCAGAGAGGGCGGAAAGGTACGCAACGTTAATTAAGGTAAAGCCTTAAGTTATAATCAGATTACAATCACCTATAAAACAGGATTAAATTAAAAGATTACATTTTTATTTACAACCATTACAAGATTAGTGGTAACTACTACACCGGTCTGTAACCGGAACGATTCAGAGTTCGATCTCTGGTCAGACAGAAATTAAATGATGAATTTATATATGCCGTGTATCCACGGCTCCGATGATACACGGAATCCTAGTGTTACTTTAGAGTACATCAAGCAGTAATGTATTCGTTCTTTAAAAAGTTTTCAAAGATACCTGAAGTCACACACACTTGATCACTGCCGGGCCATAGCCTAATAATTACCATTTTCAGCGAAGACTCAGCAGTGGAACTATAATGGATTGATGATGACAACTACTCGTTCACCATTCTCTTTTTTTTAATTATGTTTATTTATTTCGAAACGAAAAAGCCGAAAAGGAATTTAGATGAGTAAAATACACAGATTGTTCACTCCTACAATCAAATCAAATCAAATCATTTTTTTTTATTCAAAATAGGTTTTTTACAGAGCACTTTATGAATGTCAATACAACTACCACCACTTCACAAGGTGTTTCGTTGTGAAGAAGAAGCGGCGAAAGAAACTCCATAAAGCGGAGAAAGAAACTCCATAAAGCGGCGAAAGAAACTCCATAAAGCGGCGAAAGAAACTCCATAAAACAATGAATGACAATCACATGAAATCACAATGAAGATGTAACCAGTTTTGAGAATTGAAATTGTGTGCGTAAGTAGAGTGTTGCCACGTCTTCGTTCTAAAATTTCCTTAAAGTGTTTGAAATACTTATTTATTTGTTACTTAGATGACGTATTATTAGTTATATATACGGAAAACTTCCTTAAAAATGTTGTTTATTTGTCAAGAATTCAAACAATAAACGATAAAATCATCCTTTTGTGCCTTCATTCAATTTCAAGGCGGTATCTTTCTATTTACTTATCGAAGAAGTAAAAAATAGCGGCAATAAATTAATTGAACCGACCACAGTACATTCGCATAGCTTAACGTCGTTAAAAGTAGATATCTCCACAATCCATCAGTGGAGCCCTCTGTCGAGTGTCGCTCGGCGTTAGGGATCAATCAAAGTCTCCAAGTGTTTAAACTTGGCCCACAGACGCCCGCAGCCACAAACATTGTCTGACCACAAATAGATATTAACCAATTTGAGGTAGTACGCACGCTCTACTAGATTATTTGGCGTTTGTTTACGGAATACAATTTAAATTGTTAGTACGGGAAAATATAGCCATTTTAAACACTTTCAAATACTATTTTTGACACTCAGTTTCAGAACTACGTAGAAAACTACATTTAAATTCATTTTCAAATTAGTTGGTAATAACCATAACACTTTCCAGTATATTAAACAATCAACGTAACCCGAAATCTGCGTTATATCAATTTAATGCTTTTGGAGGTGGTAAAACCCTTTGTGGTTCGACTACGGCGGCACCACTGCCACACCTATTTCTACCTAATAACAGCAGTGTTAGGCGCTGCTGTGTTCCGGTTTGAAGGGTGTGGTAAGGGAGACAGACTTTTCCGAGGCGATCCAGCTTAGTCCTCAGGGGTAGCGGCGCATCAGTGACCGACCTCAGGTAGGAATATCTAATCCTATCTGGGGTTGATTACAGATGTCCATGGGCGGCAGTAGCCACTTACCATCAGGTGGACTGTATGCTCGTCTGCTACTCCTATTTAAACCTAAAAAATATAACAAAACCACGTGAAGTGAGTTTTGATTTAAGGAAAACCTTCTACAAAAATATATAATAACAACAACCCTTCTTTTCATAGAGTTAATTTACGACTCATCCACGTAAGAAAATTTTCCTTCTTAAATTAAATTGGCTAATAAACTTTACATTTTATTAACTTTCATACGGATCATTATCAAGAAGGGTTAAAAGAAAATAAAATATAACATCATAGCCAAAAATTTTTTAATAAATTTGAACATCAATTAATATTTGAAGTATCAAGTACCCTCAATGATAATCATTATTCGGCGCGTCGTTCAACAGCAATATTACTGAAATTAATTTCAGGTTACAATTTTGTAGCTAATATAAGTATGTAGTGTTTAGTCGGTCAACGTAATGAGTTAATGAATCAGGCCATATTGTGGTCCATATTTGGCCAGGTTGGAACGTGCCAAATTTAAGCGAACTACGTACTAAAATAAATGGCAGTGATAGCCTAATAATGAAACTTGGTCTCTCAATTAAGGTCTCCTGATTTTCCTGAGGTAATGTATTTTTATAATGGTAAAGCAAAACTTGTACCCTACAAGCGCTGGAGTTCTTAAAATATAAAAAGCAGAAATGAGATGCAATTAGTTTTCTCCCATAGATGTGTTAAGTTTCCCAATTCGTACTTAAATAGCGCGGTGACTTCATCCTGCACTCCTCTCCCTCTTGGAGAAGAGTCATACCTAACAGTGGGACAGTAATCCAATATCATCTAAAAGACAATAGGAAACAATAAATTGTTAAAACTTTGTTTAATGGCCAAACAGTAAACAATTCTTAATTTTAATAACAGGCTTGCAGAATCATGACCAGTAAACAATAAAATTAACATCTAAACTCGTATACTTTGACGATCCATATCAAATAAAGGGGAGGCTCTGTGTTTTCAACAAACTTGGGAACTTCTCGTAAGAAGGCGGAGTTTGGAGGCTGTTTTGAAAACAAAGGGAGCTGCGGCTCTCGAACTTGAATTAATTCAATACACGCACTGTGCATATTTACATATACTAAACTCATATACTTATTTAAATAGTCAGTTAACGCTCAACATCTATAAGTTGTTTTAGCTACCACGGCTAGGCTGAGAAGGTGCCACCGCCACACTAATTTCAAGCCTTCAAGTAATCTCAAGTTTCAATCTATCTGGGGTTGATTACAGATGTCTATGGGCGGCGGTAGAAAGCTGGTGCGTAATGTGCTTCGACGGAGGAACCGCCAATTTCTCCTTAAGAACAGCATTACTAGTTTGGAGGTTGTAAGGAAAACATTTTTATCCAAGGCGTCAACTTCTACTGTCTACGTCTATGGCCGATCTTAAGAAGTATTCTAGTCTTATCTTATCAGGTGAAGTGCATGCTCGTTTGTCACTTCTATATAAAAATACATATTTAGACACCCAAAACTGTATCTAAGATTGATACCGACGTGACAAAAAAATGACAGGTTCCACACGCGTCGCCCTCACTATTTAAACCGATCACGCCGACCATCAATTCACGTCACCCGCGATGTAAACGATAACACACAATCTATAATTGTAAACGCCTGCCGAATGCATTTACAACATGCGAAAAATTTTATAAAATGAAATTAAATATTTGTATTTTCATAGGCCTTTTATTTATTTTATTTTTTTGTTGACTAGGAGAAAACCTTCAAAACGTACCCGATGCCGGTGGGAGTGACGCCGGGTTATGTGGGACTTTTACCGCACTAAAACCCCACCGGTCCTCCTCGCCATTTGGTGGAGAACTCCGGGATCTCCAACGAAACCCAATCGGAGTCTGTCCTGGCTTTGCCCTGAGGGGAGCAAATTAATTTACGCTCTCACATCCCCTGGTGATTACAGCGATATGCGACCACACAAACCGCTGTCCTTCCCGGAGTCACTTGCTACGGTTTGAGCCCCTCTCTTGCTGCTCGCAACCCTAGGAGCCCCTTTTAGTCGCCTCTTACGACAGGCAGGGGATACCGTAGTCCTATTCTGGTCCCGGGACTACAGGGACAATTTCGAATAGGCCTGTGGAGACATGTACAAACTGTCAGCTATAATATTGTTTTTCAAAAGAGTGTTTCATGCATATATCAGATTAGTGTAATTGTGTATTAAAACAATTCAAATCACCTGATAACAAGAATTTCATTAAGAACAATATACTTTTTACAGTTTTGATGGTATGATCTTTTGCCCTTTTGTTTTTAAATTTAAGTAAATATCTTAAATAAAAAAAGATCGGATATAATACTTTTTTTATTTATTAAAACATTTTTCCTGTAATGAGAAAAACATTATTTTTCTTATTACAGGAAAACTTATGAGAGCTTCATGTTTTAGCTTTTTTAAACAAATGTTTTTCAAAAATATCTGAAACTTTACGAGTTTATCAGAAGTTAAGAATTTTGAAAAGAAAAGAAATGTGTTATTTTCATGAAGTTTTAATTTTATTATAATAAGTTCTCATTTATATAGTCACTGGCTAGTACTAGATGGCATAAAAAAGAAAAAGAACAGGTTTGACGTTTGGATTGTATTTTGCGCGGAAATAACAAGTTGTAAATTGGATCAAGAAATAGTTTTATTCTTTTAATACCGCATCCGAAGCAGAGAGCAACGTGAGTTATTCATTAAGCAATAAAACTATCCTGTTTGTGGGGCGAGCACGTTTCGCCAATAAATACGTTATTTTTCGCTGAAGTCATGTTATGAAGTTAGGGCAAATATACATGGTAATAATCTGTGATCAACACTTACGATTTTACTAATATCGAGATTTTTACTTGGTTGCTGTATGTTTTTCGAGCGCATGTATATATATAAGTGTGTCATTCTCTGGCTCGCCCTTCAGCCAAAATATCCCTATTTATGGGCTCCCGCCCACGATGCTAAATGTGTACAAACTCGAGCTTCAATGGGACCTATACGATTGTGTACATTAGACGTTAGAATGAAGAAAAGGTTATATGATATTTTTCGATTTAGCGAGGGGTTCAGCTAGAGGGTTTCAAAGATTTTTTTGCAAGTTTGTGGCCCTATTAGACCCTAACGCCACGCTCAAATCGTCAGATTATTATAAATTTATCATTTTCAGCATGTAATCAACCTACTATATCTTAATCTGACGCTCGATGATGATTAGTGACCGATTTTTTTATAAATCAGACGGGCTCCCCTGTGCAAACCCACCTCATAGAAAGCTCATTTATGGTTTAGGATACTCTACAGGGTGTAAGGTCGCGCTCAAGACACTCCCGAAATCCGTTCTTGGGCTCCCCAACTAAAACGTCTTGACGGGTTTTACATATGAGGGACATATAAGGTGTCGTTGGAACGTCTGGATTGTGGCAGTGACTAAGGCTACCTATATTTTAAAAAGTGGGATTCTTTTATAACCATTCTCTAGTTTCTTTTAGTGACAAGGTTTAAGGTGGATATTTTTTTCTTTAGAAATGTCTTATGTGCCTCACTCTCAGTATGTTGCACATCTCAATAGTATGCATTTATTAAAGTAGCTTTTTAACAACCTTTAGATCTAATCTTTACTGGAATTGATTAGAAAAGCCCCTAGGCGACAGTGGCAACTGACAAGATCCTTCCCAAAAATAGTTTTTATATTCTGTTACACTAAGTTGAGCGGCAAGACACAATCAGAAAAGTTTATTATCGCTACAAATAAAAGCCATTTCGTTTGACGTTTATGGAGGCACGGAACAATCAAACCAAGTTGAACCAGCTTAGTTATTTTAGTTTAGTCTACTTGCTGGTATTTTTGTGTTTAGTATTACTTGGTACATTTATTTAGGTATCAAGACAGTTAGAATGAACGCTGTCACAAGTTATTTGTTCTACCATTTAATGGATCTTTTGTATTGGGATTGGTACTGAAATAATAACGATGTCCATTCTACCGTAATAGCTTTTAACTAAAAATATATTTTGTCGTGAAACTGGTGACAACTTAAGGGTTGCTCTGTACATAATTTTATTACACGAATAAAAATATTTTATCGTCCGAAAGTAGTCTAACTTTAGACTTGAAAAAGTATAAAATGTTAGTAACAAATTGGTGGCTTAACGATTTGCAAATGAGAAACAAAACAGTTGTGTAAGTATCTGAAGGTAAATTGCAAGCACTGGTATACGAGTAACGTTTGCAATCAGATGTTTTATTACAAAGGTACATTAATTAAGTAACTAATTATTATATACACAGGCCCAAAAGCTTGCACGCCAATCGGAGTAGAGCCAAATAAGAGTATTGCACATACTTATAAATTCAAAAATAAATCTGAAAATTGATAATTTTCCATAAACTAACATTTCAATCTGCATAATTATAGAAAAATATATGAAAAAAGAATAGCACGCGTCGATAACCGTAAAACTTATTTTCACGAAGTAAGTATCACATATAACATACAGTCATTAACTACTTTTAAATAGTATAATTTCCTTTGAAATTACTGTTTAAATCTCTTATATAAAAAGTAAAACATCCAATTAAACTTGGACTTAACTTCATAGAAACTTTAATAAGTACTAGCAATATAAGCTGTTAAGCGCTTCCCAGCTAAATACTTGAAGACAAAGTTGTCGAGATCTGAGATTGAAGCGAGCGCGGGTTACATTGAAGGCAAGCGACGTCGCGAACTATGCTCGAGAGCCATTTGCCCCGAAATTAATTTACCGTTTCCCGGGAACTTACGAGACCTGCGGAGTCTTGAGTCTGCAATTAAGCGTCTAATTCTAAAACATTATTCATTTTATCATAAAGCTTATATGAAGGATATGAGTAGTAAGTACTGAACGTCGTCTTCTATATTTGCATGAGAATGTCTCGTGAATTTCTACGCTGCTTCGTCTGCGCGTTCTAGTATTGTATTCTTAATTTGTATATCCGTACAGAGCCAATATATCATTTTGCTTTTACTTTTGTCTGCTCCATGATATTCAAAATCGCAAGCGACATTAGGTACATGGACTTCTCGGCGAAATCTTATTTTCCTGCGATGTAGAGATTAGCCGCAGAGAAATTAAAAACAAATTGAAAACTCTTTACTTGTCAATTCATTTATATACACCCACCTTCCAATAAATGTATTGAGACTTTGATTTAATAATAGAATCTGAAGTGGTAATATTCATAATAGCGAGAGTTAACCCGAGCTTTCCGTAAGTGCCGGCGGTGCATCGTGCCGCTGCATAATTCACTGACTGGCGGTATTGTGTGCTGTACAGTGTACAACTCTCAGACGCTTCATTTGTATTCCAGCATTCCTCTAGGGCAAACTTAAGCGTTCCAAGTTAATGCTATTATGTATTGAAATTTTTAAATTAATTGTATGATGAATATTAGCGATATTTTGTAGCAAAATTATAATTGGGATTTTATTTTATCGACCTTAATTAACTAGTATGGAGCTTAAATCATCTACTATATAATATATTTTACGCTATTTAGATTGCAACTACAAACATGTTTAAAACTTTAATTAAAATATTAACACAATAGGCATTAAATCTAAATCAATATTGTACAATACAATTAGAAATTAAACGAACTTACCTAAGTGAAGTTCCATTTCAATTGTACGAACTGCATAGTCTCGAAATGATAATGTTGACTTGTAGTACACCGCCAGTCGCCAGCCTTGTGTCACGTATATTCAGAGCTAAAAACCTCGAATTCAAATAATTTAAAACAATATCCAACCTACTTATAGCGCCCCCTACCGGTAAATGTCATTAAGTTTAGAGATCCTGGGGTCAAGATGTAAGTTCATTAGCTCGATTATTTTACAACATAGATGATATTATGGGTAATACTTATCGTATATAAGTATGGGTGGGTGGGTTATAATATCATTTCGAGACTATGCAGTTCGTACAATTGAAATGGAACTTCACTTAGGTAAGTTCGTTTAATTTCTAATTGTACTTCACTGCATAGTCTCTTCAATGATAATGTTGACTTGTAGATGTTTAGAGATTTGTAAAATAACGAGCGTATTAAACAAAATACAAAAACATTTAAATCCTACTATTTTTAAAATTCCTAATTTAATATATCTATTTAAATATTAATTACAGTTATCAAGTATACGTTTGATGTAACGTCTCTACTACAAAATTGAACTTAGATCTGATCCATTCAGCTATCCTTCTAAGAGGGTCTTAACTGACACTCATATGTTTAGACGTCAGCGTAGCAGCGTGGTAACGCGTGCTCTCTAATGGTATGTATTGTAAAAAATGATATATCAATGCCATCATCTTCCGTGGTTGATAAAATCTAGAAACTGTCGTCTGGAAGGTCACTGTATTATAAGATTACATAAAAGAAATAAACTTATTCTTGCAATTCTCAAGTGTTACTAGGCCTATCTAGGTAATTTTATTAAGGATGTGCTGGACAAATACTATGATTACTATGAAATAATGGTAATACTAGATTGTTTGAACACTGGTTATAGTAAGGTTTAAATTCATGTGGCAATTTAATATACAATATCTTCCAACAAGCAATTTGGTTAATATACAATAATGTTATTATTATGTTTATGTATACTTTTTAGAAGTCTCGACTCAGATGTAGGCGAATCGGTAGTAATAATGGCATTCACGGGCTTACACCAAGTGAACGTCATAATATATACGATATCTATTGTTTTTATATATTACTTATATATATATATATATTACTCATATATTATTTTTTTTTTTCTTTTTACTATATGAGTAATTACAATAACCAAAAAAAGTAACTAGTATTTTTTCTTCATCTCCACTAAATAATATATAATATTTTACACTTAACTCGCTAAAAATATTTATACATCAGATGTAACTATCCCAAGTAATAGCATACTTGGGATATGGAGGATAGAAAGCCTAAATATGCATTTTAAGATCAAAAATAATTCTTGATATATATATATATCAAAATGAAAAGAATATTGTAACCAGTCTACAGATAGATCTAGTTATTTACACTGTTTAGGCCAAAATATTATAAGCACCAGCATCACGTTTTCATTATTGCGTCTAACATTGCTTGTAGAGCAACAAAATCTTGAGATTCGTGTATAGAAACGAAACGCTCCTCGAGGAAGCGAGTAACATACAGGGTAAAGCGTTGACGAAAAACAAATGGATCTAGATCTTTTTTTTTTTTTTTTTTAAATTCATATGAGACCCAAAATGCAACCCTTCCAAAATGAAAGGTTTATTTATTTATTTATTTTTTTAATACTATTTTTTAGGACTGTCTGGACCAGTCTGATACTACCACAAACTCCCCAACCGTTCAGAGATAATCTTTAACAACAATTATTTTATTAGAAATAAAATGAATATTTCCATTTAAATAGTATAACCTTAGTCATGACATGTAAGTCATACTTCTTGTAGGTTTCCTAGTAAATAAATCTATTTAAAAACCTTCAAAGTGTTAATTCGCAATGTATAATCTTGATTTAGTGATAGCAAATTCATTCTGAAATTATTGAATGTATTAGGGAAATAAAAACATTTTTTGGGTATTCAATAAATCCAATATGTGCCTTGATATTACGGTTAAATGTGGGTATTAAACACCATGCTGTTTCTATATGAAATAACTGTGGAGTTGCCTACACGTATTAGGGTTTCACCGTGTTGAAGATGATTATTGAAAAAATATCTTTAAGCACAAGTAACGCTGCAATTAACTTTAAATAGTTGATCGGATTTGTTATTTAAATCAAATAACAAAAATACCGAGAATAATGACCATATGTTACATAACTGATTGTGTCCCGATAATAAAAATAATATGACAACTACCACCTGTAATTATATCTATCTGTAAGAGGGATAGTATTTTGATAAACATTATTAAAATTGTTATATATATATACCTATCTTTGCATTTATTATAATTTTTATTTTTTAATATTATTATTATATATATTTTTTTTTTAATTTATTTTTTTTTATTTCACCCTTGTGTTGATTTTTAATCTTTTATCTAATGGTAAAGCAATTTGATTTTTTATTTATTTATTGCTTGTATAATACAATGAACAACCTTAACAGTTGTATTATTTCCAATTATCAAACTATCTTTTAAGTAACCAATAAATCCTAAAGAATGATATATCTTATTATGTCTATGATCCTAAATTACTAAGTGTCGTTATTGTTCCTTGTCCATTATTATGACATTTCAAATGGGAACTATGTTATATAAATATATAACTGACACACTGTCCCTAGATCTTAATCAGTTATGTATGGTCTTGTATCTTTTAAAAGGTTAGTAAAAACATAAATATAGTGTTCTGCTCAAACCAAAGGAAAGAACTTGAAATGCATAGAATTTCCATTTAACCATAGACATGTAAACACTGTTTAAGGTAATCATGAATTAGTATCCAAATATGCATTCTTGAAAACAATAGTAAGTAGTGAGTGGAATGCCAGGCTTTATTTAAAGCTCAAGATTAAGACCAAGATATTCAATATAAACCTACATCACCATCATCAGGTGTTGGTAAAGTAAAAATATTGTAAAAAATTGGTTAAGAGTAAACAATATGTTACCACTGATGTGAGAAGTCTTTCTACACACATACCGAGTATATTTTGAAAAAATCTTCACTCCTTGAGAATAATGAGTTTAAGTGTTTATACAAATAGACTCTTAAAGCTAACCACTTGCAAAGCTTGGGTCAATAGTTATTTGTTACAACTGGTCTTTAAAATTATAATTATAATCGACCACATTATTAACCACTCACCTAAAAATCTGTTGTGATTGAAGATTTATTCCAAAGGAAACTTCGATCAAGCCTTTCTGTGACACAGGTATTTGTGCATGAGGCTTGTTGTAAGTCAGATAATGACCCTATTTGGTATGAGTATCTCAAACTTTTGGATGAAGTTTATCATAGGACGAAGTGTAAATATCTTCGTTATATTTGTTATTATAAAATATTGTACTATATATATATGAATTGAACAATCATTGTTTCTTAAACCATTTTGCCGATCATTTGTTCCAGTATTTGTACTATGAAATTTCTTCTTATTATTTATTATACATAATAAATGACCAGCACCAGTAATTAGATAATTGATAGCAAATTATCTTTATAAAGGCAAATAATTTAAAATTATTGAGAAACAATCATGTCAAATGCTCGAGAGCAGTAAGCATTCGCCTGATGTGGCATGGCTTTTGACTCTTTACAGCTACAATAGTAACTGCGACTTGTGCAACTTTTAAACTCTAATCATGTGTTATCCGTCCCACAGTTTCCTAGAGGCTAGTGTTCTTCCTTTAAACTATTTTTTCCTTTAGTCTATCTATCACCATCTAGATAGATAGATAGTTCCTTTAGTAAATTACTCTTTAATATGCTGATCTACCTAGATACCAAATTCTTATGAATGGTTAAACCAATTTTAGGTTCTTCTAGAGTATTACAAAAGGATATAAATTGTCATCTCTATATCCTGTATCATGTACATTATTAATCTGAATGAATCTTCAATAAAATGTAAAAAAATCATTAAAATCATTACACCCACTCGATGGTAATAGTTGTGTCTATCTACTGATTATTAGTATTTTGTTATATAGGTTATTTACCCGATGGACATAATACCCTATTAAAATGGGTGAATATCCGTTGTATCCGTCTACTTAATAGTAGTATCTTGTTATAGTTGTTATATAGGTAAATATGCAATATGTAAGGGTCCCTTATTTGAACGGATGAATATCCATTAGGTATATTCTACTCAATAGTAGATTATTTTATGTGAGTAAATACTCAATATAAACAGGTTAGTACCCATGAACGGGGCTAAATAGCACCCTATTTCTTGTAATGTAGGTAAATATCCAATATGTAAGGGTCATAACCTTATTTGAACGGGTGAATACCCATTAGGTATATTCTACTCAATAGTAGATTCTTTTATGTGAGTAAATACTCAGTATAAACGGGTTAGTACCCATGCACGGGGCTAAATAGCACCCTATTTCTATGTTCATAGCTTTATATAAGCGAGATTTATATAAGGATTTAAATAAGCGAGATCACCTAAATAGGTGACAAGCTTAGTTAATGAACATAAGACGTCAAATTCCTTGCTACAGAACAATATGGTAATCTAAAAATCCTTTGCTTGGAAAAATATATATGTAAAAATTTACCTTGTCATTCCTCATTAATATATAAGATTATCATCTTATCTTTAATAAATGAAAATAATACA
This sequence comes from Epargyreus clarus, assembly GCF_041222505.1. NCBI lineage: Eukaryota > Metazoa > Arthropoda > Insecta > Lepidoptera > Hesperiidae > Epargyreus > Epargyreus clarus. The sequence goes on along the minus strand of NW_027332222.1, from coordinate 17,437,497 downwards.
TTTTCAATTTGCGACGGCATTCGTAATGGCCGCCTAGTACAAGTCTTCAGAATAATTTCGTCAAAATTCTTTATTTTCCATTGTAACTTTTCTGCACAATATATTACACCTGTCACCTACGTCTTTTATAAATTATTAATTGAAATATTTGTTATAAATCAATAATTTTTACTATAAATTACTTATTTTATTTCTTATTTTGAAAAATCATAAATGTACACAGGCTGCACGAAAAACGATAATGACATTTACCGGTAGGGGGCGCTATAAGTAGGTTGGATATTGTTTTAAATTATTTGAATTCGAGGTTTTTAGCTCTGAATATACGTGACACAAGGCTGGCGACTGGCGGTGTACTACAAGTCAACATTATCATTGAAGAGACTATGCAGTGAAGTACAATTATCAATGTGGTATGCATACAGTCTCTATGTTTTACGATACTCTACCTAAACTTTGTATATTACATACACATGTATGAATAATTATTATACATTACTAAATAAATTTTGAAGGTGGTAGAACTCTACCTAATATTAGCAGTGTTAGGCGCTGCTGTGTTCCGCTTTGAAGGGAATGGTAAGACCATAATATAATAGAGTAAAAAAATAAATAAATAAATAAAGAGCCAAACAGGCAAAAGAAGAAACAAGAATATTCACCCCCATTCACAGAAGGCATAGTAACATCTTTCAAAAAAAGTATTTAATTTAATATGTAAGCGTCCATGCTCATATACTAATTTTACAAGTGATGTAGTTCATTTGTGAGAGAATTCAATTGATTGCGCCGGGCGCTGAATGCCGCGACATGATTGCCGCGACATGATTGCCCGGCCGGCTGCTCACACGTTTGAATCGCACTCATATATTACGCGTAAAGGCTTTTATGGTTCAAGATACTGGAACTTTTATTTCAAAGTGCACTCGAGAGAGTAACGTATGAGGAAGGAAAAATTTTGTATGTATGTTTTAGAAAAAATACTAAAGGAAGCATTCCTTATATCACATGAGTTATATGTGATATTTGTGTATGACGGTAGCAACACGACACATAATCTTATCTTAGAAAATTATAACATTATATTGTCATTGTTCTTTTCTGAAAGGAAATTTGTCAATACAAATCTAAATATATATAACTCAAAGGTGACTGACTGATATAGTGATCTATCAACGCACAGCCCAAACCACTGGACGGATCGGGCTGAAATTTGGCATGCAGGTATATGTTATGACTTAGGCATCCGCTAAGAAAGGATTTTAATCAATTCTACCCCCAAGGGGATGAAATAGGGGATAAAAATATTACTTCGTAACGCGAGCGAAGCCGCGGGCAAAAGCTCGTACAATTATAAACATTGTCAAGACATTCATGAGGTATTCTATAAAAATCCTCATAGATAAAACTACTCTGTAAACAATTTGACGCGGGCTCCTATTTGCGATTTTTTTACATTAGATCGTTATGTGATAAGCGCTCTATTGAAATACTAAAACAACTATGTAAATCTAGCCGTATTGTCGTAGTATAAAAGTCGGTTTGACATATTCATTTAGCATTAATAATTATTAATACCATGAATTCCGCGAAACCATAAATAAAAAAACTTTACCAAAAGTTAAAGAATACAGAAAAGTTAATTATGAATCAAAACTGTCTCTGTAACATTGAGAAAGTAAAATAACAATTCATTAGTAACAATTACATTCTAAATTAACTAAATTCCAACTGCCTTAATTTTACTCAGAATATCAAAACTATTGTTATTTAAAAAAAAATTAAATTAACTGAATGTGTCTATCATTCAAAACGATATAATTTGGTTTAACAAATTTAACAAAATCTGCCATTTCTTTACTATCCTCATTATTATTTTTATTAAGTTACTTTACGGTAATTAAACATGAAAAGATAGTTTTACTATATTTGATAATAACTATTCCGTACGTATCATTAACTCTGTAAATTACTGTTGTTGCAATAAAAACTGACAACAACCCTCTATGGGTAATCTCTCTTAACTGGGACAGAAACCTCGTCATGCATTTTAGCTGCAGAGATTGCGTTGTTGTTCAGATATGAAAATATTTATGCCTTAAAGTTAATACTTTATGCTGTTTAAATGGAAATACATTTTGTTCCATGTACCAACTTGAATATTGTAGAAGAAAGTCATAAAGTCATAAAGGGAGATAACGTTTATTATTTGACTGAACTCAATCACAAATGGCAATAACGTATAAAGGTCATATATATAAATCCATGAAATAGTCCTAGCCAACCCAGTCAGGCCAGTTTGATTCGTAGTATTTCAAAGCGTCCATGTGAAGTATGTGAACACAAACGTTAAACTATTATTAAGAATTTAGGAGTAGTCGGTCTTTCACAAAGCGACTTACAAAGTACTCTTACGCTTATCAAATATGTTACTTTTTCAACGTAGAGTATATTTATCTCTAGTAGATAGAGACTAAAACTCCTGAAAACTACTAATCAATGAAAGAGAAACAAAGAAGTTTTAAAACAAAACAAATCAACACGAAGACGTAGCTTCGAACCGAGCAATTGTTTCACGTTCGTTAGCGAGCTCTACACTACTTTTCTATTTCGATTTAGTGTTCTTCCAAACGAACGATGTCTCAAAAGTTTTTCACTAAACGTCAGCATTGATGCACAAAGTAAAGTGGGTAAAAGTTAAATAATTCAAGTATAAAATAACCAAGGAAAATAACATATTAAAACGTAATAGGAAAACACAAAATTGTTATTTTGTTTAGTAGGATTTTACAAAAGATCTTAATAATTGTGTTTTTTTTTCTATTCTTATGCAGCACAAGTGTTTTTGTTTTTTACTTTCAAACTGTTCTGATTTGGAGGGTATGGTAAGGGAGACATACTTACTTGAGGCGTTTCAACTTAGTCCTCAGGGGTAACGGGTAGCAGCGCATTTGTTGCCTTAAAAAATCTAATCTTATTGATTACAGATGTCTACGGGCGGTTGTGACCACTTACCAAGTACCCTTACCATGAGTTTTCAAATCATCCCACAATATTACGTTACGTTTAATCAATCCATTATTCTGTTCCGTTTGCTTAGTAGAATGAGTAAACGTAACAATATGTAAGTGCTCAAACCTTTTTGTCTACCTCACATGTTCGCAAAAAAGAGAGACAAAACATAAAGCATCATTTTGTCAATTTAGACATTTAATGTTACGTTATTGACACTATAGTTCTTATACAATCCGCTAGGGGCGCTGATTGGAAATTATATGGGCCAATACGTAAACAAATATCAAAACAGTCTTATTTGTCAAAACTTAAAAACTCATGGTAAGGGTACAGATGGACTGCATGCTCGTTCGCTACTATTTTTATTAAAACATACCGCTCAGGCGTTATATATTACGTTTATACTTTTGCAATTTCGTCGCGAGATTTCTTTTATTGAAACCATATTTCTTAGGGTCTGTTAACTAAGTCTCCAATCGGTGATATTTCACGAAGATGATAAATGGGTGCACAAGTAGTCGGTTACATTGAAAGCTATTACTTTCTTCATGTCAACGGCACTCGCTAGATGATTAATTGTCGGACATCCAAGGAGAGTGCTCGATAGAAATACTAAATTTGACTGCTATATTTTCCATTACCAGTTTATCATGCGCTAATAAATCCTGAATCTGTGGCTGGATTTCAGGACGCGTCACTGTATGTGGAGTTTCGCTAAAGGAGGTTTGACGCAGCCAAAGAATGAAAAGAATTTAAAATCGGAAAAAAAATAATTGCATTATTTTCTGACATTTTGCTTTACCTACCTTTAGAGATATACATTTCCATTCCATGCTACACCTAGGTCTTAAGTCACAGACATCAGCCGAGCCAAAGCGTAACACACATAATAAGTTTACCAGAACCTCAGACTAAACTACAGTAACATATTTCCTCACAGATATAACATTATGTAAATGAGGCATATTGTGCAATTTGCCTCAAATTCATACTTGGACAATTGGCGAGGTAAATCTGAGAGGTTAATAGCTAGGGATATCTGCGAAGTATCGCTGGCTGAGCGCCAAAGCACCAATTGCTATACAATTGACTGAGCAAAAGGACTAGTTTATACATTTTTAGGGTTCTGTACCCAAAGGGTAAAAACGGAACCCTATTACTAAGCTTCCACCGTCAGTTCGTCTGTCGCATGGCATCTCCTGAACCGTAACAGAAAGACACTTAATTTTTTTACAAAGTATGTACACCACTATGGTCGCAGTAACAACAAGTACAAAAAATATTTAAAAAAAAATGAAAATAAATGGGGGTCGCCATACAACAAAGCGCTATTTTTGGACACACGAGTATTTCGCTTTATTAATTAAAAGTAAAAAAAATCATGTTACGAAGTAATATTATTAACTAAGAAGATTTATACAAACTTTCATCTCCTATTTTATCCCCTTGGGGGTTGAATTGATCAAAATCCTTTCTTAGCGGATGCCTACGTCATAATATCTACCTGCATGCCAAATTTCATCCCGATCCGTCCAGTGGTTTGGGCTGTGCGTTGATAGATCACTATGTCAGTCAGTCACCTTTGAGTTATATATATTTAGATTAAGATTATTTGAATTCTTGAGAAATTCTAGGGAATATTTGCGTATAAAAAACTGATTACACTTTCTGCGTAGGATCAATCTATGTATTTTACTTATCTAAAGCACATCCCATCAAATGGGCTTGACGTAAAGTGGATTGTGATAATATTTCTGAGTATCAATACGTTGAGAGCTGTGGATTTCGTTTATAAATAAACCTCAAATAACTCGACCCAAACGTGGGTTTATTATATAAACTTTTTGCTTTTAAGTATTAAGTAATTCTACGTAGCTGTGAAAGTGATTCTTAAGTACTTACCACCGAAACCATGACTATTAACAAATGATCAATCTATTTAATGTTTTCTTACCAATCATCATAATTTTTAACATAAGTACGTAAAACACTTTCTTATTTATTTCTTTTTAATTTTAAATTACAAGCGGGGCCGTACTGGAGCAGAGTCACGAGAGACAGGGCTCAGTGGAAAGAGTTAGAGGAGACCTTTGCCAAAAGGAGTTAAGAGACCTGATATAAGAGATAAATATTTTTTTCAAATAAATAAATGTAAAACCTTTTCTTATATAAGTGTATGTATAGTCTCAGTAATAAAGGCTATTTTATTTTATTGGGTAAAACACTGGATAGATTGATTATTAATAACTAATTGACTTCATCTGTCAATAATAAGGAGCAATAACAAAGATTGCGTAGATTTTAAAGTTATTTGTGTAAGAAAAACTTAGTTTGAGATTAACTTGGCATTTATGTTTTAAAACCTCAAATATGCCGTGCAAGAAACACTCGACGTGAATAGGCCCGCCATCTTTAACCGTTAACCACAGCTTCTGGTAACGAATACCATTCATGTTAAGACTTTCCTTTCCTGAATTTTCTAGCTGCGAAGCCAAAATGTATGAAAATGTAAGAATGTTGTAAGAAAAATAGTCGTAACGAAATTGTTTCTCTAGGGTTCATCATATTTTTTATCTAAGATATAAAATTATCTCGTCTCTAATGATTTTCCACGTTACGTAATACGTATACTTACGTGTAAAATAATTGAAGGTTATTAAGCTTATTTTAGTGCTTAAAAGTGAAATGGTTAAAATGATTTTAACGACAATTTCATATTTAAGGAAAATTATTGGGTACTACACTATTTCCATGGATGTCATTACAGAATCTAATTATCGGGGACAACATGGCCAGCTGCTTCTCTCTGCGAAGTTATTCATCTACTGAGTTGTCTCAGTAGATGAAATATTAAAGATGATTTGAATATATTACGAATGATTGTTCATTCGTAATATATTCAAATCATCTTTAATATTTTTTTATCAGGAAGGCAACCGAATGTATAATGCAATGGAGCCGCAAGAACTACCCCGTCAATGATCTTTTGTAATCTTGAATACTTTAAGCTAAACCAAGGTTTTGTAGCATATTCATTGTAACCACGAGACAATTACTACAATCAGTATAAAAGCAATAATATAAAATTTATCTAAACAAAGGTAGAAGTATATGTTTCGTTTTTGTTCAAACTGAATTATAAAATTTCCAAAATATTTAAAAGACTGATCACCAAATCAGGAAGCCGCGTTTTCCTTTTTCTGTAACGCCAGATTTTATTTCTATTAAGTTGAAACAAATTTTCCTCAAACGGTTTGTCCCAGCTTCCAATTGGTAATAAATTTATTTCTTTCTTCACTTAACTTTGAACTTCCTGTTTGCCGCTGCGCCTTAACTCTGATTTATTTACTTCTATTTTAGTACATAGCTTTTTAAATTTACTTTGATATAATCTTATATCATAAAAATAAATAAGATAACCTTTTTCATATACATAAGATAAAACTTCAGATATACGAAATAACTGTGCGTCTGTAAATTATTTACTTTGTTGCGCGCGGTATAAGATTATGATACTCATTTTATATGAAACGGCGACCGGCTGACCTCTCTGGAGAATAATTTGTTTCATTGAGCAAATAAAGCCCCTTCCTGCCCTCCGGGATCCTGACATATAATCCTCATAAATATTACAGGGAACTTTTTATGAGGTCATTTTATCGACGCTACTAAATAACTATCGAACAACCCTTTCATTTTTGTAGAAACATGCGATATTTTATTTAAATATTTGTAAATAAAAGAACATACTTTAAATACTTTGGAATTACTTAACGTTGATGTATAAAACAGCCGACCATACTTCCCTGCTTGCTCAGTGTGTTATTTTAACTCTTTACTATCATCAATTCTCATATCTTTTTATTTTTAACGAGGTTTGTTGCATTGTCTTAAGTGTTTCAGTACTGATGTTAATTTTTCGTTCTGTCCAATTAATGTAAGTCAGGGTCACCGGTAATGACGTCATTCCTAATGTGCCAGCACTCGGAAGCCCGCATTCGCAGCAGGAAATGGCCCGAGCACAGGACAGACCGACAGGACTAAATGACAAAAGGTAATTAGCGACCGGCGGACGCTTATTACGTACTTTCAAAACACTCATAGCTTTTGCAGCTCAAGTGGTAATAATACATTTAAATTTTATTAAAACTGGAGTTAAAACGAATATTATTTATTTCTTATAAATATTAATATGTAAAAAATAATAGTGGTACAACCCTTTATAATTCGTATCCGGTGGCGCCTATTTAGTGTGGTGTCTTAAAAGAGCAGTGTCAAGCACTATGGAGTGATATAATTTAAAAGTAGATTTAAGAGGGCAATACTTACACTTGCCGTTTTAAATTAGTACTCAGAGGTACAGAAAGGTCGTATACATTTGTGGTCGTCCTCCGACTGAACTTCAATCTTAATTGCGGTTGATTACAGATGTTTATGGGCCATCCATAACTACGAAACGATTTACCAACAAAAAAACTACATGCTCAATTGGGACCATGTTTTTGATACACTAGTGCTTTAACACATCTTAGGAATGCCACAAAACACGTAACTCAAAGATCCGGGTTATGAGTACTAAAGATAGGTAATAGGGAATAAAATGCAAATTGACGCGCGTCCGTGGTTATACGGAGGATACAGGCTAAATGGTCTATAAAAAGAAATTTCAATTCAAAAGCTGGAATTATTAACTTCGCAGCCTGACTTTATGGTCGAAACAAAAACGTTACATTCATTCGTAAATTAATATGTAACCCACCTTATCTACCGTCGTCCGCTGTGAAGCGGACAGGAGTCATTCAACACATGATTTATTTTCATGGAAGAATAATTAAGTATACAATTTTATTAAAAATATTTATTGTAGAGACATAACATTATATTTTAATGTAATTGCTATTCAATTAATTTGAACAAACGCGTTTATTTAAATAAAATAATGTAATGCACAATATTAATATAATTTACTAATAATATAAAAAGTTGGTGCGTATTTTTATGTACTATACTTGTTATGTATTATACTTGTTTGGTGTAACGAAATCAATTAAAACATATGACATGTTCTAAATCTAAATAAACCACCTCCTTTACTTGATCGGTTGTAGCGCACTTTTACTTTTAATAAATGTGAGAAAGTATCAGATGTTTATCAAACTCAAACATTTACATACAAATTAATATTAAAAAGAAATATAAAATATAATGAACATTATTTAATATATCTGTGAACAAACCAAGTAATATCCAAGCATTATCGCTTACACGTGTAAACTTCTGAATTTTACAACAAATAAAAAGCTACTTGAAACAGGCGCAAGATAAACTATTCACCAGTATGAAATATTTCACGTATACTCGTACTTTATGAAATTGTTATTTAGGCGAAACATCATGCGAGAGGGCGTGACGGGAGTATTTCATATTTCATTATTTTATTTATGGTGTTCCAAGTATATAGGGAAAAGGAAGAGCCTTTCGACTCCCAAAGGAAAATGAAATTGTTTTGTGGCAGCTACGAACGCTACGAACGCTACGAGGGCTACGAGGGCTACGAGAGCTACGGCAGACAAACGCGAACGAATTACACTTTCATATCAGCAAAAACGTGTTTAAGTCGAAAAGTATTCCGTTGAGAATATACGTAATAACTCGGCATTTTAATAAATGTTATATGAACATCACAACTTGAACATTTTAACGAAGTAGCTAAAGAGTACGCAGTCCACCTAAAGGTCAGTAGCTACATCTGTACCCTTACCATGAGTTTTTACGTTTTGACAAATATGATTGTTTTGATATTTGTTCACGTATTGGCCTATACAAATTCCAACCAGCGCCCCTAGCGGATTGTGTCAGAACTTGGAATTTGTAACTCATGGTACGGGTATAGTGTCAGTAAAATACCATTAAATGTCTAAATTGACAAAATGGCGCTTTATGTTTTGTCTCTCTTTTTTGCAAACATGTGAGGCAGACAAAAAGATTGAGCACTTACTTATTGTTACGTTTACTCAGTCTACTGAAGCAAACGGACCAGAATAATGGATTGAGTAAACGTAACGTAAAATTGTGGGATGTTTTGAAAACTCTTGGTAAGGGTACTGGAGTTCTACTTGAAGTAGATCACAGATGCGTTGCACGTTCTGAGGACTAGGAGGGTCACAGCATATGTAAGTAGCCAAGGGTTCTGTGGGATTCTTACCGCACTAAAACCGATAACATATCTAACCATGGAATCCTGGTAGGAATTGTGTGGCGGTGGTATGTAGCAAATCGAACAATATTCGTTCTCCCACCTTTCAAATAAACGTACAGCAATCTGTAAACACCACATGTCATATATACCTACATCATGACTTTTATTTTAAAACCTGTGAAAACACTATATCACTCAACCGCTGTTACAACACACACAATTCTACTAAAACAAATTAGTAATGTTACGCAATTCTTACTTCATTATAAAACTAAATCCATTTTAATATTTATCGCGCACTACAGCAACGTGAACATGGGAACAGCATACCACGTTACCCCACTTTTAGAATATGAATTTTATAATACTCTGACAAAGTTGCAACAATGTAGTCACGACATATGAGTATTTTTCCAACCGCAAGTAATATGCACGGACAAAGAGACATCAACAAAGACACGTCACAAAAGCAAAACTGCGAATTATGTCCTCATTTCATTTGTTGGTTTCATCCCCAGACGCCTCGTTCGTCAGTTTTTAGGAAACTTGCCGGAGAGACAGATTTTATTTTACGTTCTTAAACTACATAACACAGTGCTGAAAGCTGATGTAATTTCGTTTTGAAATTTGGAACCAGATTGGGAAATACACAAATATCTATAATCAAAAAGTCTTTATCTAAAGTAAAATTCATGAAGCTGCATATAGATCAGGTGAAGCGGCAAGAGATAAAGCCCTCATAAGTATTTTATCTCATTATATTTTTTAAACATATATATTTTGGTTATTGTTGCTCATTTAGTTTGTTGCTGACCTTCATTTTTTAAATTCGTAATAAGTGATGCAAAAAATAAACTCCAAAAATAAGGATCTGTTAGTTATTCAAAGGCCGCAACGATTAAATAACATCATAAACTACATTCCCGATTTCTTCTTATTACACAAACATACTTCCAACAAAAAATGAAAGTAGTCATGATTAACGCTAATGTTTCGTTAACATAAAATCCCAAAGCTTTATACAATGGCATTATCTCTCGCTTCGTAATTTAACATCAGCTAATCTGGCTGAAGAGCGCTAAGAGTGGCATTTATCTAACACGAACTTAAGAAATGGTAATTGCCTTAACACGAGCCTCCCTCAACGTGAAATATATAAGTGCTAAATTAGACCCGATGGAGGGGAAAGGTGAAGTCAAAACAAAGACTCCTCTGTTTTATAATTACGTTCAATGGAAAAGGAAAATGAGCATGAAATGTAATCTTCGTGTACAATCTAAATATGAAATTCGTCTCTTTTAAATGCAATACGGATATTGACTAAGTTTGAATGTGAATGTGGCTGTCTCAGATTAGGACTATATTTGGACAAATACTTGTTTAGAAAGTTATTTTAATAACATACTCGTACTGACAAGTACACAGAAGCCGTATCATTGGCAAAAAATATTAATATAGAAGTACCTATAGTATACAGTAGCCTTACTTAGCCTTACGTAGCTTTTACGTTTTGACAAATATGACTGTTTTGGTATTTGCTCATACAAATTCCAATCAGTGCCCCTAGCGGATTGTATCGATGTGTGGGCAAATACGTAAACAAATACAAAAACAATAATGTTTGTAAAAACGTAAAAACTCATACTAAGGGTATAGATAAGAGTCTTACTTGAAGTCGCCCCCAGATGCGTTGCTAACCCCAAGAATTTCATTGATTTCTGACCTTTCAACACTAACAGTAACATAGCAACATACTGATAATTATTATCAGTGACGTAGATCAATATACTTTATAGGACAGCAGTTGCCGTACTAAATCTTCCGGAATATAATTTTGAGCCACCTTCCTGGTTTGTATCCACAATGTGACGTTCCCATTTGACTTGCAAATGCGCGCTGAGGATATGTCGTAAGACATGTCGTAGTTATGGAGACCGTACTGGGTGTAACTTCATTTACTTCAGAATCTCCTAGGCTGCTTCATTGCATCTTGATTGCAAGTGAGGTTAGGTATACAATAGAAATATCAGCAGTATTTTTACCTGAATGTGTTGTTTTACAAGCGTATGTTTGTTTCATTCTTTAAACCGTTCAGCAGTCAAACCGATTTTAACACATGAGGTCTTGTATGATTCGTCCAACTTGTAGAAATAACATAGGTTTCATTACTAAGCTGTTAATTAAAGATTTATAAGTAGTCCGGCTTTTTGTTTTTAATAATTCCTGGTTAATTAAGAACGCTTCCATTTTATTTACTCGTTGGGGATGCTGACAATTTACTGTTTGACTTGAAGTAAACGTTTCAAAGGTGAATTGGAAGAAATACTTCGGGATCCATCTGTATTTAAATAAATTGAACGATAGATAATTTGCATAGTTCCTTCGCAACAAAGGAAACACACTCCTAAGTAGATGTTACCAACTAGTCGACTCCTGAATAATTGCATACGGTAGTATACAAGTAGGCGTTACAAGTTACATTTTAAAAAGCCTTTATAATTTTCTATAGTAAATAAATATTTATAACATTACCTTTTTACCAAAGTAAACACAATTTGGTGTTTCCCGCAAATCGCCCGTCTTTACCCTGAGCAAACAACGCGATTTATTACACCGGGCCGTCGAGACAATTGCATTACCTTTGTGTGCCTAAACCATTTAAAGAAGTTTCGTATCAAAACAAATTAGTTTAGAAGTACGATTAAATGCCTGTACTTCTTATTTAGTGGACGTTAGCTCCAATTTAAAATATTTATGGAAAACAATTTGTGGGATCGGTAGTTGGCACGATTTTCGGTATAATTCCATTATGTCTACATTACTTTTTCAATCCGTATAATTTAATCCATAATTTTCCCGAGGTACACCTAGGTACATGTATATACATACATATTATTTTTATACGAAAACCTTTAAAAAATTCTAGGCGATACCAGATTATGTCAGATTTTTCCCCCTAAAAGGCCGGTAGTCGTCCTCAGCGCTACGTGAAGACTCCGGGATCTCCAACGGAATACAAGTGAAGTCCTCTAAGCACGGTGCCTTTAACAGCGTCTATCTTGATGAGCATTTAGTCTTACCACACTTTCGAAAGTTTATGACAATGTGCGGCCCCACATATCGTCGTTACGGTATAGTACCGTCGCTGGTTGGGCAGGAGATGCAATAACTCTATTCAGTTGCCGACTCTATAGGGTTATTCCTGGTTTAATATAACATGGTTTGTCTACTGGTAGATTTTTTCAAAAATGACGACTCTAGGGAAACTACAATAAAGCTACTTTACCTATATACATGAAACTATGTACAATATAAAACACGAGGGCAGTACACCAATACTAAAAAACTACATGCAAATACAATAGTGTTGTATTTAGGCGTATTCCGCACAGATCTGACACTGAGACCCAATTTGCAATATAAAGTGGCGTTGTGTTCTTCACCATAAAATGTACAAGTTTCCATTTAATTTAAAGGAAACACTTAAGCGAATGTCTGCTGAATTATTCAACGATTACTTGTGGAGTGGAGGAGGCGCCATCTCGCGGGAGCCGGCCACCGGTGGCTGAAGGACGATTTAAAATTAAACACTCTAAATACAATTGGTGAACGATTTGGAAAGAAATTCTATTGGAATTTCGCTTTTTCGTTCCCTTATTTTATTTATTTGATTTAAATCAGAACACTTTTTGAAAGCAAAGACTTCGTGATATTTATTACCAATACATATATGTACTTTGACTTGGAACAGCGTGGTGGAGCATGTTCCGGACCTTCCCCAGCAGAGACCGACCCGAGCCCAGCTGTGGGATATGAAAAAGTTTGCAACCGTGTATGTTTTCGCGACATTTACAACCTAGCGCTTGAAATAAATATGTATGAATTATTTATGTATATCATTTATTTATATTTCTCTGTGCACTGTATGTTTCTCTACACCACTTCCGTTGCTTTTCTGTCTGCTCTAACGTTAACTGCCACTACAGTACAATCAATTCATTTGAATTATATTGCTTTTAGCATTAAGTGCACATTCGCTGCTGCAGCTTTTACGTAAGGTACATTTAATTAATTTAAATACATGATTCAAGTATTTAAAAGTTGAAAAAATATAAGTTAATCGATCAATACAACACATCATCGACAGCCCTGTACTATCCCACTGCTGGACACGGCTCTAATCTCAGACTGTGAGGATTTCATAGTCCACCTCACTGGCCAAGTACGAATTGGTGATCTTCACACATTAAAGAATCTTTTTTAAAAACTCTCAGGCGTGAAGGTTTCTTCACGATATTTTCCTTTAATGTTGTAGCATTTAAAAAATAAAATTATTTAATTCGCACATAACTTTGAACTTTTACGTGCTTTGATTTGAACCTTGGATCTCTCGATTATGAGTGGCCTGGATTCAACCACTATGCTATCATGGCTATGATTACACGTAATTATAACTTATTGTAAATTTTATAAGCACGTCTCATATAGTGCAATAATTGCGACAATTTTTCACGAGGCGAATGTATAAAATGGGTATTTTACAAGTTTATCCCGCAATTTGGTCTTTATCTTCTCACAGTGATCTACAGGGCAATAATTTAAGAGCAATTTAAAAGTTTAAAGCTTTTAGTATTTTTTCGTTGGTACGGACAACCACAATATATTACTTTACTTTAATTAATGTTAGTAAAAATATTTATTGTTCAAAGTTACGAGAAGTAAAATAGGTTTCACTGACGTCATGCGTTTTTTTTTTTGTCGTCAGCCAAACAGATCATTGCGTAATACACATAAGACCTTTGATATTACATCAGTCAAATAAATCCTATATGAAAATACATCCACGACAGTTCTCCGAGCCTTTCATCGAGTCCTTTTCAGGCTCAAATCCCATGTAAGTAAAATAAATAACACAAAACCGGGAAATAAAAAGTAGTTTATTGGAAGCAGATTTACCATTGCTATTATTGTATATTGTTATCTTACATATACAGCAGCTGCAAATCTTATTTCAAACGATAACAGATAGAATTTTCTCTTCGTTTTTATTTTTATGGCATAAATTAACTAAATGTAAAATATCCAAAGCTACGCGATCGTAAATCCGAATCATTGATTATTTCTCAGTCCTCGCGAAACTTCGTGAAACTCTGTGGCGGACATACTTCCAAAACAATGGCCCATTTGATTCGCGAGATTCCGTATCAATAGCATAGACTTATTGCAAGTTAATTGAGAGCTTCTAATACCTATTTACAGACCTACCGTACCTATTCAGAGACAAATTTATTTCACACTTTATTTAAAACTTTTTATAGAAAGAAATACTTATTTCCCATTTGCTTGTCGTGTTGCTATAACAAACGTTAGAGAAAAACCAAAAGGTAGTAGAACCCTTTGCGGTTCCACTCCTAAGGCACAGGCATACTTATTTATATAGGCATACTTGCCGCTATTAATAACAGAAGTGTTAATTGCTATTGTGTTCGGATAAGAAGTACTTATACTAGGCGATCCAAGTTGATCTGAGGACTAACAACGCATAAGTTACAGATCTTAAGTAGAATTCCATCCTATGTAATGTTAATTTTCATGGGTGGCAGTGACCACTTAACACTCAGTGGACTCCACGGTAATTTCCTACTTTTGTATAAGAAAAATAAATCTAGAAGGAAATAATAAAATTTACTACTAATAATATATACACAGAACATTAGATCACATGCATAATGCACATACAAATTGATAGACACACACACGCACACATAGAATACTATTACATTATGTAATACTCACGACTCCCGGATACAGACTTATTTAGTAAAATATGTTAAGTTTTCTCATTTTAAGTGACCATGTATGTCTTATGAGGAATAAAGATTATCTAAACCCAATGTATGCCTATAAATATTTTACACAGCAAACAACATCGTTCTCATAACATAGGTAATGTTTGTGGCAAAACAGAGCAAGAGAATATCCCTCTTGTCGACTTAAGGAACTTAATAGCTTAGAGAATGTCGACCGAGCTTACAGTATGCATGGAGAGTTAGTAACTCGACATTGTGCCGTTGAACTAATTGTTAACTAATCCCTCACAAAGTTACTTAGGGGGGTGTAACCAACTATACTGAGAACTTCCTTATTCAAAATGGTTTAACGTATGCCCGGTATTAGTAGTCGATGTAATGTTTATTCTACTAAAAATCAAAATTTGACAATATTTGCACACATTGAAACATTAACAAATGTTGATCTTTGGTAGCTAACGTGTATCCAATATTTTGATATGTTAACACTCACACACTCATAAACTCGTCACATGAAACGAGTACTCATGATACATGGTTTTTGAATATAAACAGATTACGGTGATATATCGCCAAAAAGCAATTAAAACCACGTGTCGTAAGTGCCTGCTACATATTAAAATGACGCAAAAACGGGGTTATATTTCATTCGATTTGGTTTATAATGGGCGCTAGTGTTATACTTGTATAGATAAGATTCCAATAGATAGTTATAATCCGCGCCAAAGTGCTAGTCCGCTGTGAAGTTTTACGAGCTAGTATAGTCATACAATTTGCAAATTGCAATTTGCAATTTGCGATTTATTTCTATATTCAGAACGGACTAACAGTTTTACGCGGACTCTCCCAACCGAATTTTGTTTACAACGCTTCTAACACAATAATGGCACGAAAAGTTCCAATTTAGAATTAGTGGGCGGTTCTAATCGAGTTGATTCTGATTTTTCGTCTGTGACATTTGTTTACTAGCTAACCAGCGCCATTATAAATCCATAATGTTCTAACTAAAGGCCACCTTGTACACCATTTTAGTACGTAGACTGTAATAATAAAGTCGTTTTCGGTACGAATAAAATTATTATTCTGTTTGTTTTACCGTTTTTGTTCAGTGAACCGGGTACAAATTCAATAATTTGATTTCACTAAAGCGGCTGCCGCGTTAGGTAAATCGGGTTTATTCAAAGGAGGGGTAATCCGGTAAATATAAATCAAAACGGTTTCAAATTAAAGTGTACCTTTTATAATTTTACTTTATATTGCTAGAGGAAAAGAAACTTACGATTAATAACTAAGTAGTAAAATTATGTATGAAATTTTCATAATGAAATCGCATTCTCGAGAACACATGTTTTTTTGTAAAAACATTTTTTTACTTCGTGTTATATCTTAATTAATTAATAAAAAATGGTTATCAATTTATGCTGCCATGATAAACATAATTGTGACGGTGACTATGTGACCCAACCTTACACTGTGACATAAGGATTCGTTACTTTAAACATTGAGCGTATCAGACACATGCCGTGGCAGACAAAATAATGTTTTTCTATACTATGTTCCTGTCGGCGCTTGCGAAACCGTGTTACAATAGATATAAAACTTGTCTGGCACGGTACGTACCTGGCACGCTCAATGATTGTTAATAAGATGAAAATGCTCAGAAGGGATTCCAAAAATACAATATATTCTTCCATAACCATCATCATTTACATTAATACATCTTTATCAACTGCTTTATCACATCTCCATTATAAAAAAACATTGCTAAAATCAGTTGGCAATTCATAACTCAGTATTTAGTCACGCAGGAACGTCACACGTAAAACGTACACGTAATGGGTTTATTGGAAGAATCGAATTTTGCACTTTGAGAATTTTTTACGTTTATAACCGGATTAAAATCTGCCTGGCTCGTTGTGAGCTCCATTCCCGCGTGTACACGGGAATAAAGGCGAAGGTTGAGAGTTACGGTTAATCGAGTTATTTAGGAGTTAAGACATTTTCGGCTATTAAATTATCTCACGATCCTACTAAGTTTCTACTGCCGTTTTGTTTTATTTAAAAAAGTTAGAGAATCTTTTAGGCTGCCTGATTTTAAGAAGTATATTGTCGCTACATGGATATTTTAATCAGTTAAGTAGACGTCCGATCAGTACCCTTACCAGGAGATTTTACGTTTCGACAAATATGACTGTTTTGGTATTTGTTTACGTATTTGCCCATAAAAATTCCAATCAACGCCCCTAGCGGATCGTGTCAGAACTAGGAAATCTTATGGGTCAATACGTAAACAAATACCAAAACAGTCATATTTGTCGAAACGTAAAAACTCCTGGTAAGGGTACTGAAGCAATATATCATGTTTTATGTATTATTGTAATAGGTTTTATGTAACTCTGAAATAAATTTTCAGGTACATAAATTAATAGAAAAGTAATTATTCGGTAGTGTATTACATGAACACGTGGTTCAATCTCTTTGCTCTCGTGTCATTTTCTGAACTGAATTGTATCAATTATGAATTATAAAATATAAAATTTAATTACGCGGTAAAAATATCTGTGCTGGTCTACAAGGTGAAGGACTAGCAAGGTACTTGTATTTATTTCTTATGAGTAACAAATGAAGTACTCATATGTATACTTGCATACAGAATAATAATTAGCCAAGTGCAACTCGAACTCGCACCCGGAGGGTTCCGTGCCACCAAAATATTTTTTTTTCTATTACGGTTCCAGAGATGAGAGCCCTGTGACAGACGGACAGGCAGCGACATCTTAGTAATAGGGTTCCGTTTTTACCCTTTGGGTACGGTACCCTAAAAATTTATGTTATCTTTACTAAACGTTATTTTCGTCAAGAAAAATATCAGATTTACACTGTTACCCCTTAAGAAGTTTTACTTCAAAAGATTTATGTATCTGCCACCAAGTCAGGAAATTCAAAGAACTGTAAGATAAGACTTTGTCACACTTTTATTTACGATATTTCCGAAACTTGAAGCATTGTTTTACTAATTCTTTTTTAGCAGTATTTACGCCTTTCAACGAGTTCGGCGGCGCGCCCCCACCGCGACCCAACGTCGCCGCAAGCCACCTACAATAGGATTTTATTATCGCCCTCCGCCTTAAGTACGTAAAGGGTAGGTTTAAAGATCGCACAAGCTTGTTATCGCTCGTCGATCACCGCATCACCAGATTCAGATCAGATTTAACGTATTGCCTTATTTCTTATTTTCCCTTAAAGTATAAGTACTTGATTTTCAGTCCCAATCTCTATTGACTTCGCAATATAAGCTCTGCGGCCACCGAGCGAGTTCTCGTGAGTAAGCATATCACATAACCACAGATCCCCAAAGAGATCGGGTAACAGGAATAAGTTATCTCACAAAAAGGTAGATTACTGTTCGCTTACATTGGATAAGGTTAATCAAGTATGGAAGAAAATTACAGATTTTTTTAGCAAACGCGTCCTTTTACATGTCTGCCGCTATCTCCGCCGCTCGTTCTCGAAGAAATTTATGCAACTTCATTGGATTTGCTAATATATATGTAAAATAAAGTGTTGTGAAAAACTGTAAAGATAAAGGGAAAAAGTAAAAAAAACCGTTTCCAGTTGGCTTAGAAGGATTTTCCGTGTGGTTTTTGAATGAGGTCACGAAAGATATTTTACTTTTATTTCCATAGATTGTAATTAGATTAAACGGCATGCCATCACGAAATGTCAGTAATTACTAGAAGATGGAGTATGGTGATGATGGCGGGTGTTTTAGGTTAAGTCTGTTGGCTGCAAGCTGGCTATTACAGACATTTGTCACGCGACTTGTGTCGTACCATTATTTTGCCAACCCACTAAGATATCAAATGATATTTTAAGGTCGATAGTCTTAAAGGCAGTCTTGCTACTCATTACATTATAGATAAACCGGTAATCGTGATTTAAGTCACGTATATGTAAGTTCTAAGCACTAAATTGAAATCATCTAACCTTATGTTAATACGTGGTAAGGTAGTGGTGAACCAGTATTTTTCAAAAGAGGAGGTACGAGTACCATCGCTACACCTACTTCTATCGTGAAGCAGTTCTTACGTTTCGGTAAAAAGTGAGTTACTGCGAGGCGACTACTCACAGCCCTCAGAATATGGAATTAAGATCCGTCTTTATATGGATCTTATCCCCTGCACGTCAATCTTATTAAAATATCACCCGTAATGTGTAAGACTTCAGTCTTGCCTGAAGCTATCTTCAGGCAAACCTGAAGTCTTAAATACACACAAATTATTAGGATTATAGTTCCAAATTATTAATCAGTAACACAACACGAAATTAATGTGCGTAATAGATCGCACGCACGTACGGCATTTCACTCACAAACATAATTTAGTTAATAGGGTGAGGTCTAGATAAATGGTAATCTCTATCGTAGCATCACATTAAGTGGATAAGCTTCAGGAACGTGCCAGCTCGCTCGTTCTGTTATCAACACAAAACGTGAGGAAACATTGTTGAAGCTTCAAAGAAAATAAAGAGATTTACTAATTTTATTGCAAAGACCCAGATTCTTTCGCAGTCAAACTGACTGTGATTAATTGCCGTCGAAATTTGTGTGATTTCAGACTTAAGTGGGAATCTCAATGTTTCTGCATTGCGGGTTTTAAAATTGTATGTCTCTGCGCTACATTTCAGTGAACTAGATAGTTATGATGACGAGATTATGTGAGCAATAAAGTGAGTAAATTCTAAAGTTATATCGTAACCCTTTTTACAACGTATATGTGTTGGCGCAAATAAAGAAACTTGTACATATTAATTGACAAGTATACTTTAATTGCTTATGTATTAAAATGGACCAGAACGAGCCCTCATAAATACACATTATAAATTTTACCACTATATCCGTAATAATTTTGAAAATAATTAACTATTTGGTTCAATGTAATGGGATTAAAGTATTATCTAAATAATCCATGTTTAAGGCTACGTCGTAGGCGCTCTACGCCGTCATAGCCTATAAGCGGTATATACCATCAAATGATATATTTTTATATTGTGTCTTACGAGTTGCAATGATGGTAATTTTTCTTTGATCATGCATTGGAATCGATTCTCATTAGATAGCTCACTACTCCAAAAAAAATCCCACCGTCATCTTAGCTTGTCTTTAGTTTAGGAGGAAACTTCGTGACCGCAGTGTGCTGCTCGTTGTTGAGTCAACTCACACCGTCTCTCCACGTGGCACTTGGAGTATGTATGTATGATTTCATATTATTCTCTCCTGCACACTGTGAACTTTACTACGTAAAGTTTTCATACACTTTAAATTCCAAAGACTTTCCAAAAATGTACGTCTACTTTCAAATTAGCAATTTTATATTTAAGTATCTTCTTAAACGGTTATAGCCATATTTGTTTATAGATGTTTTAAATATTAAGAATTAAATATAAAAAATAATCATCATTATTTTGATTTTTTTTCCTATTTATAATATCCCATTATATTATCTTGTTTATTATTTCTTCTTATCTCCGTAGAGATGCTCTCTCGGTAACGTCTTCACAGTATACAATACGAAGTTTAATTAAAAGAAAATAAACGGATTATACTTCCTGCGGGAAATAGCGTTTGTCTCATTACAGCGAAGAAGATGAAATGAACTTTAATTTATTTTATTGTAAGAGAGCTGTAGGAAATTTTATAATTTCTTCGAGAGCTGCATCCGCAGTATAATATCAAATTGAGAAGGCGACAATCCCGGTGGTGCGGCACTTTGGAATATATAAAATAATTCAATTCAATTCAATTCAATTCATTTATTTATTGCAGGATAAGGTGAAGTACATTATATATGGAATACATTAGTTTTGTGCTCCTATCCTAACCCAAAGGGTATGCAAATATGTCATAGGTAATAATTCTAATTAAAATTTAATTAAAATAATAATATTGAATTAGAAAAGGATACAATAATAAAATTAATAGAAATCATCATATTAAATTAATAATTAAACAACAAAATAGCATGTCAGTACAAATAAAAATATTTTATTATAAAATAATGGCTCATACTTAAAACAGACAAGATATAATAGAAAAATAATTGTTTCAGTTAATGTCATTATAAAAATCATTAATATGGTAGTAGGACTTGTCAATGAGATATTCGTGTAATTTATTTTTAAACTTTTGATTGTCGCTTATATGCCGTATTGTTTTTGGTATTTTATTGTATATCACTGGTGCTTTGGAAAATAAGCTTTGTTTAAATATATGTGTGTTACATTTCACAGTTTGTACCTTATCTTTAAGACGGGCTCTAGAATGAAATTTAAATAATTCTGGATTACGTTTTACAAATAAAGCGCATTCAAAAATATACATACAAGGTACAGTTAATAACTTTAGTTTTTTAAAATAAGGTCTGCACGACTCTCTCTGGTTTAGATTGCAAATAGCTTTAATGCACTTTTTTGAGCCTTTAACACTTTTTCTTTATATGTAGAGTTATAAAAATTATATGTGAATATTTCTAAGATTGCATGGACGTAATTAACATTCTTAACGTAGCGTTTCATTATTTCCAAACTCACTTTTTCTAATATTGGTTGCATGACGGAAGTCGATATCGTAATTAATAGGAAGCCGAATTTGCATTATTAGTTTACAGAATGCAGTATCGGTAAACAGACGCCTGTTGTGTTTTTTGTGATAAATTTACAAATCTAATGAAATATTAACAATCTACACATTATATTATGAAAAGTTTTGTTATGAATGTTAAATATACAAAAGTGAAAATGTTTATACTCGTTAAATAACTGTAACGAGTAACGGCCAATTATATTATCTTTATATTTTTTACACTACAATATTTTATTTTCACCATATCGGACAAGATATTATGAATGGTTACATTTTGTATATAGTATACTAATTGCATTGTAGTGTCAAGTGTAAAGTCAATCAGAGTCCAAGTTCGTTGGAATACATTATTCAAAGCACAGGACTTGTACATTAAAGTTGCCGAAGTTCCTCTGTCGCGTCATACCCTCGTGATACCATCACAGACAAAGTTGCGGACACAAACAACTGAATTATCTAAGACGACTTCCCCTTCAACATTTAAGCGGCCGTGCCACCAATTTCCAGCCTCAATACTTTAAGGGCCGAAATGTTTTGCGTATGAATTTGGTGTTTATTTACATTTAGATACAATCAGGTTGAAAACAACGAAATTGCAGTGATAGCCTAGTGGTTAAGAAACTCGGCCTCTCGATGGAGGAGTCCGAGGTTTAAATCCCAGGCATGCACCTCTGATTTTTCAAAGTTATGTGCGTATTAGAAATTAATTATCACTTGCTAAAACGATGAAGGAAAACATCGTGAGGAAACTGCATACCTAAGAGATTTATAAAAAAAAATCTCAAAGGTATGTGAAGTCTACCAATACGCACTTGGCCAGCGCGGTGGACTATGGCCTAATCCTTCTCATTATGAGAAGAGACCCGTGCTCAGCAGTGGGACAGTAATGATTTGATGATGAGATTGAAAACAAACTGAAATTACACCTCTAGCCCAGGACATAGCGGCGGTACTAGAACAAGAATAGACTGGCAAAAGAAAAAGGCCTTCCTGTAGGAAATTATTTTTTTTCAATTAACGCTAATATTGACTTTTACCGCAATTAAAAAGCGCTGCGTGGGGAGACGTTCGCTAATGACTAACTTGACATAAAAAGTTGATGAAGTTTTTAAGTTAGGTACATACTATGAATAGCAATAATTGGAATTAAACCAAACATTAAAAAAAAACATTTATAAAACTACATAAGAAACAAATAAGTTACTTGTGGCGCGCGTGGTTAGTCATTGAATTAGTTTTCATGTGACGGTTTGTGGCTGTGCGCGCGTTTTATAATTTCACTGTCACCTTTTCCCTCTAAAAACTTAGAGCAGTATAACTTCAAAAATTCCACACTATAATACATACCTAGTCGGAGTCATGATTTATCATAGAACCACAAGAGTGATCGACCGGCGGCGCCACCTGCCGCGATAACGGCGCATTACCCGAACTTCGCCCATTTACCTGCAATATCCAAGATGGGAAACTCCACGACTGTCTGTCGATAAGGAAAATGTCGGTCGTTCTGGGGATCCGAGGATATTGATCAAGTATGTACCCAACTCAAGAGCACACTTCTTCAATCCAATCTCACAGATATATGGACCTTGGAATGTTTTTATCACTAAAATCAATATTTCAAACGAATTCGTCCTATTTGTAATTAATTTTGTACAGTAATTTACTTAACTTACTTATACTCAAACAAATAGACAGATAAAAATATTAAATGTATTTAATTAACATAATATACTCGTACATATTTGTATAATAAATTTTGATATGTAAAAACGAACTTTAACATAATATACCTATGCAGTTTAATAAATCTTATTCCTACTTTCTATTCTAATTTATTTACATGAATTCATTGTTTGACCTGAATTTCTAGACGTCCCAAAACTGACATGAGAAAACTAGTAATTATTAAAGAAAAATAATCCGACTGCTTAAAACGAAAGTAATGTAGCCAATGTTCTTAATTTTATTTAATATAATGTGTAAAGCCGCTTGGGTTGTAGGGAGTGCCAAAGTATAGAACACACACACATAACTAACATACATATGCTTAAGAACATTAGAAAAACATTACCCTCAGATGAGGCATTATCTCGCCATTAATAGCAGGCAGCACGAGTCGGTGAATCTTGTGAATTTAGGAATCAATCGCGTGGTATCTGAGAGCGCACAAATCGAGCCCCATTTTGATTGAGTTCCTTATCCATTGGTTTAATAGCGGCGTTCTGAGGAATATACCGATAACAATGCACTCAGATTCAGTTCCACAATGGAACATCTTTCATACGAACTTTCACTTATAACTCCAAAGCAAGTAGCCCGATATAAATTATGTAATAATCCGATTCAATAAAAACAATATCTCGATTGTATTTAATTAAAAAGAGTTCCACAATTTGTCATTTAATTATTTACTTAATCAACACCTTTTAATCAAATGCGCAGATTTATTTGTACTCAAAGAAATTGTTAATTTAACATTTATTTATTTGCATCAAAAAATACAAGAAATAAAGAGGTAGCGAGTTCTATTGCTTATTTTTTCCGTACAATATTTAAAGTTTCTCAAAGTTTTCCCCATCAATGTATCTATATAAATATACTAATGAAGTCAATGAATACGTTGGAGTGTTAAATTTCTTATGCTGAATATACTATTGAGGATCCTAAGTCAATATTTACGAGAGACCCTCATCAGCGGACCCGCAAGCAAAAACTTTAAATCTTGACTTGAATTAAAATAGAACTATCTTCATTAAGAGGAGTTCTGACTCTGTGTTCAAATTAATATTGCAGTATATATTTTGCTTCCAAATCTCCCTATGTATTTCTAGTGTGAAGCCATTCTTGAAGCCGTTTCGATGGAAGAGTGTAGATTCCACCTGACTAATATATCAGATGACCAATTTAGTCATGAGTAGCAAGGCATTTGTGACGTCAAGTAAAAACCTTGTGTTCTATGAGGTGGCTCCAGGTGTCCATGGGCGGCAGTGACCACCACTCATCAGATGGACTGCATGCTCGTTTGTATCGCTCGTTTGATCCTTTATACTCAGTATTAACTTAGAGTAGTATCTATCTATCTACAATATGTATACATTTCTTTACTTTTCTGAAAGTCGCATCAAAATAAGTTCAACCGTTTCTAGCTTTAGCTGGAGGAAAACAATAATCTCACACGGACGAACAAATACTTTTTACGATATTTTTGTTCATTCATTCATTTCATTTTTTATTTTTCTTCAAGTATCTAATACGAAATGAATCATGAATCAATAACAAAGTAAATAACTTTGTATCAATTTCTTTACTGAAAGGAATCGGAAAAGTTCAGCCCCGGCGAGAGGCTGAATGAAGATCGCTATAATAAAATCTTTTCACAATAAATCAGTACACAATACCGTTCTAAACGTTCTTTTAAATTTCATATTGCTCCACATAACAACCTTATTGAAATAAGTCTCTATTTGTCAAACATAGCCTTTATTTATTATTTTGCAATCTACTTGATAGGAAATGGTTACCGCCGCCTATGGAGTGACTCCATAAAACATGGGTCCCACCTTAATCGTCACTAATCTCAAAATACGCTGTTTCGGAGTACTATGTTAGTAGCCTCATATTTTAATAAACTGACATCCACATATTTCCTCCGAAATGCAACTGTTCCACGATAGAAATAGATATGTAGTCGTGTTACCTCCCTCGATGAATCCTGGTTTACCTTTTCCTACCTAAGTTATCCGAATTAATTTATATATACTCTATATAAGATATATATCTCTATTACGTAGAAACTAATTCTTCTACATTTACCTATATTTCCATACACTCTTGTTGCCAAGAACCAGTATAAATTAGTATTTCATAACAGATTTGTTTCAATAAAAACCACAACGTAAATTCTCCTTAGTTAGAATGAGATTATTAAGCAAAATAATCCACCAGTAATGAGGTAAAATAAGTACTTTCCAAGTAGGGACAGTCATTTCAAGTAAAAATTGTAGTGGATTGAACAAATTGAGAGCAGAGCGACAATCTGTTGGAAACTTTCATGTTAATTGCTCCTCGAAATTCATGAATGGAAATTAATAGTAAATCTAGATTGCCCAGACTGATTTAACATGATTATTGTGAAGTAACTCAGTAGCTTAGATACGTCTTTATTAGCAGTATATCTATGCTTAGATACAACAATACAAGTAGCTGCAGAACGTTCTGTCATGTCCCAACTGTGTTTATTGTGTTAAGTATTTTGCCCGAACCAAAAGTAATAAAGTATTTGTACAAAAGATTCAGTTTAATTCAGACACTTTGGTAGACTCCTTTTACATACAAATTTAATGACTTAATCTCATTTACATAGGATTTCGGGTACAAAGCAAAGCCTAAAAGGTTCTTTAACCAAGCTCGAAAGAAGTATACATTACTGGAAAGAATGATGCCTTAATGCATAGTCTCAAGACTTTTTAGATCCCAACTTATCTGTAAAGTAAATCAACATCAAGCGCGGTCGGAATTTGAATAAATTACTGTTAGTGATAAACAAATGAAGGAAATGCCGTGCTTCGGAGGGCACGTTAAGCCGTCGGTCCCGGTTTTACCAATATAGGCTTTATAGGCGGTTTGTAAACATTGAATACGTATTGACCACAAGTCCTACAGACTATTTCAATACGCTTTTAAGCAGCGTGGTGGTACGCCAGACCTCCCACAGTTGAGAGGATAAACCTATATCCAGCTAATTCGCAACACCCGTTATCTAACAAGAAACACTATATTTCGTATGATACTTTGTCCTGCCATTTCTACGTAATGCACTAATGCAGTAATTTTCATAGTTTCCACAAGCTCTACAGTTACAAGATTCATATTGTATGAAACAGTAACAAGTCCCCTGGTTGAGCCCGTCTGATCAATTATGGATGCGCGAATCCACTCGCTCGCTTGTTCCTTTCATGTCTGACTCTCGAGTGGAGAAGCAATGCTACTTGACGCAAATTTGACATAATATCTCTTGAAATTGTTGACTGAAATTTACAAGGACCGTGACGGTCGAGAATAAGTGTTGCATATTATAAGTTACTTTGATATCATGTTTAAAATGTATATTGAAAAAACTTATGGTTAAATGGACGAATATTATAAATAAATATATTATAACAATAATATTAATAGTGCAGTACAATGTCTTTAAAAGATTCCAAAATTTATATTTTAAGTAGAAGTACAACTGGTAGTATCCAGTGGAACCCGTAGTCATCATATACCGGGTGGCGCAAAATTAATCACCTTAAGTATTTTGTTATTATTTAATAACTTTTGTACGGAATAAAAAAAAGTGATTGTAAGTAATAGAAGTCTGTAGCAGGAATTATTTTTTATTCAGTACAAAAGTTATTCAAAAACAAAATAAGATGATTAATTTTTTGGCAACCTTATCTCACAAGTGCTGTTATTTATAGGGACATCCACGCGGCGAATTTGATGTAATCAGTCCATCGTCCCACGGAACGGGCGACCTTTCCCCGAGAACTAAACTTTATCTCTCTGCAATCAAGACACAAAGGCCAACTACTACACATAATATTAGTGTCAATAGTGTAACGACAAACTTAGCAAAAGTAAGAATTTTATATTTTATGACCCGAGCAAAAAATATCTAATTTAGTGAGCACTTTCATTACCCCAATAATATTTCTTATATTTGCATAATTGAGTATGACGCCTTACACGGCCTTATAAAATAGAATGAAAAACTATCTACACAAGGTGAATCTACATCCATAACTGACAGCAATTTTACTTAAATAGAAAAAATTAAAAAACTATTAACATATTTTAACAAAACAATAATATTATTTGGATAAGCTCAAGAATACTTAAAACATTATAATTTATGACAGAACTTGACTAGGTACATACTGATGAAACAGTTGTAAAGTAAAGAAGGAACACAGTTTGACTTTGACGTACTGTTGGTTTGGAACTTTATTTACTTAGTTAGTTAAATTTTACATTTCTATTACCATTGACTTTCTTAACTAACCTGACAACTATTTTAGGAATCCCGACATGTAGTCGAATACGTTCATTGTTTAGTTAATCTCTTATATATTATATATTATATAATAATATATAGGTGGTATAGCAGTGATAGCCTAGTGGTTAAGAAACTCGGCCTCTCGATCGAGGGCTCCGAGGTTCTAATCCTAGGCACCTCTGATTTTTTTCAAAGTTATGTGCGTATTGGAAACTAATTATCACTTGCTAAACGGTGAATGGAAACGTCGTGAGGAAACCTGAATACCTGAGAGAATTATAAAAAAAATCTCAAAGGCATGTAAAGTCTACCAAAACCCACTTGGCCAGCACGGTGGACTATGGCCTAATCCTTCTCATTATGAGAGGAGACCCGTGCCCAGCAGTGGGACAGTGATGGGTTGTTGATGATGATGATGATATTATATGAATGTATTTTTCTATGATGTGAAATGTAACTTTAACTTGATTTTAAATTTCAGTTTTATTTAATTTTATGTAATTATCATTTACACTACGCAAGAAGTTTAATATGTAAGTTTCAAAATATTAATTAAACAATAGCATCATACATTTTATCTATCGGACAATACAACGAATAGGTTACCACGAAACTCAATCGTTATAGCTCGCACTCGTAAAATTTGCGAAGCTTTCACTCATTTCATAAGTGCTACACTATAAGCCAGTGGTTAAGCTGTCCTTTTGTTTACTAGCATTAACCTGACGCCCACACGTCGGCGGCGCGACGTGGGCGAACCACGACGCGTCGGGATCGGCTTTGGGTAGAACTTGTTCTTGACATGTCGCGAATTATATTCAGTTATCACACGCAACAACACAACTACCGCGTAGACTGTCGTCATAACCGCACTTGCGAATGCAATATATGTCCATATTAATAATAAATCTACACAATTCATGATCAACCATTATTGTCCCACTGCTTGACATGGGTCTCCTTTCAAAGGAAATACGCTATTAATAGTCCACTGCACATTTTGAACGATACTGCGAATATATTGCAATACTAACATATTCACATCATTACACATATTCGAACTTTGGGCTCCTCCATTAAGAGCCAGCATTTCAAATACTAGGCTATGACGGCGAATACTTACATATTTACGACGCATAAAAACTTGAAATTTCAGTACAAAATTCATAATGACAAAATTAGAAAAAGAAATATAATTTAAACAGGTCATTAAACAAACGTTGTGTTAAAAGACATATCATACAACAAGTGACTACTCGTACTTAAACGATAAAATATGTGGTCTGCAGTAGCTCTATGAGCTCTAGCTCCACACGCTCCACTAGCATAAGTGTCATTGTTTATGAATGTTTTACTGAATACCAAACTTTTATGAAAATATGTGCACTATGAAGTTTTCGCCGCAGGATCTCTGTAAATAAAACTTTTTACGAAGTGATGGTAGGTTTTTGACATTCAAAAATAAATCTGTAAACTTTGAATAAAACTATTTGATTTTAAAGCTATAGATATGAATTAAAGGTAGTAGTCGACGACGAATGGAAGACGAGGACGTCTATGAACCCGACAGCTTTGGGGAGGAAGTTACATGAAATGAGTGTCGATTTGTCCACCCAGCAGCGCTGAGCGACGTCGCGACGCCTCATCAGATAACGCGCGATTGATTCGTTCCCCACCTTGTGACCATTTCCTAAAGCCGAGATTGAGTTACTGCATTAAATTACTACATGCAAAAATTAAGAAATGTTATATATTAAAATTTATTTAATTATACTTTATAAAATTATAATTAATATTTTTTCGGAATTAACCAATAAGCGCTTCGCATACATAACTTGTTATCTGAATTGTAAAGTATACGTTTAATTAAAATACTAGTTTGCTAGTTTTGCTAATTTAATAAAATCAATTGTATGCTCTTTCTTTTACTCAAAGCCGCTTACATCGTAGTATACCAACAAATTCTACAGTTCTCCAAGGTTCAATCATTGTCCAAACCCTCCAACCTGTTTAAAACAGAAAAAACGAGTTATGTAAACTCGAAAATACATCCAAACTTTAATTTAAATCTCAAACTCTAAACAAAAGTTTAAGTGTTTTAAACAAGAAGGTGCGAATCACAATGAAAAGCTTCGCGCGGACCAAGTTCGGGCAAGTTTAATGGAATACAGAGATTCGAGATGCTGCGCGCAGACAGTGGGGCCAGGCTTCACTTGTACCACAATTTGCACTGTCTATTGTTATACTTACTTGAAAAAAAATCCATCCATCCATCCATCCATCCGGCTATATACATATCTAAATTATGAATTTAGATTTCAGTTTCTGGATCTGGGTGTTTGTGTATTTATCTCTGTGTGTGTACATAGCACCCACGATACAGGGAGTCCTAATCTGGGGCTTTAAGTGTAGAAAGCGTATTATTTTTTTATTTTATTGAATTCCCGAGGAACTAAGTCTTACCGTGACATACACGAAGTAAATAATTTTGGGACACTAATCCATTAGATTAAACGGATAGCGAGGCGTCTGGATCAAGCTCTTCTTCGTCATCGCTAGTCTTGAGCTTCACTTAAATTACTACTTAAGCCTTGGAAGAAACACAACTAACAACAAGTAAGCCCTTTACTGTGTACTGCTGGACACGGCTCAGCGTAACAGATGCTTAGTTCACCATGCTGTCTTAGCAAGTATTGATAGACTGACATACCTATAAAAACTTTTTTTTTAATCTCGTACGTATTTAGGTTTTACGTGTATTGTTTTTTACCATTAAAATAAGTAAAAATAGAGACCAAAATTCAAACTACTGGACCATATTTTAAAAACAAAGCCACAGAAATAGATTAGTAAAGATACTTCGCCGCCTTGAAATTGAATGAAGCCACAAAAGGCTGATTTGTCATTTTTTTTTTTTTGAATTCTTGACAAATAAAAACATTTTTGAGAAAATTTACGAATAAATAACTAATACTGCGTAATTTACATAATAAATAAATAAGTATTTCAAATATTTTTAGGGTGCTAATTTTAGACGTGGCAAAACTTTTTCACGCAACTATTTCAATTCTCAAAACTGGTTACATTTTCTTGTTAGGAGTGCGTAATCTTTACTAATGTATGGCCACAGATTATAAACTCATTTGACCATTGACATAATAAGTACTGAAACGGGAAGAAGTCCACCGTTAAATAATCCCAGCGGAAGCCGTAGTTACGGTTGACGACGCCTCTACAACGCAGCTCCAGTTTTAATCTCGGAGATGGTCTCGTAGCGGCGGGGAATGAGAAATGTTCCAAATGCTGACTGACTCCGATTTATAACCTTTAGCGTTCTGTGCACGCTTCGTTGTTGGCTGCTATAGACTTATAAATAAATAGA
Organism: Epargyreus clarus; assembly: GCF_041222505.1. Lineage (NCBI taxonomy): Eukaryota > Metazoa > Arthropoda > Insecta > Lepidoptera > Hesperiidae > Epargyreus > Epargyreus clarus. Next base: position 17,406,408 of record NW_027332222.1, on the reverse strand, counting down.
AATGACGCTGTTTAATGACAGCACCCATGTATAGCGGCCGTTTTATTGTTATCTCGAATAATGGACGGCAAGATCGTGCTTAACATTTAGATTTTTCATTTTTGTAAGAGATAAGACAACTTAATTGCGTATTTTGACAAACGCTTTCTACACTCACCACACCATACTAGGATTCCCTGTGTCCTGGGTGCCACGAACACACACAAAGACGCATACACAAACTTCCAGACCCAGGAGGGATATCTAAATTCATCATTCAGATGTCTTTATTGTTAGAAATATATTCAAATTATTTAATTATAGCATTATTTTAATTAATTATTTTGTGTTATTTTCATGATATGTTATTTTTGTAACTATAAGTGCCCATTTATACAGTCACTGGCTGGTACGATTATATGAGTTTGCATAAAAAAGAAAAAGAAAGCTCTGGAAGTCGAGTTGTATTTTGCGCGGGAATAATAAAAGTTGTAAATTGATCAATCAAAAAAATAATTTTATTCTATTACTATGGTTGGGGATCAAACCTGAAACCCTTTTGCACCCCTTTGCACGTGAAAACCTACATGATGACCGCCCAGCCACGTGGGTTGTCAATTTTAAACATTTTTTTAATTCCTAGCGTATCATCTGCCTTTTATTGTAATATCTAATAATTCATAAGTACGGGAACAAAGGGTTGTTGTGGTGTTTATGAAGGTAAAAATTAAATGTCAATCAAACCTCTCTTTAGGAACTGGCCGCTCGGGTCAGTGCTCCGAGCCAATACCGAAATTGACAGACCAGTTATTTTTTTAATTGACATCTCAAAATCCAATCTAAATAACAATCGTACAAAAACACCAAATTTGGTTTCTCGATTATTTAATACCATTTATAAAAATTCGTATCCAATAATACTGTTTCCATTCCGTGATTAAAATAGATAATTATTAATTGCATCATCAAAATCAACCAATAATATATCCGCATGTTCCTATCACAATAATAAATTTATATTAAAAATAAGCACATTTTTTTCGTAATTGTCTCCAAAAACCCTTTCATTTGATACCCATATCATAGGGGTTACGTAAAAAATAATTGGTTGGGGCTGCTGCCTTATCGGATTTAGTATGACGTCATCATCATGCATTGACAATTGACATCCAAACCAAACGGTTATAGAAAACGAATCGATTTAGCGTTAATTGGTTTAACATCCAGTTGCAAGATGTGGCCCTAACAAACATGTTACGAACTAACAATGCAAGCAAAATAAAAACTTTAGTAAATGTTATATAAATAATAAATAAAATTTCATGCCAGATTGAATGGAGTCATTTCTATTCATTTTTTCTGTTCCATCGTTGTCTCCGGCGTAATTTATTCGCAGACGGTAAAGTTCCCTTTTTGTTCTGTCTTTGAAGTTACATCCACAATGACAACATCACAAGACATTCGTGACTCTCAAAACATCAAGTTGGTAACATATTCCACCGCGTATTTATGTTCAATTCAATTTGTGACATTTGATATATTTATTGATATTCAAAAAAGCTTTCAAACAGATGAAATACCCTAGATTTTTACATTACGATGTAGTGAAAGCCAATATAAAAGTATTTCATAACGAAATATACGAGTATATTCTCGTCTCGATTTCTCGCCGATAAATAGCAAAGTGTCTAACGCCAGCATTAAATCCTTACTAATATTATAAATCCGAAAGTAACTCTGTCTGTCTGTCTGTCTGGTTGTCTTTTCTTGACGCCTAAACCACTGAACCGATTTTAATGAAATTTTGTACAAAAATAGTCTGACACCCGAGAAAGGACATAGGATAGTTTTTATCCCGGAAATCCCACGGGAACTAGGGATGGCGATCTAAGATCGATTAATCGGAGAATCGATCTTTTAGACCGAAAACATCGATTATTTTAATCGATATTAGTAAGGATTGAATCGTAAACTATGCATTTGATCAAGTGATGATCTTTAGCAAAATTGAAGGTACGAATTTTGATTTTTATGTATGTTAGTGTGTTATGTTCTTTATGTTCGTTATGTTCTTTTAAACGCGGGCGAAGCCGCGGGCAAAAACTAGTATCTTATAAGTCAATATTGAAGCATTAAAGATACAGAGGTCCGGTCTGAACTAAGGTTTTTGCGGCCAGCTCGTACTGGATCTATTTCTATCCTATATCAGCGATATTCCGCGCTCCTCTAGAACGATGGTCCAGAAAAAATATAAAACAGAAAAACTTACATACACCCCATCTATTACCCGTTGACCCGTATAATTCCAACCCTATACAAGGTGGAACATGTTGCCATAATTAAAAAACACTTAACATCGAATTTGAAACTTTCTGTTAAAACAAACTTAATAACAAATAATGGGGTAAAAATAGAACGCCATTTGTAAACATCAGTTCACTAGTTATGTTTTGCGTCGGGATGCAGCAGCCAGGATACAGAAAGACCGAAATGACTTATTATATAATATTTAATTGAAACCGAATGTTACAAGGTTTAATTAAATCTAAACTAAATTATAACTACCTAATCTAAAATGGTGACTTGCTGGGGCAATGTTAGCGCCCAGAGTGAATTCAGTCAGCGTTCCCACGGCACGGCGGCGGTGCAGGATCGGATGACTTCTTATAATTTTCTTTAAGGCGACTGCCTAACTATGGTGGTTAAGGCCAATATATAACACACTCACCTTTGATAAGAGCGGCAACAGCGTCGTGACGTAGTCTTTATTGCTTAATTCGTAAATACCCTCTTAGTCATAAAGTTATTAAATACTTACAAGAAACAACTAACGTAACTAATTAAATTTTAAGATTTTCAATATATCCACCACTAACTCGAATGCACAAGTCATAGTATCTCAAGTCTCACACGCGTAAGGAGATCACTGTTAACAGCCAAAAATAATATCAGTATATTTAATTTAATGATATCAGTGTACTCAGCAGCTGTGTAATTAAAGCGAGACATCGTTGCAACCACACCACTGAGTAAGCGTCTTATTTCGCGTAATCACTTCACCAAATCACCAGACTTATGTGTCCAGTCACTCTTTAAATAGACGTCCAATATCGCACAATTATTAACATTTGAAACTTTAAGAAAAAAAAATGAAAACAAAAATAATGGCGGCGCGGCGGCGCGGCGGCGCCGGCGCGTCGCGATGCATTTCGAAGGATTACCTACGGATGCGCGCGCGATCAATTGATGCGGCCGACTGATCTATTTAGTTTGTTTTCAAACAATAATGCAAGCAGAAAGAAAATAGAATCCTGGTTTTGTCTCTTTCACATATACAAAATTTTCATTAAATGAATGCAATGGATGATATCAAATTTTTGTCAGGCAGTGTGATCCTTATGTCTTAAGAATAAGGTACAATATGAATTTGCTTAATTTGAGGAATTTGCAACATTGTAGTTGCTACGCCTCGATTATACATTTTCTGCGATGGACTAATATTAGAGAAATCGTGTATAAAATATGTAAAATTAAAAAAAACCTAAAACTAAAGTATTAAAGATATTTGATTTGTTTGTTGTTGATTCTACTTTCCTACAGAAATAAGTACTCAAGTTGTTAAATTAGTCCTCAGAGGTAGCAACGTAAAAGACCTATTGCCGATTACAAGTGTGATTCCAGTCCAGTTTTAGGTGTATTATGTGTATTAGGTATATTATTCTGAAAAAAATACTACTATTTTATATGACCTTTATACAGTCTGTATTCAGAGTTTTAATAATATTGTCACGTATATCAACTAGGCTCGTTAACTTTTTTGTACTTCGTACTTTGTTATCGAGTTTGAAACAAATATAAATATCTAATATTGTAACAGATGGGCCGCCTTAATAATTCATTTACTGTTCATATTTTTTTTAATAATGTGATTATTAATTTCATAATACTCGTATATCAATGTTTTAAAAAAATGATTTGCTATTTCATCATTCAATACATAATATAAGAATATAAGAATATCTGCGTTTTTCTATTCAAATATCAAATATGATATATATACCAAATACCTCTTCCATGATATGTGGTAAATAGCACACTCGTATTTTGTAAAAATAAAATAATTACATATTGCCACGAACTGAGCGATATATTGAAATATTTTATCCCTAATATCACAGTCCCAGACAAAATGCTAGTGAGAACTAGATACGTTCAACTATTCAATAACAATACTGAGTGTGTTTCATTCAAATATATGTAAATACGTAGCGATATTTTCATTGTCACGTAGTCTGCAGAGGCCGATTATGTGATATTGCCTCGTCGTAGCACACCAGGCGCTACGAAATATTCCCGTAGAGCTGAGCATAGCAAAATTGGCGGATATGAGTTTACGGTACTTCAGTACCCTTACCAGTCGTTCTTCCGTTTCGACAAATATGACTGTTTTGGTATTTGTTTACGTATTTGCCCATACAAATTCCAATCAACGCCCCTAGCGGATCGTGTCAGAACTAGGAAATCGTTTGTATATTGTATGTATCGTTTGTGTTGAAATAGGTTGTCGAAACGTAAAAACTCCTGGTAAGGGTACAGTACTTCAGGTCAAAAATATATTCCTAGAAAGCAGCATTTTGATTTAAGATAGAATTTTGCAATACTAAATGGAACCTGAGTAGTTCTACCTGTAGTCGGCTTAGAGATTAAGCTTTGCGCTACGAATGCCAATTCCCCTCACTGGTATTCGGATTGAATTCATTCACGTTTGTGACAACAACAGATTATTTACAAGACAAGTATCACAAAAGATACTTATAAAAAATACTTGTTATTTCATCTACACTATTATTCAAAGGAATGAAGTTTGCGGTTTATAGATGTCATAGATATTTCATTGCAATGTAATTACAAACCAAATGTGTCTACAAAATTTCAGCTCAATCTATTAACTGGCTTAAAACGCATAGTAAAATGCTAGCAAAAGGCACAAGTTTTTCTTAATTAATTAAAATCACTTCATGAAGCAATTTGTGAACGCACGTTATCGCTTCAGTAAATTCAGTACTCTCAGCCTCAAACCTTAAAACCTCATTAAATTCACAAGATTTGCAAATTACACTAATTAGTAGTAATAAACCAGCTCGCAGCCCCGCACCGTGCGGCCGGCGAATGCAAACACTTTCTTAATTAACTATCCATTATTAATTCATTATCCGCTCCTCAAAATGACTGCCGCTGCGAACTAATATATACCCAAGCGTTAATGATTATCAGCTGTTGAATCGAAGAGATTTAATATTTGTCAACCACTAATGAACTAACTATTTAACCCAATTATGTTACCCTTCGAAAGCTCAAGGTGGTCGCCCCACGACCATTTCTCACATTAAAATTCATGAAATTAATTGTATTTTTCATTTATCACGAGTCCTGTAACTTTGTTATCTATTCATTCATGGTTCATGTAACCGTTTAAATATTAGCAATTCTCTAGTTATAAATTTGAGGCGATATACTATTCCGAGAGCAATTAGTCTTCGCCTAATTGTAATGTTCTGATTGATACGAATATACATAGGAGAATATCGTAATATCGTTATGTGAGCTTTAATTATGCCCTGGCTGAATAGCTCTTGCGCGGCGCTCATCGGCGGCAATCGTTTGAAGTTTCGCGCGCTAATGATGCGGTTACCGCGTGAAGGGCGCAATGCACTCGCATTATTGAATAACATGACATTTTCAATATTCGTTATTTATTTGTTTCTTTTGCCTTGTTTGACATATTATGTTTTTTATATCTAGTTACAAATGTTCTAATTCTTTGAATAATAAATTGCAATAAGTATTTGTGTGATTTATGGAGCAACAAATGTCAATCATATTTTTTACAAAAAAATGAGTTACTGCGTTGGATGGAAAGTAGCTTTGTTATGTTTACGGGTACTTCAGGCGGCTATTCATATACTTGCCGCATGGGCAATTTAGGGTGCATGGTGGTAGTAGCGATACCGGGAGTATCCCTACACTAGAACATATTGACTTAAGCATACGTACTGAGAATGGCACCAGTATTACCGTCTTAGAAATAAAAAAAAATGATGTAGCCTTAGCACTTCCCATGATGCTATTGCAAAAAAAAAGGAAAAATATAAAATAATTTTATAGAACAGAAATATATTTATATGGAATGCCATAAGCGCTAGAAAAAGATTAATTACTACACTTCGGTTTTTAGCTAGCGGACGATTTATTAATACAATAAATGTAGTGGACGATATATGTAATGGACGATAAATATATTATTGAAATGCGTGTACTGTTACCATAGAATGGATTGAGAAAATACCCCAATCGTGCTACATTCGCAGCAATTAAGCAGGACGGCAGGATCAATCTAGGGACCAAGAGTGGTCTCGCGTCCCTGCTGCCCTGCCGCCCTGCCGCAGGGGCTATCTAGGGAATTACTCCTGCTTGCCTACACACATAACAATTAAGGTAGCAATTAAGGTCATCCCCACTCTTATGAGTGCACCCTATATTGTCCTTGCGGCTGGTGCGTGAGCAGCCCGATAAGTAGATTTTAGTTATTTTTCATAGCGGTTCTAAGTACAGATCTTTGAGTGTGCCAATAAACTTTTGTCAGCCAGTCTGACAAATAAAACATGGAAAGTTTATGCGGGCTCAAGTCCTATTCTTCTCTTTTTGTACTTTTTTAATAAAGTTCAGAATAATAGTAACAGTTGCGAATCTCTTTATTTATTCATTTCAGAGAATATTCTTGGAAATCTCCGAAATCGTTAATATAAGATAATAATAAAGCAATAATGTATAGATTTATGGCATTGTGTGCGCGTGTGGTCTAATTAGCAGGCGGTATTGTTTGCCACCGGCTATGAATTGGTTAATTAAAGGACTCAGCTTGTGAATATTATCTCTCTTGTTAATAAATAGGTCTGGCAGCCAACAGCTAAAAATTATTTAATATTACGAACGCGTATTATTAAAAATCAATCAATCCAGTGAATAACCTTATTTTTGTTTGCGAGGGTACCCCACCCTTCAAAGGCTGAAAAACAATATACTAGTATGTATTTTTTTATTTTCTTGTAGTTTTTCCAATTTAAACGTGATGATAAGTATGTAAAGTTTTTTTCTTTACGATGGGGAAACATTCAAAAGGTACCCAACGACTTGAGAGTGTCGCTGGGTTATGTGGGATTTTTACCGCACTAAAACCCCCCCGGTGGCCGTCCTTAGCGCTTGGTGGAGAACTCCGGGATCTCCGTCGAAACGCACCCGGGAGTCCTCCGAGCGCGTCGCCCCTGTCGGGCTCTGCCCTGGGGGGAGCAGTTTAGGCTCCTCCCACGCATCTGGTGTTTACGACGGTATGCGACCACACATACCGCCATCCTACCCAGGGTTGCTTGCTGGACGGTTCGAGCTCCCACTCTTGCCGCCTGCAACCCCGCAAGCCCCCTTTTAATCACCTTTTACGACAGGCAGAGAATACCGTAGACCTTTTCTAGTCCCGGGACTACAGGGACAATCCAGTGATTTACCTACCAAAAATTGACATTAGACAACTTGTGAATAATATACATTGTCAAATTTCGAAAGTGGGACAGTATGAGTATTAATAACAGGCGTAAGACGAAAGACGAACATCAACTTAAATACTAGATAAGAAACTAGATACTAGATAACAAACAAATCGCCCTTTCTCAGACTTCACTGTGTCTTAATGCCAAAGTAACTCTCCATGGAAAAGTCTTAGATTAACATTTATTAACTATTTTACGTAAGAATTGAACAAACAAACAAAAGTTTTAGAACATTGTTCTTTGAGAAATTTTCAATATCTCAGTTTCTTCAAATATTTTGTTAAATTTATTTTCAAAGTAAGGATACAGATTAAATTTTCATAAAGCGGTTATTGCCTTACGCTTTAGTGCTAAAACACATTCATACGATACGACTTCGCGCGCGTCGCGTCGTGTTGTCTAATACACATCGTAAATGTCCACAACACGATATGGTTTAACCACACAACGTTACGATACGACGTCGCAACGTGTCACGATGCGACGATCTGTCGTATGTGTTTTAAAACTTATTCAAATGCCCTTACGTAGTCTCTTTATGTCATTGAAACACATTACATTCAGAACTGTACGGTAGAGCAATGGATATTCAATGAATATTTGGTTGGAAACGGTTATTGTCAGCCACTTCTGTCTGAGACTTTCTAGAAATAAAGGCTTACTGCTACTTAGAATCCGATATTTATTGTTGAGCCTCTAAAACTACCTGATATTTTAAACAAATGTAACTTTTATTTCTTGCAGTGATATACGTAACGGTAATAATCATAGATATATAATACTCAGTAGGATATTATATCTATGGTAATAACCTAATCCTATGAACCTTAATAGAATAGATATTCTACCAGATTACAGTGCCCTTCTACTACGACAAAAAGTAATTGATAGCCTAGAGGACGAACCTCGGCCTCTCAGTCGGGGTCCGAGGTTCGAATGATATGTGCGTTTTAGAAATAAATTATCACTTGCATTGACGGTGAAGGAGAACATCGTGACCTGAAAGTTCTTTAGGAAAAAGTTCTCAAAAATGTGTGAAGTCTTGAAACGCACTTGTCCAGCATGGTGGACTACCGTCTAAATCTCTCTCATTTTGAGAGCAGACCCGTACCCGGCAGTGGGACAATGGAGTGACGACGACACCTACTACGACAAAATGACAGTCCTTTAATCAGCATTCAAATAAAAAAAATCATTTACTCAAATTAGGATTCCTTACAATAACTGTTTGAACTTGAAATATATTTGACCGCTTAAGCCTGGGATACAACCTTGCAGCATAATGGACCATTTAACAAATTTTTCGTTTTACCGCGAACTACCAAGGCAAAACATTTCGGAGAAGATTATCCTTTAATCTGTTTCTGAAACAAGTTAAAAACTCGACGAAAATAAAATGTCCTCATTCCCAATGACAAAAAAGTCGTCCTATTTAGCCGATATTCGTAATGTTTATTACCGATTCTTAAATAAAAATGATACGTACTTATATCAATTAAAACAATACAGATTTTCAATATTTTCAAAGTGCTAAAAAATTTGATGATGACATTATAAGGTTATATATGAAAGTTCCCCAACAACTTTTGTTAACAGCCTGGCGACAGGCTTATGCAAATACCCTTAAAGGTGAAGGAGGCGACATTGCTCGAAGCCAGCATAATCTACTTTTTAATGAATTTTTATGTGCAAAAAACTTCTAAAGAAGTTTAGGATTTCTCGGAAACGCCGCCTTCTGTGAAAGTAAGTTCAGTATAATGTTATTAAATTGTTCCCACCCTACTTACAGTATTCCTTTTATCCCATAAATTAAATTCATATATTATTAGGATCGACGTAGAAAATGTAAAGGATTAGAACATATTATTGCAAAATGAGTGTAAACTACGAATGTGTGTAAAAAATCTGCAGATCACCTTCCGGGAAATCTATTTCCGATCGTTGTAAAGAACGTTACTCTGCCACTTTGGTTGTCGAATTGATAATTACGAGTAGTGTTTGTTTGTCATTTTATTAATTTATTTCAAACAATATAATATATAATACGAATAAATGCCCTTTGTTGACTGTTTTGTTAAATAACGAGTTCTCTACATAATGCCATAAAGTAACATATAACTGACAATAAAGCATAATATCAACGGCCACAATACAAGTAGTATATTGAAAAAATAATCTGAAGTTAGTTTTGAAAAGAAAACCGCCATATTACTCCACCAGATAGTATTGCTTTTAAGCATTTTTGTCTATTTCTTATAGTTTCAGATTTCACGATGAAAGTTCACTTGAAAAATTAACCCGTATAGGTAAACTTGGAGGTAAAACTTAAATACGTTTCTGAATTACGCTCTGAGTTTTCTTGTGGCAATTGGAATGTAAAACTGAATAGCTGTGCGCTCAGGTGTAAAGCGCCGGGTACAAAATACTGCAGGGGGGCTAGCCATGTTACAAACTTTGCATTCTATTCGTTTTCTATTCTATTCGTTAGCAAATGTGATTCTACATATACGATAAGTCTATGGTTAGCGATCTCATTTAATATCAATAAGCCGTCAAATAGAGTATCGTCTGGTTTCTACACCAGCCAAATTACCTACATGGTAATGATTAATTATTTAATAGTAATATTACAATATAACATAATAATAAACATAAAAAATATACCATATTTTATAGTACATGTATTTTATTAATCAAAACTATTTGCAAAAACTAAACGTAATAATGTGTCTATGAACGGTAACTATGGTGATTGGTGATTGTTTACAATGTTTATAGCGATGTTACTAATGACAGTAACAGTGATTGCATGTAATTTGTAAAATTGTGTAAAATTACCTATTTCAACTTGTATACGTATGACCAAAAGATAATATCTGGACGTCAAACTTCGTAAAATTTACTGGCTCATGGCACGAATGTCTCTCAGCAACAAACTTGACTACTACAAAGTCATACAAAAACCAATATGGTCATATGGAATAATATAGATCTAGCTTTGGAGAACCGCATCCAACTCAAACTTGGACATCACACAACGCTTCCAATCGAAAATGCTTCGCATGATAGCTGATGCCGCAGAGACAACAGGGAAAGAGGGAGTGACAAATAAACTAAAATCATATACTCGTCATATAAAGACACCCCAATGAGCTTGCTAGTGAGCGTATGAAATTCACCCGCACTTTTAAACTCATCAAAAGGAGAGCTACTCAGGATCATCTTCCATCGTAGGAGCGGCTTCCAAGGAGGCAATAATTATAAATGGTTGTGCCACTAGGTGTATACCATACATGCCATGCCAACAAATTAAACCTTATAACTACCTGCTTTATGCGTAGACAGGGAGATTGCAGGGATTACAGGAGATAATAATGAAAAAAAGGATACGGATATTAATATTATATTTTTCATTTAAAGTTTAAATAAATTGTTTAGTTACAAGTAAAGCTAATATGAGAAGGATTAATAGTGATTCAATAAAATAGTTAAACTGAGACAATATTTTTATTTAAGCACTGGATAACTCTTAAGTTTTATACATGCTCATATTAATTTAAAATAGAAAAACGACTGTGCAATTCATTTCTATAATATTTTAGGATACACTAGTTATAGAGAGCCATATTCTATGGCCATATAGCCATATTTATATTTTCGTGCAGCAAGGGAACGCCGCCAGCGTTTTGGGAACCATGCCTCACACGGAAATTTTAGATGGCTTATTTTATTTATAATTTTCTTGTATATTTTGTAAATAAGTCCTTTTTTAGTTTATAGTTTATAGTTTATTTTTATTACTAAAAATTTCATATATTTAATAATTATAATTGTAAATAACATAGATATAATATTTAACATCGAATAAATACTTGGTAAGAGAGCCATATTCTAATTTCAACACATTTAAAGTATAAATTTTCAAATGATCAAAAGTAATTAGTCTATAATATAGTGATAGCGCGCAGTGAAGTGACAAACAGCTGATACAAAATCCGCCATTTTATTAGCGTTTATGTTTTCTACAGGGTCGGCGCGATCGCTCATTATGACATTTATCTTAGAATACGCTTCGCTAACAAATTTGACAAAACAGTCAAAAGGTTGTCATTTGTATGGAAAAAAGCAATGACATGGGCATTGTAGAATCGCTAGCGTTCTATTCTATCGTGTAACTTGGCTACGACTTTTCTACTTCGCTATTTTGATCACGTGATCATTGATAATTTCATACATTTTAGCGTTTCTATAGCGTTTCTACAGCGCTAGCGACTGTAGAATGTCAACTTGGCTAGCCCCCCAGATTACCCTCCGCCCTACTACTCTACAGATAATCACTTCTTTTCTTTTAAAAGCGACACCCAAAGGATTTTTATAATAAGAAATACCTCTTATTACGATTCGATAGATTTATAAATTTGAAGGAGCATCGAGCATCCAGTCCACCTGATTGTTAGTGGTCATAGCCGTCAATAGATATATTATGTAATTAACAGCACACAGAAAGGGTTCTATATATACCTAAAGGTGATCATAGATGCGTTGCCAGTTTGCCACTCCTGCAGACTAAGATATTTATTTAGTTTACACATAATTTTGTAACTCTCGGCATACATGAGAAAACTTCGATAGCGTGATTCAGAAGTATTTTAGTGGCGTCATTTTTTGGCCAATTACGGAAAATCACACAGTCAAGGTAACATGTAACACTAAAGCACATACATGTGTACTTTATATAATTAGCTAAATTATTTTTCAGAGAATATTAATTAACTATTTGGTACTCCAAAGTATTGTTCTAATGCAATTTAATTTGATCATTTTTATTTAGAGCAATCAATTACGCTATCGTATAATCCTACTTTGAATAATTTATTCGCTATGTGCACCAATTGTTTGCGTTATGTTGCATATATTATTCAACTCTCATTAATATTACTCAATTTATGAATTACGCATATTGGTAGAATTTGAATTAATATTAAATATCGTTGTCTAAATTTAAATATTCACTAGCAATTAAGTAATCAAATCCCACGGCCCCCGGATTATTTCAAAATAACACTACTTATGTTAAAAGAAAAGAAATTATCTTGATTGCTCTGATGAACTGAAATTGAGTGAACAAGTGAACTGAAACAAGTGAATTCATGTTCAGGAGATAATGAAAATTGGTGTTCGGTATGCTAATTATGTCAGAATTCCCCACACGCAGTAATTTGTCTCATTTTCACACTCGAAAATGCGGCGGCACCGGCATAATGTACTTCTGAATTTGACATTTGCTCTGAATTCAGCCTAATTATAAATCTGCCAGTTTTATAGGGTTCCGTTTTTACCCTTTGGGTACGGAACCCTATTTAGTAAGACTTCGCTGTCTGTCCGTCTATCCGTCTGTCACAGGGCTATATCTCCGGCACCGTAATAGATAGACACATGATTTTTTTACTGGGGATGCATAATGGTGGCCGCTATAACAACAAATACTAAAAATAAAATATTAAAATGAATATTAAAGGGGGCCTTCATACAACAAACCGGTATTTTCCTACCTGAGGTCGGTCACAGATGCGCCGCTACCCCTGAGGACTAAGCTGGAACGCCTCGGAAAAGTATGTCTCCCTTACCACACCATTCAAACCAGAACACAGCAGCGTTTGAACACTTAGCCTTAGCCTGTAGTGCCGCCGGCGTCGAACCACAAAGGGTTCTACCACCTTCATAATATAATATAGAAAGATCAGACATTTGTGTGTGTTCTTTACTAAAATTGCAAACAAATCTCGGTGCACAACCTAGTTTTTCAACCAGTTCCAAGACAATTTAATCCAATTTACCAAATCTTCCCTCGGTCATATTTTCGCGTAACATTTTATGAGTAATAGTTAAATATCCGTAAAAGCTGTCGTGTGGGTCGTAGGCTCTTGATATCCGCTTTTAATGGCGTACAACGCAGTAAAGCTTGAGAAGCGCCGCCTTATACTACAGAACCTATAAATTTACCCCTATTTATATTACTAATAGGGAACACATTTTGAAGTTTATTGGCTGCTAGCGTACGGCCGCTTGCCTTGATATATTGTCTCAATGAATTTTCGAACAACCGAGGTTCTGGTAAAATTTTTAATATAAATTAGCAATGTTTTTTAGACAACATAGACTTCAGAATTTATTATTTTTGCGTAACTGGCAAACAACTAAACCTACTTTCAATTATAATATGATTAGCTGAAACTTGACTTATTCATGAACTAAATCAAACTTAGTATAACCAACTACGGTTATAAGCAAAAATAATAATTGATCTATACAATTTCTGCCTAACAGAAAGTGTCAAACTTCGATCTTTAGGCAAAAATTGGACAGATTAATTTATGATCATCGGGCGGCAGTCATTCCGTAGTGAGTATCATTTTAAAACATTTAATACTAAATGAAATAAAGACCATGCTCATATTAGTAACGCCTGTTTTCAAGATATAACCATCGATAAAGCACATTACCTACACGTTTAGCGACACAGAATGCATTTAGGATTCAATAAAATAAGGGAAATGAACCACGTAAGATAAAATATGTGTGAGCCAATGTACCATGTGTGGGTAATGGGGGGTATGGAAAGGATGCGAACATTACCTTCGCTTGCCACCAACCCATATACTGAATGTTCCATTGAATTTCAGTATGCAGTTGTATTACAAGTAGCAAAAGGGTGTATGCTGTCCACCTGGTTCACCTCATTTGGGGTAGTCACAGCTACGAATAGATATCTATAAGCAATCCCTAATAGTATTGAAATTTTACCTAAATGGGATCAAAAATTGATTAACAAAATACCCTCAACTCGAAAGACATCATCTTTAAACACGACATTAATATGTAATGGTTCTAGACTGACTTATTTATATGGATTGAAGTGACTAGAACAGAAATATCTAGTAGTTTTTAATCTCAGAATCGCTGTATGCGATGTATTCTTTATTCTATCGACGTCCTAACTAACTAAGTGTTTTAGACGTTCTTTTATGATTTTACTCTTATTTCGGTATAAATATAATTCAATCAAAATATTCCTATCAGCGCTTTTGTTGTTCCCGTCGTGATCCTAATTGACATCGGGAGAGCGCGGAGCGGCGCGTGTGTGTGGATTAGCGACACATGAATATTCATAGAAGTGCCCTGACCGCTGACGTGAGCTATCAGAACACCATTTTGAACACCAATTTTCTATTTTTATAATTGAGTAACAGGGATTATTATTCCATTATACCTAACTTCCAAATCTGTGATATTTATGCAAAGATATAGAAGCAACAATGAGGAGTATCTGAAGAGTTTCGAGTATCTTAAATAATAATAACGCCTTTTACACTCTTACGAACATCCAGACCCAATGAAGAAATCTAAATTTATCGATATTTGCCTGGCCGAGGATCGAACCCGGAACCCACTGCGTGTCAGACCGGTATGACGACCACTCTACTTGGGTCGTCATACTAGTAGATGACAGACAGTAAGCTGTAGGCTAGTAGAGGTAAACCAATAAATAGTAGAATATTTGTCTAATCTACTTAAAAACTCATATAAAGAACAGAGGTAAAGCTCTGATAAATTTAATAATTTAGAAGCTATTCTTCTATTCTTGCTTCTATTATTTTAAGTATAGGGGAAAATAAATCTGAAATGTTCATTTAAATTAAAAGTCTATCTAGCTTATGTAACATAAATTAACATAATTATCGTGGGCGTCTTCACGACGCCGGGAAACAACCTAATAAACACCTTCTACGCCTGCTCACGTCGTCTGCATTGAAACAGACATACTTAACTGTAATGTATTGTGTCACAATGTGTATTTTATTTTTACAGGGCTTGTTCTTTGTCTGGGTGTTTGTTTATTCGTCTTTGTGTGTGCCCCATTCGCAGTGATAGCCTAGTGGTTAAGAAACTCGGCCTCTCGATCGAGGGTTCCGAGGTTCAAATACGCACCTCTGATTTTTCAAATATATGTGCGTATTAGAAATTAATTATCACTTGCTTAAACGGTGAAGGAAAACATCTTGAGGAAACCTGCATACCTGAATGATTGACGAAAAAAATCTCAAAGGTATGTGAAGTCTACCAATGCGCACTTGGCCAGCGCGGTGGACTATGGCCTAACCCCTCATTCTGAGAGGAGACCTGTGCCCAGCAGTGGGACAATAATGGGTTGATGATGATGTGCCCCAAGCACCCACGACAAAAGAAATCCTAGTTTGAGGTTGTGAGTGTATAAATCATGTCTATTAATTCTGTATTACATACCGATTACCGATACCGAGTTTTCTTCAATGTTTATCTTGAAAATGTGACACAGATTTAATATATTTTTCTGATTGAAAAATATATATATATAAGGTACAAAGAAAGAAAGGAGACGAAATGAAATCTATTCTTGTAGTTATTTCAAAGACGACATCATTATAATACCTAGTGACTTCTCCGTACTGTCTTTTCAATTTGAACTGAAGCATTTATACTCCTTTTCAGTAGTCGGGCAAATAATAGTGTCAGAACTATTTTTAGGACTTCCTTTCAGGAAATATCTATTAGAGTTGAAATGAAGACACGTCTATTTACTACCATAGAATGAACTAAAAATTAAGTTTTCATAAATGATATTACTAGAATAACTCAAAGAAATTGTAGGATGCAGAGAACTGTAAATATTGTGTAAGGCAGAACAATTTGTGGTTCTCCTTCGGAGGCACCACCTGATATAATAATAGCAGTGTTAAACGTTGCTGTGTTCCACTTTGAAGGGTGTGGTAAGGGGGACATACAGTTCCAACTCAGTCCTCAGGGGTAGCGTCGCACCTATTGCCACCTCAGTTACCACTCGGTAGACTCCATGCTCGCTTGCTACTACTATAATATGGAAAATATTTTGTTATATTACTAGAGTAACTCAATGAGAACCGTAAAGCATGCAGTGAAATATAAAATTGGATAATAAAGTCCTTTATTTATGACCAAACAGCAGCTACTGCTGACCTCAGATAGCGACCCTACTAGTCTGAATCTTGTACTAATTCAAATAGTTTTGCAAATAACGACCCACGTGGCGGAGCGGTCACCATACCGGTCTGACGCGCAAAGGGTTCCGGGTTCGATCCCGGGCCAGACATACATCTGAATGGTGAATTTGGATATCTGTTCTGGGTATTTATGTATTCGTCATTGTGTGTGTGTCCGTGGCACCTACGATACAGGGACTCCTAGTTTAGGGCTATTGGTGTAGAAAGCGCCTTTAAATTGTCCTTAGCCAATGAGCTGTATGTCCCATTGACCATCCAGCAAGCATGCTTGTTCTTGACTTCGATGATATAAAAATAATCTCTCTTGCTACTAATTGTCTAGCGGACGAAGTAAGAAAAATATGATATGACGGAAAATTAATATGTAATCCCCGAAATAAAATTACGTTACAGCATCCCTCGTTAGGACCGCTTACACCGTTATCCATCACGCTTCCCTTATTCGGATTAGGGGCATTACAAACGCCTTACAGACTCTTTTGTCCATGAATTTCTTTTATCCTATTTTCTTTTGGGTGAAAATGTTGATTTGCGCTAAACAATAGGCTATTCTAATAAGTTAGATATTATACAGCTAAACTTGAGTTCGCACTCGCATACCTGTATATAAATCATATCATATTATGATATCAGTAATTATGCCCTGAATGTGGATATATAACTTGGAAGCTATATTTATAAATTCATGTAATGCCTGCGTAGTATGTCCGTGAGTTTACGTTATGTGTTACTTGTTGCATAGAAAAATTAGATAATGTTGAAATAAAAAGAAACATCCTGGAAGTTGAAGTCGTAAACACTTTTTTAAATACAGCCACACATATTTTTATTTGACTGCGTAGGGTAATATTTTTTGAACATTTTTACATAAGTAGATAGATATATCTATGTCTCATTCTTAAGCACGCTCCACAAACGGTTTGACGGATTTTAACTTATGAAAAGAGACGAATTCAATTCAATATTTTAGTATGTACCTGTATATAGTACTAAAAGTGCTCAAGTTTAAGGTGCCCCCAAGTTTTAACCTGTAACTACAAAGCTAGTTCGATTGTTATAGCTTTGCAATGAGATTAGGAGCTATAATTTGCAGTGTAACATCGCCCTACGAGAACATAGCTGGAGCAGGAGCCGGGGCGCGCGGCGACGTGTTTGTGTGCTCCGGGACTTAGCAGGGAACTTGTGCATACCGCCCTCGGGAACTACTCACTGGCAGATTGTTTACCGTTACATGCCACTGCTAATACCTACAGTCCTACATATTATTATGTGATAGGTAACATTGCAAATTTTAAAATACCTCATAAATTCTGTACGTATAATACACGTCCTTTATAGTTATAGCCCTATTTGCCCTAATTGGTACACGTTAATTACAATAACAACAGGAATAATTTTATCCTGAGTAGTACTCTTAAGTGCCAAAACGCATGTTCAGTCAGCGTCAATTCTTGAATAAGTCTGGACAGCCATAACTACCCAACATTACGTACACTACATTCTACTTCAGATATAAAAACTTGAATTTTTTTTCGTAACTTGTAAATCGTTTTTACCAATAGTACGACAATAATCCATTGATGAAAATAATAATTAACATTTAGGACATGTAAGCACCTCCATAATAATATTTATAAGCTTCAAACTTTAATAATGTACTTATTTCACATTTTTCTTAATAAAACGTCCCGAAGGACCTAATCAGGTTTAGAGACTTATTTCTAAGAATAAATATAGCAGGCTCCGGCTGACTGGATAAAAGGGAAAGTTTTAATGAAGTTAAACGAGACGAAAAGGGTTGCCCACACACGCAGGCCGAGGCAGGCAAAGAACGTTAACAGAGATTCAACTTTGTATAAACTATATCTGATTGGTTCTAATTTCATACCACATTACAGTTGCTTGTTATGATATATATGTCACGATAACATTTGTAATTGATCTCAAATGACATACGAGAAGTTTTGCAAATTACAATTAAATTAGGATTCATGAAACTTTAATTTCAGTAAGTATTAAATTTTCCGTAATACTCTGGCCTTTTTGCACAATATAAACCAGAACCCAGCTTTAAATTACTTGTATTATAAATAGATATGTTTACCGCAATCAAAGCTCAAACACTTTTAATTGTTGCGGGGATTACATGCTTTTTACCCCTATTAATTATTGACATGAAAATGAAGTTAGCAAGAAATTAGTTTAAAACACAACTACGTGATATACCTATATTATAGAAAGCTGAATTTCTGTTACGATATCCTCACAGTGGCCACAGATGCTTAGCAAGTTTTATTTTGAAGAGGATTCGTTATCGAGCAAGGTCAGTGTAATGGTTCGTGAGGAAACTTTTAAAGTTGCTAAAACCAACAAAACCCTCTGTTAAGTTGATCGCACGGAAACATATTCCAGTACTGTACGAGTAACAAATGTTCGTTTTCACTATTTTTGTAAGGTTGTTCTTAATACAAACACTTTTGTATTGGTTTTTATTAAAGCAAAAGTCAAACAGGAATCATAAAAGTAAGTGCTGTCAGAAAAAGTGTATTAGCAACAAATTAATTTATTGATCGTCGTCAACAAGTTGTTGGGCACGTGTCTCCTGTCAGAACACTTAACATATAGCAAAGTTCAGATTTATCCGCTAAAATTTCGGGCAAAATAATTTACACCTACGAGTAAACACTCGTTGAACCACAATACGGCTCCATATATGTATAGCAACACACATTGAACGTGTCGTATCCTCGTATCAGACAATACCATTTTTTTCTGTACTATATTTTGACAAGTTTGCTCCGTGTCGGCGCAGTCGTGTTCCAGATGATATAAATGTTCATACCGTGAATTATACTCATAATGATTTTTTACCTTACATTGTGTGCATATCAAGCCACGCGCCGATAGAAGTAATAGAACTAGCTTTAACCCAATAAATATTTATCTAATTAAGTGAAGAACGGGCTAGCACCCCAGCGACGAGTTTAACTAAAGGACAATTAGATTAAAAATGTAATATCCGCGATTAAGTTTCAGCCGGAAGGTCGGCTCGCGGCTGCTCGTGCAACTTTCCATCGGCGTTTAATTTCGTTTGCACTACTTGCTTTTACTTCGCTAATTCAATTGAGGATTTATGAGAGTCTGTATTATTTTGCGGGTATTTATTTCATTACTTAAACACTAGAATCTTTCATCGAATAACTAATGAGATTTTCAATTGTACAAGTACAGTACTTATAGATTTTACCCGCCTCTGACGGATAACGATTTTTAACGATGATTTGTGGAAGTGACATTGGCTATATTTTTAAGTACTAGGGTTTTTGTTTTTATAACAATTATACGTATATATTAATAGTATATTAATACAAATAACATATAACAGGTATGTGAGTCTAATATACAAACAATTTTTATTTGAAAATGTTTTTTTACCTACCTACAATCTACATAGAAAACCAAATCTTTTTTTCACGATCCTCGTCAAACATATAATATTGTGATCTAACTATCGTCATAATGGCTGAATGGCCCTTATATCTTATACAGTAACTACATTATAAGTAATATTAAAAGTTATTGTTATTATGCCTGTAAACATTCATAGCAATGTACAACATCATAAAATGCGATAAAACTTCAGCATCCCGTTATAATATAAATTGGTGACTCTAAAATTTATGCGAACGCGTGAATAGCTAACAGGGGACATAAAATTGTACCACTAAAATTCCAAGCTTCCTGAAAACTTTTACAATTAATTAATTTTAGTTTTGTTGACCTGTTATATAACGATGTCACCGTAATCCTTTTTGTTCACTTTAGTTATTCTGATAGTTTTACCCAATTATTGGTTCGCTCGGTTCACTCTGAGGTTTACATCCAAACGAGCTTTAAGCTCAGCGACTATTATATGCATGTGTACGAGAGTCCAACTGAAAGTCCTTAGAAAATCAAAAACTAAGCAAACTAACAAGTTATTTATTTTATTATAACTTTTCAAAATAGTGTTCGTTCACATCAATACATCGCTGCATCCGATGGAACCACTGAGAAAAGCACTTTGCCCATTCGGACTTTCTTCGACGGCCTTTTGAAACGCAGCCACTGCTTCCTCGGCGTCCGTAAAACGTTTTCCTCAAAGATTTTCTTTTATTTTCGGGAATAAATAAAAATCGCAGGGTGCGAGGTCGGGGCTATACGGCGGGTGACTCAGTAATTCCACGTCTGAGGTCGCTGAATAGTTGATCGTTTTCCTGGCGGTGTGCGACGAGGCAATGTCGTGGTGAAGGAGGATCCTACTGCGAGGTCGTTTCTCGGGAACTTTTCCCAAGACAAGTGGTAAACAATTATTAGTGTACCACTCTGAATTAACCGTTTTATGATCCTCCCAGACAATTGTCGCGTAAAGACCTGTCCTTTCGAAGAACGAAACCACCATCTTCTTTCCAACACTTCGAACTCTCTTTACTTTAGTTGGCAACTCCTCGGAAGGAAACACCCACTCAGCAGAATGCCTTTTGGTTTCCAGATCATAGCAATAAATCCAGGTTTCCTCACCCGTTACTATGTCGAATACAGCATTTGAATCTCCTCCGTTAAATTTTTTATTCATTTTTTATTATTTATTATTTAAGATTCCTGACCGCTAAATGTTCATGGAGGATTTTGTGCACTTGACTCATACCAATGCCTAGGCTTGTTCGAATCTGCTGATAGGTCACTCTTTTGTCAGTCTCTATTATACGCCGCACAACACTGATGTTATCTTCAGTCGTCGCTGTAGAAGGGCGTCCCTCACGCAGATCATCGGTGAGATTAGTGCGACTACGTTTAAATTAATTAAAACAATTGTAAACTGTGGCACGAGATGGGGCTTCGTCGTGAAAGGCCTTAAATGACATCGAAAGTCATAAAAAATCATTGCACGAAAATTTTCTCGGCTTATATTCATGCTGACGTGCACAAACAATTTTCAATTTGCCGCCAAATCGTAAAACAAATGACAAATGAAAGAAATATATGCCTAATAATATTGGTAAAGAGTTCTATTTTCAAAATTTAAACTCATTTTTTTAATATAATGTTTATAAGTGGCCAGTTCTAGAAACTTGCAGTTTGGCCCTCGTAGTTCATACACTTTCCATACATGAGTTGACACAAGGCGCAGACATAGGAAGTGCATCTTACAGCTAAATATATGAACACCATATTGGTCTATAAACCATTTATAGAATTGTATATTCATTCATATGTACATAGAATGACACAAAGACCATCCAGATCCAGAACAGAAATCTAAATTCATAATTTTGATTTCTGGCTAACCGGGGATCGAACCCGAAACCCTTTGCATATCAAACCGGCATGGTAATCGAACCGCACGCGCCACTCGGGTCGACCCATTATATTAGAATTATAATTAAGATTTAATTAATACACATGTATTTTATTTTAATCACTCTAGATATTTTCCATTCAGTTTTAATACCATCGACACTTGCTTCCGCGTAATGAATATCTACAGTAAACTCTACAAAGAGCGGGACACGGAATGCGTTTATTTTTATCCATTTATCTGTTCCGGTTGCCTGGCGCGCCACGACTTGATTTATAAGTTCCTACTTCAGCTGCTAAACTTTTTATAAACCTTTTTAGTAAGTAATATATCAAATATTTCAATGTTTAATTCATAGTTACAATAAGGGAAAAATTTGTTTCAACGTTTTTATTTCGTTTAAGAGAAATCTTCCGGAAAACCAAGAAACAAATTTACATATTCGTTTTACTTTGACCGCTCTCGTGACGCTCTTGGCCTATTTAGGACAGAACACGTGGAAGGGTCTTTGGGGCATTAAACACTAATATAAAATGTGTGTTTAGGCAAAAAAACAGCAGGTTACTTTGCGACCAGTGCCCTTACCAGGAGTTTTTACGTTTCGACAAATATGACTGTTTTGGTTTTTTATGTACGTATTGGCCCATACGATTTTCTAGTTCGGACACAATCCGCTGGATGCGCTGATTGGAATTTGTATGGGCAAATACGTAAACAAATACCAAAACAGTCATATTTGTCGAAACGTAAAAACTCCTGGTAAGGGTACAGGATCGACGATCTGTAGAATAGACAAGAAAAATGTTGGATTCTAAAGACAAAGGGCAATTTGGAGTGGTACTAATTAGTGAAGACTGATATCCAGTAGTGTACCTTGAGCCTCATGAATGTATGAATCGGATAAAGCTTACTCTACATTACGTACGTAATACAAACCATTATATCAAAGTAAATAATGAATTACTTCGTGGAAAGATTCTCGAGTTAAAAGAACAACAAGCCGACCTAAGCACGCTACAATAATGAGATACAGAGTATAACGAGGACAAACTAAATAGAGTTAATTATAGAGCCAATTCGAGAAGACCCGAAGCGGAAATTTTTATTAACTCACAATATTACGTGGACTGTTATCTGTGTTAGATTTATTTTAAGACACAATAGCTAAATTAATTGTTATTATTCAACCATTTCGTAGCAGTAGCAATATGAAAATTATAGTCTTTTATTCCATTTCACGTTTCAAATTGATAAACGGATTGCAATTATTTGAACTTATTACCAATTAGTAATAAGTTCTTAACAACTTTTTCTCCCAATGTCTGGTCTCCTATTGCTAATACATTATTTTTGAAAATCTTGACAACGTGGATCTATAACCCGATATATTAAATATCTTTGTTATTCTTGCATATTCCTAGAAATAGAGTATAGAGTTGCTGAATAAACACGGTGTGATGTCACCTGAACGATGCTGAAGGCAAATAACACAATAACATTTACGGCGCGTCCACACCTGCGTTTATCGCGGCCTCTTTTTATGTCTTCCACTCCCTTACTTATTAAGGTTATAAACCAAATTATACAATTAATGTCGCAAAAGGAGATAAAATATTTTTCCCCGCTAGTAAAATGCTCGAATATGAAATACCTTCTCATTAGAACATCTTTTTATTTGATACCGCCTTTAATTGTTGATACCGCAGACAAATTAAAAAAAATCTGAGCGGTAAATCACGGAGCTGGCTCTGCGAAGGAAAGCTTGTCTAAAATATTTTCGTTTTCACTTGTCAAATTCACAAAACACTTCAATGTATCCTCACCTCAACGGACCTAAAAAAATATTTATTGAAACCCATGGTCACCTTGCGAAGGTTGTGGCTACACTTCGCCGGTTACCTGAAAGAGATAGCAATGGGTGAATCCATGCTATTTTCAGTTCAAAACGTGTGACCTTCTCATTAGTGGAAACTCACGTAGCAAACTATGCAACAACAGCGATCGAGTAGACGACCGAAATACATTCGTTGCGACGCGGTCATTTGGGCTAATTTGTCGCCAAACTGCAGACGTCATTGCCTAACTAAATTTGCAACTGCATACTGCAATTATTGCAACTAAACGGGTATTAGTAATAATGTATGATATGTAATACTCATTACGGTTTGCAGAGCTGCATAATACCCACATACGAAATAAATGATGTCATTACAAGAAGAAAGCTTTATATTTTAAAATTCGTATTTAGGGTATAAATGGTTTAAATCCTGTAATTTTATATTGAAACTTCGAAAACAGTATGTAGTATGTACACATAATGTATGTGTCATGTCTCGATGTCTACGCCGTAGCACGACTACGATCTGCGTAGATAAAGACCGGAAAAAAGCTTATGTAAATATTGTAAATATATTGCAAATGTTAAACATTAAATAATATTTCTCAATAAATTTTCCCCTAAATTATCCCAAAATTAAGCGTTTATGCTAAGGATATTTTATCATTATTCCACCACTTCGAAAATTAGTACGAAAAGACAAACATAGACAAATTATAAACGTTTTACTTCAATGATAAATTATATACAGAATTAGGGATTAATAATACACATATATACAGAAATACACAATGACAATCACAACACTTTCGTGACAAAGGCATGGCCGGCAGTCCGATTACTGCGTAATAATTAAGCACTAATCAAGTGGCCGGCAGCGCAATTGCTTAGAATCAAATGTCGGTCACCCACGAGCAATCTCATCAAATTGTATTGTCTGTGGTCGCCGACCACTGTCCATCTGATCATATTAAAGGTCAGACTCAATTATACGGAAAATATTGTTCTTTTGCCTTTTACAACCAGATTATCGTCATCATCAACCCGTTGTTGTGACACTACTTTGTACAGCTGTACGGTCAAAATAAGAATGGGTTTAACAACGGTTTTCTGAGTACAATAATAAAAAAATACATTATTTCTAACTGAATAGTAGTAAACCTTAGCACTATTTGGTATTTTTATATATACGAGTATACAACAGCTTTGAGACCTCTGTTATAATCAAATTGAGTTGCTCTTTAACAATCACAAAGCAAGCAAAAATTTTAACTTCGAAACTCTCGTTATGAAAATCCACTTTCGGTTCGCCGCTCACTATCTCCCGTTCATAAGCAGGGAGGTATTTCCTACGGTTATAAGAGCTTTCTAAAGTTTGAAAAATATCAGCGCCTCGTTCACCGGCGCCCGTGTCGCCTGATAATGTACCTGATATTAATGACGAACATTACGACACAATGAAATATGTGTCTTTATCGAACCACCTTCCTTTGTGACGATATATGATCGTTGAGTTTCTTTTCAAAGTATATTTCTTTATAATATGGAAGCAGTAAACGAGCTGTCCACGAGATGGTTGGTGGCTACTACCACTCATGGAGAGCTGAAATCTACGCCAGACAGGATTAATCCTATCAAGGTCTAAAAGCTACCTTTGAGGACCCTTACCACATCTTTTAAAGGGGGGCAAAGCCGCGCTTTATGCTACTGATACTAGGCAGTAATATGTGCGGCAATTGTGCCTTCGAAGTCGAACCTTAAAGAAACCTACCACTCTTTCTATAATTCGGAGAGGCGTAGATCACACTCGATTTTCATGCTTTAATAGGAAAGCTTATTATTCTGATTAAATTATATTTATTGGTTTTATTGAATTATATTAGGTAAATACATAATGTACAGGATGTTAATTTTTCCTATCTCAAGGAAATGGTAGACATTTGCTAAGATTGGATTTTGTTGACCTTTGACATTTGGTTCAGCGCACTGAGTACAAATCTAATTATTTGATTTCGCTAAACCCACCACCTTATTTGAATTCAGACCTTGTCAATTTGAAGAATATTTTAATAAATTGCTATTTTCAAGATATTTTTTTCCAAGATATATTAAAAAATTGAATGGTGTTCCATTGTTATCGAATACGTTCTTATTCAAACGAAACATTTGTAATGATAGGTAACAACCAATAGTGATAATGATACATCTTATTATATTTTTTAACTTACATCATATTATTATTTAGGTTTATATTATTATTTAGGTTTTACGTGCATGATACATCGATACAATATTTGCAAACCTCTGAAAAGATAGATTTCCAGCTAGACCAGCACGGTGGATTATGGGCCAAACCTTTCTCATTCTGAGCGGGAAAACAAATGTTTACCGTCACATTGGTTTTTTATAATAATACAGTAATAAAAAATCCTGGATACTCGTCTCAAGAATCCATAAAATAAATCATAAACATAGTAAATTAAATATTATATTTTTTCTACCTTTTTTACAAAGGTATTATTCTAATAAAGTGCAAAGTTAAAGTTGTTCGGTGCAAGCAAATCCCACTTCAAACGCTCCTGATACATATTGCAGCTTCAGTTTGTTCTAAGTACACTCTAACAAAGCATTCGTATTGTTTCGTATCTCTTTATATCCTTTTTTTTTCTCGAGGGGAAACCTTCAAAAGGTACCCGACGACGTGGGAGCGACGCCGGGTTATGTGGGATTTTTACCGCACTAAAACCCCCCCGGTGGCCGTCCTCAACGCTTGTGGGAGAACTCCGGGATCTCCGACGGAACACAATCGGAGCCCTCCAAGCGCGATGCTTTTATTTTATGATAAAGCTATTCGCCTGTTTGTATATTTCACACAAATATTTTCATATGTTGATAATAAAATATCGTTATATTTCTGAGCAGATAAGATGATAGAGTTAAATAATGTTAATAAGATCTCCGCCCAATTTTCACCTCATACCAGCCCAGGGTTGAACGTTGAGGGGAGTACTGAATATATGACGATCGATTTAACCACTAGTTAAATTTTTCATGAACCTGTACGTAATAAAAATAATTACACCGTGCGCAAAACGAAGCTTACTTGAGTCTGAGAAGATTCATCATTTCAGAAAGTAATTTGATTTTAAGACTTTAAAATATGAAGAATATGCCTTTTTCGATTTAATCCTTATGTTGATGTGATCTGCGTCTGACGAACATCATCCCCTGTCAATAATAATTCCCATCTTTTCAAATAAAGATATTAGAATATGATATTTACGCTTGACGGGCTTTGATCTTTAACTTATAAATAGTACAAGTACGTTGTATTATCGGTACAAAATCTCAAGTACACATATCTAAAAGGATATATTTTGTATAAGTAATTAACCTAAAATACATGCACCCACTGATAAATGTCACCGCCCACAAACATCGCCAATTAACTCCAAATAGCTCTGCCTGGTTTGCCAAATCATATGCATCATATCGCACATTATGTCAATTCAACTAGCCCATTCCTTTTGTTCAATTTTGCAAGTGTACACCTAATAGACGTACTTTTGTAATACGTGGAATATTAAATGAAGCTGTCACAAATTAGTAGCGGCGGCAGAGGCCACGGCCACCGCAGTACCCGCCAAATGCACGGTCTCGCCGCATAATTGCTAAATTAATCTAAATCAATCTACTGCGCCAATTTACTTATTAAATTTATTGAATTGGAATCGCTTTACATTTTAATTTATTGCTGAGGATTTAAATTTAATTTAGTTAATATGGTTTTTGGTTATACCAATTTCGTGCTATGACGAGTCATATCAAAGCTCTTCATTTTAAAAATATATAACAAAAACTTTTTCAGTCTGAAATTATACATAATATTATGTACGTACATCGGTCATTATGACGTACCCAAAGGCAATGACAAAACCCTGATTCAGATAGTCATCTTAATTAACTATTTAGGTTTCTGTCTGTTTTGGGAGTAAAATAGGGATCGTCTGCCCGACGGCTGAGTGGTAACTATTGAGCACGCGGGTCAGTCTACTTTTACGTATATTGAGGTACATTTTTGTAATCAACAAATAATTGAATTGGTCTTAAGTGTCCAGGCATACATATAACTATACTAATATTATCAAGAGGAAAACTTTGATTGTTTGTTTGATTGTAATGAAAAAGTTCAAAAACTACTGGACCGATTTTAAAAATTCTTTCACCATTCGAAAGCTACATTATCCATGAGTAACATAGGCTATATTTTATATGAAATATATTTGATAAATAGATTTTGAGGCTGTACAAAGTTTGCCGGGTCAGCTAGTTATTTAATATTATAAAACAAAGCTTAATAAAACAACGTAAATCCGTATAAAGCAAAGTTTGTTTTGTGAGTTTTGTAAGCGCCTTATCGGATAACAAATTGAGGTCCGGTTTCCACCCGGAATTCAGTTGCTACGTCTGAAAAAAGGCACCTTAAATTTGGCGAATAAAACCACGATGTACTCACAGCCGAGATGGCTAGCGGGTGGACAGTAACAAAGCTACAGCTGTAGAGATGGCTCTAAGAAAAGACCAGCGGAGTCAAATTGTCCGTCCCTTCGCCGTTGAGTTATGAAGTCGGCCGCCTGACGGATGGCTGGTCTCCGCGCTTAAATTACAACCCTCGGCCATTACCAACAGAGTCCATTCTTTGTCAGTAATTCTTTTTCTACTTACCAAAAGTGTAATTATAATGTCTCGTTAAAAGTTTCATTACTGGAAAAGCTGCTAATGACTATTGCAGGCCCAGACGTGAGCCTTTTTACATTTCGTTAAATTAAATTGGTCTTTTTAAAATTAAATTTATTTAATGTCGTAATATTTTGAAAAAAGCAACAATAGAACATTTTAAATAAGCCTGTGAAACTTATTAATCGCCGGCCTATCGAGCCAATTAACTCTGTATCAATTGTACAATGACTGTTCAACTCGCTGTACAATAAAAGTTATTTGTAACTTAATAGACTGTTTCTCATTAATGTAGACACAGGGTAGTGCGTCGGACAAATTTGAGCTATGTCAGCAATTCCAATATAATTTTACCTTGAAATCGACACATTTTTTTATTAAAATTAAGTACATATTTCGCACAGCCCATATCGAAATCCTTTAATTCATATAATTTATAACAGAAACCGAATAAATAATAAGTGTAGAATATCTGTAACAGAATCGTAAGGCTCACATTGTTCTGGAAGCTTCCAGTGACAGTTCAAATTCCGGGATAAAGGAAATTAATAAGCAACTATGTTCCGTTTCGGATGTCTCGTCTTTGATCTTTGCAAACATAATGTTATTTGCTGTGTACCATGTTTGAGATCGATATCAATGATACGGTTATATCTTCAATGTACAAGTCTTTCAGAGTGTTATGTAATACTATTACATTCGCCGAGTAAGAGGTTTATGGTTTATGATATGTGAACATTATACGAGACCTCTATAATATAAGTTTATACAAACATTTAATTTAGATTGTATATCCCTAATACGGGAATGAACTTGGTTTTTATTACAAAATTACCTTCCTTTCTTTTTTATCCCTTCTATACTTTAAAAATTTGTTAATACCCAAAGATATATTATACAACTCTGAATTATATTCTTGATCATCGCACTTTTCTTATTACAAAGAAAATTGCCCCTCGTTTTCGCAAGAGAAGTTTATTAAAAGGCAATGAAACCACATAATTTCACCCAACAACCCTCCGCCCAGCTGGCGTCATTATCCCTGAAACTCTTAATTCCAATCAGGCCCGCGAGATGGCAGCCCTCTCGGCAACCCTACAGGCAATCGGTTAGTAATTCCGCCACGGACCGCTTTTATTGTTTCCTTGTGAGAAAATGAGTATTATCTGCTGATGAATGCTGTGTAGCGTGTAACACTCTATGGTGCCGCATAACCGATGAGATGTTAAGCTTCTTTTAATTAGAAACAGCATTGTCGTTCATGTTGTGTGATCAGTCATTGTTTATCATTTTTTTATGTTGTTTGTAGGAAGCTCAATCGTTGTATGTATCTACATTTAATACTTAAATTAGAGTAAAGAGATCCACTTCATTTGCTACACAAATCCGTAGAATTTTTGTTTGCAAAATAAATAAAGACACCTTAGTATTTACACCCACACTCGTTTAAAACTATTTGGTTGTTTGCCGACACAACTGTTTATTGACACGTTACGCGTGTCAATAAAGCCTAAAATTTTTACTCAGTTTTAAAAGATGTATTATCATTTACGCTTAATTTCATCGTAATTGACTCATTCGTTCTAAAGAGCATATCTTTGGGCCAACTTTACAATGCATTACTCGAGCGTTGCCTATCTTAATGCTGTCATTATGTTTAAATCATCCCTTAATGTTATTGCAAGACGTTTATGACGTCATAACGATTATGTATTACTGTTAAAACATTGTTCTGGATTATTTCATGGCCGTTATTAGTTTTAGTTTTGCAAAGTGATAAATACAAAAGTGCTTTGAAACTGTATTCATGAGAAATGACTTTACTTTGACCATTCAAAGCTACTGTCGCATTCTTAAACGTTTGTTATAATAAATAGACACTTAAAATATTACCGTAACTGGTAAAATATATACTATTACGTACCTTCATAATAATTTAAGATTTTTTTATTTCCAAATAATATAAGTAATCTAACAGAACATAATATACAATAAGTATGTTATTGTAGTCCTTATGATCAGGTATAATCTGTACCTACAATGAATAACACAATCCCAAGTAAATAAAAATATATAATACTATAAAATACTACAACATAAAATACTAAAACGGTCTCAAAGGCTCTGTTTTAGGAGAACACTTTACATAGACCAACAGATGTCCGTGGGCGAAAGGGGCCACATAACATCAGGTAACCGGTAGACCCGTTTTTAGTTTTATTACATGGGATGTAGGTATATAATGCTTTTCTAGACATACTCATACATCAAACACACTTAGGGTAGCTAAATAAAGTACTAAAGGGTATAGACTTCGTTTACTTTTAATCTTTCTCACATCAAATTTCCCTTACGTAAGCTCGTAATAAATGTATATGATTTATACCATTGTAAAGCAATAATCAATCTCTAAAATATTACACGAAAATGAACGTGATTTATAGATAGGGCGATGAGAGGTTGAAAGAGATTGCATTAGCGAAATACTTTGTGTGCTTATCGACGTTAAAGAGTTTTCGGCGGTTTTGTAAATTGAATTCTGCCGCCAACACGCCCCATCCGTCGCTGGCAGCCGCCGCTACATCTGATTACGACCGCTAAACAAAATTTAATCTAAACTTTCAATAATTCGGACGGGACACTCAATTTATTCGAAACGACATCAGCTAATCATTTCCCGAACTTCGTAATTAGACTAATTAACGCGGTAATTTACATTACCGACAAGTGCTTAAATGAGATGCGTGCCTATAATTACAATGTGTTCATTATGTATCATGTAACAACAATTAGCGTGGTTGCAATTTTTTTTTTTTTTTTTTTTTTTTTTTTTTTTTATAATATGAGAGTAGCAGACGAGCATGCAGTCCACCTGATGGTAAGTGACTACTGCCGCCCATGGACATCTGAAATCAACCCCAGATAGGATTAGATATTCCTACCTGAGGTCGGCCACAGATGCGCCGCTACCCCTGAGGACTAAGCTGGAACGCCTCGGAAAAGTCTATCTCCCTTACCACACCCTTCAAACCGGAACACAGCTGCGCCTAACACTGCTGTTATTAGGTACAAATAGATGTGGCGGTGGTGCCGCCGGAGTCGAACCACAAAGGGTTCTACCACCTTCAGACTGTACGTTTTCACCGAGCGCTAGACGAAGACTAGTCACAAGATTTTTTACAACTACCCTCAAGTTACAAGTTGACAAGGAAACAATATAATTAATTATGTTTCTGTGATCTTTTGAAAAGACATAAACATGGTATCCAATTCAGTATAATTTGTAATAAAATTTGTGAATTAAATAAAACATATACAAAATAATATATCCAATTTCCGATATGGTGACGAGTATGTCGTTTAATAATTCAGTGCCGATTTCATCAGTACGGCTCAATTATAAATTGTTTCAACTGTACAATTTAATTTGGCGGGGATCAATTATTCAATTTTCCAATAAACTGAGTTCTTCAATATTCGTAACGATGATTCTACTCGTATATAAACGAAGGTTTGTTATGAACAACTCTATTGCAAATATTGTGATACAAAACCTACAGAACATGTTATAAATATTATTATAAATTAGTCTTATAACAAATAAGACACATTAACCACACAATTTAATGCACCAAATGATAATTGTGGGCTCAATTTAATGTTAAAGACACATTTCTTTAAAGGAACTAATATGAAATATATTAATTTTCTATAGGCCTATGGAGGGCTGGAGGCACTTACAAGTTGTCAGTTATCATTTTTTTCTTATTCTACTACCAGATCGGCACACGATCTTTATAGATTATTTTTTTAATGACAGGCTGGTTTGAAATTCCCATAAGAAAAAGGTTAGATGACATGAGGCATCAGTATATACACATACAGGTAGCAACAATAATCTTATCTCATCCAAAATTACCATAATATTTCCGTTTACAAAAGTTCCTACTTAGATTTAAATACCGTAAGTTAAATCTTTTATGTCCATAAGTCATTATCCGGTCCAGGGCACAGTCGCCACAGACAGCTGGACTCCCGCCAACGACTCTAACTCCGCCGCGTATTACTAGAGCCCCGGCTTGAAGCTCCACCGCACTGAGGTAGCATTGTTCTGCAACTACTTGACATTTCCTTTACAATTATATCATTATGTATACGATCAATTAGTTATAATAATATTTCGCAACGTTTTGGAGAAATCCAAAGAAAAACTATTCAAATGAAGCTTACTTATTATATTTGATTATTTGTGGACGTATGAAAAACATTTTATATATTTTTTTGTTTATTTATTATAGATTAGGTTAGTATTGCAATTAACATCAACACCAACATCAACATCACCATCAACATTAACATGGGATATATTTCATATTTATAAAATTAAATGAATTGGTGTGACAAATCAAATCATAATATAAGAATTATTATTATTTAAACATATAGGCGCCATTCCTAAATACAGTTTATCAAAGTGTAATATAAAACGCGTCACTAGACATTTTTACTCGCTTCAAAAGTCATTTCAAATTCAAGCATTTCAGCAAATTTCCAGCACTATTCCATGGCCTTTTAAGATGAGACACATTCATTAAAAGTTGTCTTTAACATTTGCAGTGCAAAGTGAGTTTGCTGTGACCTCACGGCTCGTCGCTCTCAAGTTACTTAAATGCTACTCCGGTCTGTTTTGTGTAGTTTTGATCTGGCTTGTTAGATCGTCAACATTAGCTTAGATTTTTCAAGGCCATCTCTGATTTACAAATGTTCATCTTTCCTCTAATTCAAAATAAAATTTAATCTTAAAGCCTGTTATATTTGAAACTCGCGCATAACTCGAAAACTCAAAGATTCCACGAGGCAGAGTTATCACTGCTGCAAATAAAATATTCGGGGTCAAACATTCGCCTTGCGCCCCACAACTTTTCCCGCGGGTTACCGTACACCCTCGTCGGCCGCAGATTACGCGGAGACACGAGTGTATACATGAAAATATGGATATATTATGCAGACCTTTTTGTTACCAAATTGTTTGTCTGCCGGTAAACAGGAAAGTTATGCTTTTACTTAACAATATTTTTAGGTTATGACTCCTGGTATACTCCACTACAGCTGTGAAACATCAACAAATTTAGGTACTCATGCCTTACCGCAGACCGCACATAGTATATCAAACTTAGTTAATGAGTTAACCATTTTATCCGTTTTGTTTCATGGCTAGTTATATGGTTATCATTAATAAGTAGCAATATATTTATAGGCGCCTACAATAAAAATAATACCTTTTATAAGGTACTTCAAGAATAATAAAGGTAGTTTTAATTAATTAATACTGTGTTTTTAAGTTTGGTCTCTAAACTGTCCTTTAAAATATTAATGTTCGAATATTCTCTGATATAGTATACATAAACGTTCATGATGTTGATTATTAGCACTTCAGAGAGTCCTTAAAAGAACTTAAATAACTAATTTACTTTTATTTTCCCATTGTCGTGCCATAAGTGCATATGAAAACTTAAATTAAATTACAAGTTTAATACACCCCTGACTTCATCCATAAATATTATAGAAAAAAGCTAATAATTATCAGACAGCTGAATAGTAATATTACGAGTATCTTTAAACATAACTTAGCCACCTTCCATAAAGTCATCTTTGAAACCATAATACCTATACCAAAATCAGTTCACTCACATAGTCAGTCGCACAAATATACACGTGAAACTTGTAATCATTTAATTATGATTTGTAAAAAATTGCATAATTATTGACGACTCTTATTCATTCGTGGAGGGTTAAAAGAAAGTATTTTTCATTGGATTCGGGACTACGGGACTCTAATAAGATAGGTACATAACGCCAATCTCGCAGACGGATCCCGTCGGAAATGCGTAGAGACGCGGCGGAAATGACGAGTCAAGTGACGGAAATATAACTCACATTAATTCGTCGCCGCCGCCACGTTGGAGTCTGTTTTTTATAGTATTCGATGAAATGAACGAAAAATTACTTTACTGTACCAAATAACATTTTACTAAGGGAGGTGTATATTACTAAGGGAGGGTACCGAGGCGTGCCAACTTTGAAAGAACAACGTAGCGTTGTGACATCAGGTAGAATTAATCTTATCTTATCCGGAGTTGATTAAATATATCCAGATGGATTAGATGCTCATTCGTTACTTTATAATTTCTTGTAATTGTACAAGGCACTACATAGTGCGTTACTACGGAATCAAAAAAGGGCAAAAGTGTAACTAGCAGACATTTGTAGTATCTTCTGTAAACTCGCTAGGGAAACATACATAGATACTTAGTACCGATACTACTTACTATTGTACCGATTTCTTTTTCACCTCTACGAATTTTGTTAGTTAACTTTAGTTTGTATCATTAATAAGAAAGTTTCGAGCAAAACATAACTTGAATGTTTGCCAATTGTAAACCCTACAAATAGCGATGGTGGGCGGGCGGCGACCGCAAGTCGCCTAATTAGTATCTCTCATTGTAAGGTATACTAAAAATACAATGTACACGAAATTTCATACGACTGTCACTAGCACCACCGTTGTGTCTTAGAGAGATGTCGTATTCATATTATTAAGCTACGATTTTGAATGAAAGTTAATTGTTTTGTCGTGTTTAAAACTAATGTGTAGAGACTTCAAAAAACATAGTAAACATTTCAATCAAATATACTAATTTTATTTGAAAAATCTATAACTACCATTAGACTTTTATAAGAAAGTTGCTCAAATATAAGTATACAAGAAATGACTTCCAGAGTTGGAGTTGATCACCGATCCGCGACCTGTGAGCGTCATCAATTAGCCGGCAGCTCCAGCACAGTTTAGTACGTAATTAAATGAAACTGCGAACCAACTGACATTTATTGTTAGAACTTATTTATCGAGAGGGCAAAGTTTGCCGTATTACATTGTTGACAAGCTGAGCGTGGCCTACGGGAACTGGAACTTTTGCACCCAATAAAATGACAGCTCCAGGAAAATTACGAATAAAGAGCACAATTATTTCTTTTGTAAAAACAGTCCTGTATAATTAAAGTCAATACCACTAGGCTACTGGGGCTTCGCGTATTACCAAATGACAGGTCCAGGTGCAACTTATGCATTTCCTTCCTGAAAACAGGAGTAAACGATGATCCAATTTTTAAGTACGACTAGTTACTGTAGTTCATGGCCATTCGTAACCAATTCCAATTAAACATGAGTTCTAATAGCAATGCAGGAGCGATACAATCGCATGGAGACCGAGATACTGTCGCGGCACTCCCGCTCTACCAAATGTCGTCTGAAACAATGCGCGTTAATAGCAATGTAGGTGTACTAAAAACCGTTCCGGTGTAGTTCCGGGACCAGAATAGGGCTACGGTATTCCCTGCCTGTCCTAAGAGGCGACTAAAAGGGGCTTCCGGGGTTGCGGGTGGCAAGAGTGGGAGCTCGAACCGCCCGGACAGCGATCCCGGGAAGGACGGCGGTATGTGTGGTCGCATACCTTTGTGCACACCAGACGGTGTGGCGAACGTCACGCTCACCTGGGCGGAGCCCGATGGGGCAACGCGCTAAGAGGACTCCGGTTGCGTTCCTCTGGAGATCCCGGAGTCCTCTACGCAGCGCCGAGGACGGCCACCGGGGGAATTTTAGTGCGGTATGAATCCCACATAACACCGTGCCGCTCCCACGGCACAGGGTACCTTTTGAAGGTTTCCCCCTCCTAAACAAAAAAAGGTGTGCTAAGAAACGTGCAACTGAATCGCTACAAAAAACGCCGCAACCTATCTTAATAAAATAAAAATCTTTTAAAACAATACTACACGCACCAAAATATTCAATCACATATAACAATTGCCAATAGGAGACAAAGCAGAGCGCCGGAGTATCTAAGTGCTCATTTATCATGTTTATTCAACGAAACCTTTCCAATAAACAGCTGTCGGTCGTATTGTTTGTTTATCGTCTCCATTGCCGCAGTTTTGCTTTAATAGACAAAATAGAGCGAATCTTCGTTACAAAAACAAGCATTCAAGCTTATCTTATCCCCATTAAGTCGCGCTATATATATCTAAATCTTTCGAACAAACTCAAATATTTTAACCGTATCTTGCCCATTTTAAGTCACGCCACATATATAGGTATTTTTATAAGATTTAAATAGCTGTTAAGCATGCAATCCACCTTGCGATAAGCGGTCACAACCGCCCATGGCTTCAAAAATTCTTTCGTATCTAGTAGAGGTATGAACATAATTAACGTATTGAATTAAACTTAGTCTGATTAAAGTTATCGTACCATCAAGACGCGTCCAATCTCCGAACCCTAGACATCTTCCATAATACAGCTCCATTTATGACAAGGCTTGCCTGAACCCAATCTTACAGAAACATAACTACGGATGAGACCACGTTATCATGCGATATTAAATACTTTAACACATCAGATGAGGTTAATACCAAAAGTTGCTGAAACATTTCGACGCCATAAAGTATTACATTTCCATGTCTCAACACAATCGAGCGCCGCTCACAAAAGGCACAATACGAATTGTTGAGCTACTTTCGTTTGCGACACAGAGCTTTTGCCTGAAATCGGCTATTCGGAGTACAACTGTATTGTACAGAAAGGTCAGGATTGAATCCTGCCAGCTGCTCCCAACTCGACCACATATTGGGAGCCTATTCAGCAATGTTTGAAAAGTACTAAAGTTGTACAGATCACTTTCCTCTATTAGAAACTGTCGAAAATATTTTCGTAAATATTGGTATTCGTAGTTTATTGAAAGTAAAGCTGTAAATATCCCAATGTTAGGCACAAATCGTCTGTTCCCATGATGGAAATAGGTCTGGAACCGAGACTGGAACGATTAAGTGTTTTTATATGTATTTTTTTCTTAATTAAGTAATGTAAAGCTACTGTTTATATAAAAAGGAGTGGGGTATATTCATTTTATCATGTGAATCGTTACTTCCGAGTTAAGAGAGACGCTCACAAAACCAATTGCCATCTCTAAGCCGCGCTTAAGATAAGAGTTACTCGGCGCCGCTTCAACCAGATTAGGAGAGTTAATATTAACGTAACGATGTAGCGGTATGAGAGTGCACGGAAGCCATTTTCTTTAATTTGTACTATTTAAAAAGGATTTATTTGTAAAAAAAATCATGTCCCACCCAGAAATAACAAGAGAAATCTAAAATTATTCCCTGTAAGAAACCTCAAGGTAGGTAATTAAAAAAAGTACCAAAAAATAAATACCTAAATACGCATATTACAAAATGTTATTGAATGAATATTATTATGGTATAGGGTAATAACAATCTATAATATTTATTAATTTATGTACAATCTATATTTATTAGGTTTTCTCTTCCATTGTTAAATTCCTTAAAGTTAAGTAGAAATGTAGTCAGAAAACCAACTCTATCTCCAAAAAGTCATTTGAGATAAGGGTTAGGTAGGTACTTGGCGTCGTTACACCTAGATTACATAGAAGATTACATTTCGCAACGAACACGACGGTAAGTAGAAAGGTGATACTTTATATTTTATAAGTACATATACACCGCACACCACTAGTCAAACTATATAAATAGATACATATTTCTCATACATTTGTCATCGAAGCCTTCTTGAAGGTAGTCATGTATAAATATTGTCACATATATGGTACAGAGTAATTACACGTAAGTAGGTACACATTAGTGATTAGAGGTATTATAATTATTCCCGTTATTAAACTGTTCTTGCTGAAGTCTGCGACCAGAATGTCGCTCTCTGTTAACTCGAGCGTCGCCATGATATCATCCCCACTTGACATCCCCACTGCATCTATGTTTGAACTGTAGTAATCAAATAAGTGACTTATTATTTTAAAATACTAATATAAAAATGCGATATCGTTAATATTCAAGCTTCTTATTAACGATGATAACACATTTGTCGTGCAGTACAAATTGTCATAATATAGTACGCGTAAAACTGCTAGTCCGCTCTGAATATAGACATGAATCGCGTCGCCATAGCAAATTGTATGACTACACCTGCTCGCAACAACTTTAGAGCGGACTAGCAATTTGGCGCGGATTATAATAATGTACACCATAGGTTAAATCTGTTTGGTGTATTTACACTATTAACTATTTTTTATGCTTTACGACTAATAATTTCAGTTTACCTTGCAATTTTCGTACTCTCCTCTCGACTCTATTATTTATATTCACATTCCGGCATAAGCAATTTCTATTAATAAGCAATTTCCACAACAAACAGGAATTCGCGAGGGCGCCCCTTGAACACATAAATTGCTCAAACCTTGCTTATATTTTCATGAAATACTTTACTTCAACTTTATAAGAACATCGCACAGTGGAATAATCTTTTTATTAAGCATTGTTCAAATATTCACACCTCAGCATCTACCAGAAACATTGCATGAAATAAAGCTACGCTATGACACTGCTAATGATGACCTGTGTCATTGTGAACGGCGGCAAAGTTTATTGTTTCTAAGAACGCCTAGATAGGGCCCTGGTTTTGGTGCTGCCCAGACAGGGATATAATCCTTCTTTAAGGGTTCAAAAAAGCATTAGGGAAGGAGAACCCCTTCCGCCCCCTAAGTCCTCTAGAGCCTATACTGTTAATTTTACAGCACAGCCTATTACTATTATTATTAGTACGGTTTACGATAATGGCAGTATACAGATGTTTTGCAGCCACCCAAAATCACCCAATTTGGCTTAATGAGAACATCTGGACATACCAGCTCAAATATTCGTTTTAAATTCAGTGATTATGAAAATAGTTGTTCTTTGTAGCTTCAAGCATAAATCATAAAAAAAAACATGAATGTATGCCTTAGTACCATAAAACAATAGAAATTAGATATTTGAAGGTACAAATTAGGGTTGTTGCGAATATCAGCATCAGCATCAGCATCCGCTGATTATCAGCTTTCTTTTAAATATCAGCATCCGCATCCGCAACAAAAGATGCTGATATTTAATGCTGATATTGAAATTGTAACGTGTTCGTTGAAGGCGGGACCGAGCTTAAATCACGTGGAGTTTTAGCCAATCACAGAAGTTTATAAACACAAGTTGTCATCAAACAATCATTCCATTGTATTGACAACGTAATTTGGTCAGACATCAATAACTTTCGATCATAGTTCAATCAATCAATAACAGAATATGTATTCAATTCATAATGCCACATCCAATGAAATGAAATGAAAGTGCAATATGACCAAATATTTCGTTATTGAACAAAGATACGACACAGTGTAGTTTTTGTAAAAAAAATAACAAATGAATGCCGACTTCTGTGTCACTGTAGAGTGGAGGATAGCTGAAGTGGATGTTGGTTTGGTACATGGTTCTGAAGTCGGTGCTAAATATATTTCGTTGGATAACGGCGTAAACAGCGTGTTCAATATGAGCGCCGGCTTCGGAGATATGTGCTCAGCCAAAATTTGCTTCAGTTGATTTTTGCTTTGTAGTGACATGGAAGTCGATTGTATTTTTTAATCAATTTTTTCTTCACCTTTTTTAGTGATGACATATTAAAAATCTTCTTTTCCAACAAAATAAAAATCATCCAGTTCGGTTCATAAACGACGAAGTTATCCGCGAACAAACATAAAAAAGACATATATACGGTAGAATTGAGAAACCGCCTCATTTTGTGAAGTTGGTTAAAAAAGACTATTCTCGTAAGGGACATACAAATACCTCAGTATAAAATATATTTATTATTTAGTATTTTTAAATATCAGTATCAGCATCAGCATCAGCTGATATTAATCTGAAAAAATCAGCATCAGCATCAGCATCCGCTGATCTAGTAAAAACCTGCATCAGCAACAACCCTGGTACAAATAAGGACCTTTCTTCTGAAAAACATATTTTTAACATCTTACATGTAATTAAAATAAAACGCAACTCAATTTGAACTATGAATACCGTACTGGCGGTGACGCGCAGGAAAGCATCCCCAAGGTTTCCGCTACAGGCAATCATTAGGGATGGGGAGCTCTTTGCAGCACTCAGTTTTAGCCGATATTCCACAAGAGAGGACCCAGCATCAAACCCTGTGGAACTCCGCACGACATTTCCCGCCGACACCACCGGTCTTGGCCAGGGTATACGACCATACGCCTAAATAAGTAGTCCCCAACAATCTTCTCCGGGGGGAACATGTTGGCCATATCAAGTGATACCGCCAACATATCCTCACCCCGGGTAACTGTATTCTTCGCCAGGGACTTCACCTACTTAGGTATCGCCACCTATATAGGTTCTCTACGTAGCGTAAATAAGTACTAAGAAAGGCCTTTTGAAAATTCTACCCCTAAGAGGGTAAAATAGGCGATGTCAGTTTTTTGAAATCCTTTCATTTTGAAGCAACTACTAAAAAATTTAGTATTTGACTTCCTGGATAGGAACAAGGACATACCCATTTATCCCCTCCCTAAAAATAAACCCCGTAGAGGGTAAAATAGGGGTTAAAAGTTCATTTGAACAACCGTCAATTTTGAAGCGAACACTATGAAATTTTGTATCTGGCTTGCTGGATAAAAATAATGAAATTCTACCCCTAAAGAGGTAAAATAATGTCTGGAACTTTGAATTACTGAAGTTATATATTTTATAGAGCATAAATGGTGATTCTTTTTCGCGAAATAGTAACACGTGTTAAAAAAAAGTTAACCAAACCTATCGAATAGTGTATCAAAATAAAGGAAATCAAAAGGAGATTACACGTACATTATGACAGTACAGTCTGACTAAATGAGTAGTGTTACTGTGCCAGAGTTCTACGCAAAGGAAACCGCTGAACTTTAGAGTGCTGGAATTTTACTCATAGGTTCTTTATATAGCGTACTAAATGAGCACTACGAGGATAAAATAGCCTGTTTAGTGATTTTTTTAATTTAATTACTTGTTTTTTATTTTCTTTTATGTTCTAACAATAAAAATGTGCACAATATTAGTACGTACAAACGCCTCATACATTCTAATGTTACCAATACAAGACAACAGCTTGAAATATTACATACAAAATACATCTGTATGACAATTAATATTTTTTGTATGGCAACACTAAAATATTTTTTTACCAAAATGTGCAGTCTATAAGTACATACAAACGCGTGGTACATTATAAAGTTGTCAAAAATTTACAACAGCTTGAAATGTGACATAC
Source organism: Epargyreus clarus (assembly GCF_041222505.1). Classification (NCBI taxonomy): domain Eukaryota; kingdom Metazoa; phylum Arthropoda; class Insecta; order Lepidoptera; family Hesperiidae; genus Epargyreus; species Epargyreus clarus. The sequence continues at coordinate 17,364,626 of NW_027332222.1, read as the reverse complement.
AAAAATGCACATGTATGAAAATTATTATTTTTTGTATGGCAACACTGAAATATTTTTTTACACATTGGTACAGACTATAAGTGCCATTAAGCGCCTCATACAAAAAAATGACGTCAAATGGCGGCAACAGCTTGAAATCTTCGATAATCCTGTAGAAAATGCATTTGTATGAAAACATTTTTTTTGTATATGGCAACATTGGATTTTCGATTTTTTACATAGGGTCAATTTCAAATAAAAAATATCGCCCATACATTACTTATATGCTCTGTCTACGATTTCCGCCCACGTACTCAAAAAGTGAAAATCGTGAAAAAAAATTCTGTATCCCAGTGTTGCCAGTTGATTAAGACAAAAATGGTCAAATGTCATTACGGCACCCATAAAAAATAGTTCTGTGAAAAAATTTAATTAAAAATATTTCTCCTTCTACTTTTCACATTTTTGAATGAAAAGTTTCAAAAAATGTATGAAGCATGAAAAAAAAATCTTTACCTGGCAACACTTCGAGCCGAGCTCCATGACCGCCCAATACAAAGCGACTCGCTCAAATGTTGCCAACCTCAAAGTATTTCACTTCGAAAAATTCATTTTTTCGTACATTTTACAAAATGGCTGATACAAGGTCCGCCATCTGGTTAAAAAAATATGACACTGCCATATGACAAAATTGAGGATACACTCCGGCCAATAAAATAAAAATGTCGAAAAAATATTAATAAAACCATCGCGCTACGGCCCCACAAACACACCTCGAAAAATGAAAGATTTCAAACTCAAATATCTCGGCGGCCATCTTGTTTTTCCAATTTTTTCTAATTTTATCGTAACAGTCGTCCCACAATTAGCCGAAAATGACACCAATCTCAGGTAGGCGCGCAGAATAAAAAAAAAGTTGAAAATCGCAGGAGGGCCGCCATCTTGAATTTTGTATGTTTCCCATTTTTCCCATAACCACCATAATATACCGAAAAAATATCTCATACATTATTACTACCCCCCACCAATAGTTTAGGCTGGGCTACTCGAAATGTCAAAAAAGTGAAAAAAAAATTCTAGCTCCCAGTGTTGCCAGTTAATTTGGATGAAAATAGTCAAATGTCATTACGACCCCCCCGACAAATACCCATGTAAAATATTTTCATTAAAAAAGTTTCTCCTTCTACTTTTTACATTTTTGAATGGAAAGTTCCAAAAAAAGTATGAACGAAGAAAAAAAATCCTAAACCTGGCAACACTTCAAGTCACGCTCCACAACCGCCCCATACAAGGCGATTCGCTGAAATGTTGCCAACCTCAAAATATTTAAATTCAAAAAATGCGTTTTTTCATACATTTTACAAATTGCCTGACCAACGATCCGCCATCTGGTTAAAAAAATAAATAAATCCGATTTGGTAAAATTGAGCATATATCCGAGAAAAAAAACGAAAAAAATAAAAAAAATCTTAAAAAAAACACATCAGTGCCATCCCGCAAACACACCTCGAAAAATGAAAAATTTCAAACTCAAGTATCTCGGCGGCCATCTTGTTTTTTCAACTTTTTCTAATTTCATCGTATCAGTCGCCCTCAAGTTAGCCGGAAACGATACCGATCTTGGATAGGTGCAGAATAAAAAAAAAAAGTTGCCCAATCCAGCTCGGCCGCCATCTTGAATTTTGAAAGTTTCAGATTTTTCCCATAGACACGGAGGCAAATAAAAAATTCCACTCATACATCAAACCCACCCCCCACCACTCCTTCAGGTCGAGGAAGTCGATTTTTCGTAAAACTGAAAAAAAATTCCTGCGGCCAGTGTTGCCAGTCGACATCGACGAAAATGGTCAAATGTCATTACGACAGCCAAAAAAAATATTCCAGTGAAAAATTTTCATCAAAAATATTTCTCCTTCTACTTTTCATATTTTTGAATGAAAAGTTTGAAAAATTGTAAGAGTGGGGAGAAAAAAACTCAAACCTCGCAACACCTCGGACCGAGCCCCATGACCGCCCCGAATAAAGCAAATCGCTCAAACGTTGCCAACCTCCGAATATTTCACTTCAAAACATCTGTTTTTTTCATACATTTTACAAATCGCCTAACAGACGACCCGCCATCTTGTTGAAAAAAAAAATAAATCCGATTTGGCAAAATTGAGGATAAATCCGAGAAAATTTTAAAAAATGGCAACAAAATATTAAAAATCCCAAGAGATACGACCTCCCAAAAACACCTCGAAAATTGAAAAATTTCAAACTCAAATATCTCGGCGGCCCCGCCCCGAATAAAGCAAATCGCTCAAACGTTGCCAACCTCCGAATATTTCACTTCAAAAAATCTGTTTTTTTCATACATTTTACAAATCGCCTAACAGACGACCCGCCATCTTGTTGAAAAAAAAAATAAATCCGATTTGGCAAAATTGAGGATAAATCCGAGAAAATTTAAAAAAATGGCAACAAAATATTAAAAATCCCAAGAGATACGACCTCCCAAAAACACCTCGAAAATTGAAAAATTTCAAACTCAAATATCTCGGCGGCCATCTTGGTTTTTCATTTTTTTCCAATTTCATCGTAACACCCACCTGAATATTATTCGAAAAAGAAACAAACATCAGCATAAAGTCAATAAATGAAAAAGTTAAAAATTTTAAATCGGCCGCCATCTTGAATCTATGGCATCTCATATTTTTCCCTTTGCCTCGGGGGGGAGAGGAGAAAACCCGCCATAGACAACAAAGTCGCTCCTAGACGGCAACATGGAGAACGCATGTCATTCCTTACAGGATTATATATATATAATAATAATTAGCACTTTATCTAACAATCAGGTTTAGCGGTGAAAGCACTTACTTGGCTAGCGTGTAGACTACGGTCTAACCCTCTCTCACTCTGAGAGGAGACCCGTGCCCACCAGTAGGACAGTAGTGGGTTAACGACGATGAAGGTGTTTCATATTGTCACCATATCGATAAATCTTAGTGAATTCGAATATTATTTTTATCTATTCGGTATTCATGGAAAAAATATTTAAAATTGTATAGCGCGACATCTAGGAACGCTTTTACGAAACTTCATTTACTATGTTAAAATACAATAATTTATATCATACATTTAACATTACACAATATATAATTTGTAATTTACAATGTTGAAATTACTTTAAATAATATTGTTTAACGTTTTTTAAAATTGCCAACGACAACAAGTCGTATTTTATCTGTAAACAGAAACATTTTAAATTCGGATAGTCGTACTAGCATATGAAAATAAAAGATCATTCGTTCGAAATCATTCCACAACCATTCATTCACTGTTGACAAGCTGGCCACAGAGAAGTGAGATACTCACTCACATACAGATTAAAAAACTAGTGTCATTTTATTCACCATGGGTGTAGGACGTGTGTTCATAATTTAATTGTGTTGAACAGTTGTTTTGTTTGTAACAACCACTCGAGTGTTTTAGACAATGTTGTGATAATGGTACAAAGTTTTCTCGTGTACTTATTTCCTTTCATATAATCTAACGTGCTAACCGTTAAAGCGAGAGCGGTTTAATGTCGGAATAGTATCAGTTAGTGCCGTGTGTGTGTCAGTTTTAGTTTATAGTAAATTTGGTCGCATAGTTGTAACTTACTTTCAATTTTACGCTTCGATGATGTCCCGATGAGGAGTCGGTGCAGCGCCGAGATAATCTAGTCGGTTTCGTGGGATTCTCGATGAATTTGTAGGTAAGAAAAGGTGGAGTTTTAAGAAGCATGGCGGAGGTGGAGCGCGCCGGAGCCGGCGGCGGCCCGCGCGGTGCCGCCGCAAGCCGCAGTCCTGTGAACTCGCCATGTCTTTGTTTTTAATTGTCGTGTGCATGCCGGGAACTACAGTTATGGCAGTCGGTGCGCCGGGGTCAATGACGCCGCTGTATAATCACAGCATTCCCCTTATCGCATCCAAATAAAAATTCTAATATAACAATTATACGCTCGTTTCCTATTAGAAATTACACATATCAGTGCTCAGTAGAATATATGAATCAAATGCATTTTTTTGCTTGTATTTGATAATCTCAATATTTTTTAGTCATCAAAAGATGCTCATTTTAAACTAAAACTCAGAGGATCAGCCTCACAACCCAAATATAGTAATGATCAACGTAACAATCACCTGTTCTCTGTTTGTTTATGATTCTTCCATTCAATTCTAAACATGATTCTGTAGATTTATAAAAATATGTTTAAGAGTCTACCTTCTAATAGAAGAAATTTTATAAAAGTATGAGGTAATGAAGAGAATTCCACGATGATTGAGGTTTTCATTGAAGTGCCTTATTATCTTACGAACAGTACCTTTATTTATAGATAATAATTGATACTTTATCGTATTACATTAATTCTTGTCCTCGATATAGCAATGTATGAACCAACCAGAACACATATTCAAAGCAAAATATTTAAGAAATAATAAAATTAGTTGCAGCCACACTTTAATAGACTGAATGAAAAGTTAGTAATGTTGTTTGCAAGCATGTGGTCGCTTGGCTAGCGGTGTGTAGTGTAGTACAGAGTGCAGTGCTTAATGTGTTTTGTTGCTATCCTCCCGCCAGCCGCCGCCGCCGCGCCGCCGCGCCCTCACCATGATGGTGGAAACCATGTTTGAGTCCTCACAGGACTTTGGTAAGTTACATTTATACATCACTTCCTAACTACTATTATAAAGGTGAATGTGTGTTTGTTTGCTTGTTTACTACTCTTTCACACCTTAACTATGTATACAATTGTCATGACATTTTGTACACACACCAGGTATTCCAAAAAGTACATAGTACCTTTAATCATGCAAAAATATAACTCCCGAGGGATAGATAGAACTCCTGAATGCAAGTGAAGCTACGGGTAAAAGCTATTTCATTAAATAAATATAAATCTTAACATTTTTCATGTAGACAAATGAAACCAGCCCAGAAAATGTTATTGCAATGTTACAAACAATATTTAAATTTTAATAATGAGCTGGTTCGACTGCAGTGTGCGTGCTATTTTTAGCTGTGGTGTTATTTGAAAGCTACAAGAAGGTACAAATACAAATATGGCATTTCTACTTGCTCCTCAAAGCAACAACGCAACTGTTATCAACATCAAATAGATATCCTCGCCTATTGCATATTTTATTATTATTATTTTTAAGATATAGACTCTATATAGACAAGTATTTGTACCTGATGCTATCAAAGATGCGCAGTAATATCTTTATGTCCCACAAGCGCACAATATATTAACATCTGTAGTTACAAATGTCCATGGATGACAGGTGAATATTAATAATTTATGTACTTTATACACATTGTTGTTTGAATAATAGAGGAAAATAGCATGTAAATATTAATTATATATCTGCATAATATTGACATAAATTAGTTTTTGAAAAAGGTAAGACTCACAGACTATCTTGATTTTCATAATGTATTAAAATGTCAAAATTATAAAATTACACAGGCTATTTTTAGTACAGACATTTAGACTATGAATGTTTCTGTAAATAAATGTTTTTCTATATGTCCTTTTTCGTCCATCAAATGACATTATATATTCTAGAGCCAGGTTGATAGTCTCATAACACAGTCTTATTCATGATCTAAGTATATTTGCTGTACTGCAGTGTTTTATTTTGGTGCGTGTAGGCATGTCGAACGGAGCCCTGCCACAATGGAAGCGCGAGCTGCTGCAGCGGCGCGCGGCGCGCACGCGGCCCGCCGCCGCCAGCGCGCCCCCCGCCGCGCCGCCGCCGCCGCCGCCGCCCGCCGACGCGGACGACGAGGAGCTGCGCTACGGGCCCGGCATCGTGAAGCGGCTCAAGTCCCGCTACCTCAGCCTCGCGCTGCGGGACGCGCCGCGCCGCCGGCCCTCCGTGCTGCGGCGCGCCACCTCGCTCGAGCACCTGCTGGACGAGCGGCCGCCGCCCGCGCCGCGGCCCTGCGCCCGCGCCGCGCGCCCCGTGTCGCTCGCCGCGCCGCCCTCCGCCGCCGCGCTCGCCGCCGGCCCGCCTCCCCGCCGCGACTCCGTCAAGCGAGCGCGCTCCGTCGACGCCCTGAGCCGCCTCGACGCGCGCGACGACCATCCTCCGATACCACCTAAACCTCAGCCACAGCCGCCGCCGCCGCAGCAACAGCAGCAGCAGCAGCCCGAACCCCCGCCGCTCCCGCCGTCGCCTCCGCCACCCGTTAATCGCTCGACGAGGCCGCCGCGCCGTCCGACGCCGCTCCTCCGAGAGACGGAACGTCCGCCTCCCGATGTGGTCCGCTCGGCGCTCAGAAAATTCGAGTCGGCGCCGCCGCGACGTCCGGCTCCGGCGGCTCGCGTCTCCGCCGTCCTTCGCGGGCTGGAAGCTCTCCCGCGAAGCTCCACGCCGGAACCCCGCGGTCGCTCCCCCAGCCCGGCCGCGGCCGATATTTCCGCTATCGATGAGTCGGAGGGTGCCAATCAGTCGGCGGAGGCGAAACTCGTATCGCGCGCGGCACTCGAAGGAATCGCTCGTGCGGGCTCGACGGTCCGGTACTCGTTCGAGGCGCCGCGTCACGGGTCACACTTGCCGCCGCTGGCGGCCACCAATCCGGTGTTGCTAGGACGCGCACGACTCTCTGCGTCTCCGCGGCGCGTAGGAGTCATCCGGCCGATGCCATCCCCGGCCCTGGAACGCAGTGCATCATCTCCGACACCACTTACCGATGAAGGCCCCGAGAAGGCTGCGAATGAATCGCCTAGAATTTTAACTCCACCACCCGTCGAAAACGAGTCACCGCCTTCCAACCGACCGGAAAGGAAGGACCCACCGCCCTCCGCCGTCGTCGAACCGATTCCGAGGTCGGCGCCAGAGGAGACCACCGATGACTCGATGCGAGTGGAATCCGACTCAGACGCGTCCAGCAATGCCAACAACGAAAGTACCCCGGAACCGGAACCGAAAGCTGAAATAAAACCGAAGCCTGAAATAAAATACGACTCCGATCCTCCGACAATAACGAAGACGAAACCTCTCATGAACGGGCACGCGGAACGGCCCAACAACGAACCGAAGACGAAGAACAACCTGTCGCGAATAGGCGCCGCGGGCATCGAGCGCGCCTGGACCGGCGCCGGAGATAAGAAAAATATAGTGGAACCCAAAGAGAAGAAGGACAACGGTGAAGTGAAAAGTGCAGTGGCACCGTGGGTGCGGGGATCGGGGGGCGGGCGGCAGCCGCGCGAGCAGCCCGCCACCTCCGTCGTGTTCAATTTCTCCAACCGCAAGGAGGTGCCCGACTACATCGAGAACGACGGCATCATTCTCCGGGCCAACCGACGAAACAGGTTCAAGGTACGTCGCCACTTACATCTTACGGTATTTTACTAATAACTCATTAAAATAACATATACATGAAAACTCTACAACTACATCTTTCGTTTGCTCCATCTCCGTCGAGCAACAAAGTGTACAGCGTTGCGCAACTTGTAATATTAGCATTCCTCGCGCCGCTCCGAACGTCCGTGCTACGTTCGCTAAGTTCTGAATTACGACAATTTTACATTCGACCGCCTTCAATCAGTCATCGACTGCGTAATGTCCGAGAGGAATCATTTAAAGCGGCCGCGAACGATGATTTCACGGGCCGCTCGATGCGATCCGGTCGGCCGGCCTGCGTTTCGGACGTCACCGTGGACGCGAGGGCCGCGAGAGTGACGATTCGACGAGCGCTTCGAGAAATCGATGGTCGATTGTATAACGAGTGATATGTAAATATAAAAATATTTTCTACAAACGGTGAAAGTCGGTTAGTACGGGTCCACGTGCGGGCGCGGGTGAAACCGGCCGCGATGGATGCGTACGGCGACGGCATGGGTCCCACTCTCGATTTCGGCGAGATGGTCGAAAGTGCGCGCGTGCCCTGCGCGGAATGTTAACGAGCGGGGGCCAGCGCTGCGTCGCCGCCGGAAACGCACTGCACTCACGGCATCCGATGCTGGGATGATGCAACCGATAATGCTTTGCCTAATAATCAACTCTTTTAAAACGTCATAATAATAGAGTATAAATCAAAAATAATAATGTTATCTTCGCTTTATCTACCGACAGCCTATGAGTTGAATGTTGAATGAATGTTTCTCATGAATGTATTAAAAACTGGAGCCACCGGAAGGCGGCGGGCAGCGGCAGCGCGCCGCATTCCCCAATGAACCGCGACGTTATGCTTGATCGAAAAATAATTACAAACCTTACAATGGCAGTCTTTGATGACTTGATGCTGACGTTCTGCTCGCAGCCGGCCCAACCGTATTTAATCGTTTCCTTATCTCGGTCAAGTAAATGACTTGCTCTACTCCAGAACACCAATTAAAGTTACTAGAAATACTCTCATACAAGTAGTACCATGCTAGTTTCCTGTTAGTTTATGTAACACTATGAAGCTTAACATCCGAATCTCACGGTTTCATATTATTTAGAAATGAAAGTTTATTTTTTTTTTATATTTTCTATACCATCCTCATCACATTATAAAATATAGAATATAATTTCCTCTTCAAGGAATGTCATACTCAACAAAAGCATGTGTTTGGAGTCGCCTTTGCGTGACCTGTAACCCAATCCTTCTATTTAGCTTAAGCACAGGCGAATTTTAATTTGGTGCGTCTGGTGGAACAAAGCCTGCGAACACAATGGGTGATTAAAAAAATAGACGAGCGACGGCAGGTGGCCGGCCGCCCCCCGCGCCCCGCGACCCCGCCCGCGCCCGCCGCCGCCGCTCGCCTTCTTTTTGTCACTACGGACGTGCTCTGTACTGTGTACTGCTCGAACCCTAAACCAACCTACAATCTGTAAAGTATTCGCCCGCACTAACATCCCTCCGTCCTATCCCTGCTCTGTTTTGAGCTATATTCAGATCTTGTTTTGTTGGTTTATCTACTTTAACATCCATCCTTACTAAGTCTGTTATCGAGAGATACCTTGCACTATTTAAATCTGTTTTCCCTATTTCTATGACAGCAGTTTCCTCGGAATCCGAGTATTTAACTGTCCACTTCATGCTTTACATATAATATCGTAATTGGTCATTGCATTGCTATCATGCGATACGTTTGTTTATTCATTGTCCAATTATTATCATCCAGTTCGTCACTCCTGATTACTTCACAAGCCTACAATAGCTCACTCTTCCGGCTGATAAAATACCTTCTTGTCATGTTTATGACATCCACATAAATATTGAATAATTTTATTTCTGAAAATAATTGTTCTTTTACCGACAGGTAGGTTCGTCCGCGATTGATCAAAACAAGTTTCACCACCTTGGGCTGGCAGCTCAAACGTCACTATATACCTACGTATAAAATTGCACTGAACGTGAAGATAAAAATAAAATCGCGTTACTAATAACAATTTCAATCAGAGATTGTTTTGGAATTCAGATTTAAAGTAATTATCAAATTTTAAATATTTGAATGTTTCAATTAAAATGTTTCGCTTTCAACGAGTTAATAGCTTTATGATGGTGACTCTAAAGTGGATGGATTCCCACCACTTTTAGAGTCACCGTTAAATAAATGCAATTTTATGTAACTTCTATTCACTAATTTGAATATAAATATGAAATTTCGTTATAAAACATGGAAAGAAAGGCATTATTTTAATGCAATGCTTATAAGAAAGTATCCATAAAATCTATTCGGCGAGAGCCATCTCACGATTCATAAAAATAATAACTTTCATTAAAGTTTTTAAAATAACATTAATAGTTTACCTATGAAAGGAAACAAAAAGATGCAATTTTCTCTACCAATTCTCTATAAAAATTGCTATCATTCGCAATCCTAATTAAACTTTATCTACAGCGGTGCATCTGCACGATAACTGACAACTCATGCGCATATCATGTCGGATCTCGCGATCGCTTATTCTCGTAAATAATGCCCATATTATTCAACACTGCAATATTGGCGAGTCGATAACACTATCGGGAGTGGCTCCTCGAATGTGTGTCCTCTTTGTGTGCATGTAAAGTATGCCTTATCACAAATCTGTAATCACCAAGTCCACTTGTCTCGAGTGGTCCCGGAGTGGCGGTAAGCGGCGTGGACTGCGAGTTGCGACCGAGTGATAGTTCAATGTCGTTCCAAGGCAGCGGGCAATTGTTGCGAACCGCATTATTTCCTCGGTAATTACTCGGTGAATGGCGCCCGTGCCGTTTATTTTGTTTATCGAATACTAGAACTCCGCTACATCATAATAATGCTCCTGATGTGCTCAATTTCTCGTCATTGCACGTGTGACGTGACTCGCTTTGCTTTTATCACTTGCCGATTGGTATGTGGCTTACATAATGGAAAGCGTAAGGTTCTTGCTCTACTTTATTTTCTATTGGTACTTCTATAATAATTGTCCAAGACGATACGTATTCGACTACAATATACTTACTTGGTATGAACTTTTCATTCTCGATCACTTTTTACAATTTTAGATTAGAACGGTTTATTAATTCAATTTTGGATTAGACGCTTTCGAAGGTATTTAATCTTATCATTAATGTCGCTATAATTAAAACTCCATTCAGATATAATTTGACAAGTCTTCATGTTGTCGTATGTATGTTATTATCATTTCAATCCGAATTTTATATTGCCTCATTATCTAAACTAACAAAACTTGTGTTGAAACTAGTTTAACTGAATTGTAACAAGGACGTAGCAGCTGTCCAAAGAAAATGAGCATGGACCTGGTAACGTTACCCAAACCGGCACTCATCACTTTTAGTTTCAAATCAATCCTCCTATCAGTCCATAACTGTACCTAGTTCACCGCTGTGTACTATGTAGTAGGCACTCGTGGCATGAGTCAGAGCGAGGGGTGCTGAGGTTCGCTTGTATTGAATTTTCGAGCTAGGGCGAGGGTGCCGGCGAAAGCCAGACACATAAATGAACTTGAAGTGCCCGTGATTCAAAAAGCTTGTTCAAAAAGTGGAAATGTACATAGTGATCGTGTTCAGGACTTCTCCCCATCGGATGCTTTCCTACATGAAGGACGCTTCCTAAAAGCTTAGCTTTGCATCAATTAATTCAGTAGCGTCGCAATAAAACATAATATCGATATATCTATTCATGAAATATGTAAATTCATAAAAACTCTTTTGCTTTCGTATTAACAAATTACTTTCGAAATTTCTTTATCTGTCTGTTGTACAAATTTAAAGTCAAAATAACATTATTCCATTATCGCCATTACTAATACTCGATCTATCCAAATATTGCCTACTAAAGGGCAACATTTGAAAATGTATATATAACTAAACCATATATTATGATGTACTATCAATTTATAACATTCCGTTACATAATAATATTCCATGACATAAAATATTAATTCTCCCCATGATGAATATTTGTATAGTTCGGGGATATGATAGGATAGTAGTGGCTATCTGGAGGTCATAGATATCTTTCTGAGAAGCTTGGGTAGACAACATGATTCACCTGTGAATTCACTCGGCCTTTTGTTTTCTAACGTTATTTGCCGATATCCATTGCCCGCGGACCCCTTGCGCCATATGATTCAGCTCTTGACAAATCAATGATATATCTTGAATGCCCAAATAAAAGTCACAATGTATTTTTTCCATTAAGCATGATGCGGCAAAAAGTATGCTAAAAGCTAGGCGGAACGAAGCACTAATTCACTAGTTTTTCTAAGAGATCGGCTCTTACCTAACCTTGAAATCACTGAACTTGTTTCGATCTCTTATTCAATCTTAAGATTCTTTAGTATCTATACCAATATTTTTATAAGTTTCACATATACAGGGTGAATTTTTCTAATGGACCTTCAGGTTTTTTTTAGGATTGCATAATTTTTTTCTTATAAATGACAAAATTTTATAGTATTAGAGGAAACAATTACTTCTCTCAAAATAGTTTTTTTAACTTTAAAATAGTGTTTACTATATATTTCTCTCTAACTACAAGTTAGTCTTGTCTCACATTCATTAAAGTACGTAATGTCTACGTTAATGAACTACAAGACATTTTTTAAAGATTCTTTAAAATGCTAAAATTAAATTTACCTGGTACGTGTAGGTATCCATTTGCCCACGATATTTACTTTAGTCATAGGCACAAAAAATATCATGGCTGAATGTTTATATGTTGATGAAACTGACTCATTCCTCAGTGGTTAGACGGTTAATAAACAAACATCTTGTTATCGCTAACCACAAAGCAAAGAACAACAAAATCTCGTAACACAGCTGTACTTGCAAGGCATTAAAAGCCGTGCCACTATTCATAGTGAATGCTCGCTGAAGAACCGTTACCGCGGCCGCCGAACGCCAGCCCGCGCCGGAACTACCTAACGGCTTCAGAGAATTAGCTGAGAGCTAATCACACCTGCACGGGACCAACGTGCTCATCACAAGTAATGCTAATGTTAAACACCTTAATGATATAACAAACAGTCGAGAAGTGGCAAAAGAGAGAGCTAATATGCCCAATATCGGATAGCGAACTAACGATATTGTTTCGGCACTTCGAGTTAAACAATACATCCAAAATAATATAACTCGAATCCAAACTACAATCCAATAAACCGATTACAATTTAATTAAACTACAATACAATGTTACACATTAAAATTAAGTACGGCATTTTGCGGTTTTTAATTAAAATCCTGTTACACGTATGACTCCATGACCGCACATAGGACAATTTATAGTCCAATAAAATTGACAAATGTAATAAAACACAGTAATTACTAAAATGCCGATTCGGTGTTAATTTAATGTTAAAATATTGAACGGACGTCATTATTTCTGTGTCCTTGTCTAGACGACGAAGGTCTTCCACAGAAATGTCACTTGCAACTAGAACCAGACGTTACACACTTGTAGCTTACATCCCAAATATCATGCAGAAAATATTTTAATGAACAAATAATATTTTGACGGTCGTAAATCCCTTTGCTTTTCGACTCCTGACGCCACATTCTTTTCTGTTTAATTACAGCAGTGTTCAGCGCTGTTATGCTAAATATCCCAGGAGTTCCAACTTAGTCCTCAGGGGCAGAAACGACCACCGGTAGAGCTCTAATCTTATGTTAATGTTAATTAGAGATGCCCATGGGCGGCAGTAGTCACTTACCACCAAGTAGGATGATAATGCGCATAAAACAATTTCGACTCATTTTTTCTCTCTTTACTCGTTCATCTCCGTCGGCTAGACGTCGACCACTACCGTTGTAAGCACGAGATAACTTTCATAATAATATAACTGTATCGCTAATACCAATGTTAGCGCAACGTTTACTGCTAATTCCTCTCGTCCACTTATCATGTAAGGTCCTTGACATACAGCATTGAACTTTTTGTCCGCAAACTGCATAACTTTGCCCTCTATATCATCCCTTCCATGACCGGTGTATAAAACGATGTAAATTTTTTAAAATATATCTGACAGTAAATTTTATTGTTCACGCTATTTACCTATATCTTTTCATAAAACCACATAAGGTGGACACAACTAAATGTGGTGCATTCTGGGTCAAGTATAAAATTTTAATTTGCCGTTACGAGCGACGGATATAATAGAGTTTAACATTGAAAACACTTAAATTGTTTCAACGAACCATTTGTTTCCACGGCAGAAATATCTCATTGTAAGTTGCGATCGTTATTTCAGTGACCGCTTGAGTAAAATCACTGTAGACTATTATTATATTCGTGTTTGTATTCTCAAATGAATATAGTAATTCCAATTTCATCGAAATGTCAAGCTGCGATGATAATCATTTTCTCATTTTGTTTGGATTTACAACACTTCAATCTCAGTTATTCTAATCATGCTAACGTCTCGCAATACTAACGATTACCAAAGAACAAAACACGTAACGAAATGTTTTGTGAATAAAAATGAGAGTTACATCTTCCGAATAGTAGTTATCGACGCCACACACGGCCGCGCGCGGAAGCTGCTACGTGCGGCTACGTTCGACAACTGTCAATTACGTCGATAACATCGCTTTCTATCGACATAAAACGTGTAACAACAATGGCTGTTTGCCGATAGTCAAAAAACGCTGCACACGCTGTGAGAGCGCACTTTACATAATTATTGCGGAGACGAATCTAACGCAGCGATCGAGGCGGACGTCCTCAACCGGTTATGCATGTCGGGCTTTTTTATTTGCTCACGCAATAACTGCAATCGGCGGAACTTATTACAGATACATATCAGCGACATCTTCAACTAGTACGTAATCTCTATGCTGTAGATACTTTTACATAAATCCACAGTTAACATGTTGACACATATAAATGTAAGTTGTAGGAGCAGTAACAACAATTTCACAATGTTCATTATTTTTATTAAATTTACATATGCATATAGGATCTCAATCAAAGACATGCATTTAATCTCTGATTTTGTTTTTAATCGAGACCAATCTTATCTCTACTCAATCCTTGTTTTGGCAACGCGACATTCATTTTTTAAGTTATTTCAATAGATTTTAAATGACTTATATGCCCTTTGAGTTTCAAGGTTCTGCGTGCTTTTACTTCGTGTCGTATGACATTTTTCAAACTTGAAATCGCCCACACGCTCGGTGTCGAATGGCTCGTAATCTGTGAATCTGAGCTATCGAGTAACTACACCAAGTGACCCTCGCGTGAAGCCGGACAAATTCGTCTATTATAAGGAATTGCGTCAGCCCATATGAATTCTTTGTTATGTATTCAGATATATGTTTCATAAAAGATGACCCATATAAACATGCTAATAAGAAAGGTCTTCGCAATTGTTAAGAAATTGTGTTTCGAGTTATTTGAACACGTGCGGTCGCCGGTATCCTAATTGTGACATGCAAACTCTTTAGTCACGTTGTTCTAGAAAGCTGGAATTTGTGCGCAGTCGCTTTCCCCATAACGGGCTACGTTCTCGCGAATTCTCGGATTCGGTTTCCCAATCGATTCCTGTAGAGTCATCGGAGAAATATGCGAAGCGAGTCGCCGTTGAAGGAATTTGTTGGCACAGCGGCGGCGCAGGCGGACACTCGCTCGTTTTGTTGGTCGCGCTGCATTTCGATCGGAACCAGTTGTAGCGGACGCGGCTGCACGAAGCCTATTGGGCCGGGCACGCTCTTGTCACTCCTCGCTATCATTTTATATCCAGAAAAATAAATTAAATTGAAACATCTGTTTTTATGTCAAAATAACAGCTATTTACATAGTGAATATGAAAATTATACTTATCTTGTAACAACAAAAGATTATTAAGATTTTTGTGTGTCTGTTCGTCAGTTTATTTCGGCTAATGTCGGAAACTGTTAAACGTGACTAAAACCGCGGGGCACAGAGTACTTAACATTAAATTACACACCGACTGTAAATTATAAATTGATTTTTATTCAATATGAGTATTTTTTATTTCGATATAATTAGGCAATAGTAATTAATCGAAATTGAAAAATCAAATGACATGAATGAAAGCAGTTACGTATGACCTCGGAACACGAGCAGCTCAATAAAATCTAATGAAAAGTGTATCACGCGGCTTAGTCACTGTCAGCAGTACATTAAGCGATACCGTATCGGAAAGATATCGACGTATCTGCGATAAGATGATTTACCACCACATAACGAACACATTTCGCTAAAAATTGAACTTATTTTTACCGTGCATGGGTATTGTGTATATGTGTTTTTCAAAGTGGAGGCAGAAACCCCCTGACTGAAGGGCTGCAAAACGCACAAAAAGAGTCGCAAGACCTCGACAAAAAAGAAAAATATAAACATCAAATTAATATTTTTACAAAGAAAATGTAATTTCTTTTTAATTTTTATATCGATTACGTCGCCAAGCGGCTTTATTTAGTGACGTTATCGATGTAGAGATGTGTATAGATAGATACTTCTACTTCACTAAGTACTTCTTTTTATAAGTAGGTGTCGTTATTATAAAAGTAATAATAGAAACAATATAAAGCCTTTATACTTGTAACAGAATAAAATACGTGCTATAAAATTTGGACTATAGGGCTTAATATTTTTTCAAATCAAGGGGATCGTGCCATGACAAGATTGACAATCACTGGTATCTATTATAGACAAAACGGTAGTATTAGTTCAAGAAGGTACATTATAAATTACTATGTGTACACGTATATGAATATGTGCAAGTGTGTTACAAGTTGCTGTTACTTCCCCATTTCTTTTTACCTTATTAGGAAGTTAACTATCGTTAATGGTCCTACGCGAGGTAGAAATGTATTTATAATGTACGTTGGCCCCACTGGCCTTCTTCGATTAGGATCAGCGGCGCAGTATTATCATAAGCCGTCACTAAATTCAATTACATAAAATGTATTTTCTGTTAGCCATGACACGATGCGATAACAACTTGTCTTGTTTTCATTGCTTAATCTGCATGCTTAAATCTAACGGTTGAAGCCATACAGCTCGAAATATTAGCAGAGCGTGACCCACTTGACAATTGCATTGAACATTAGTTTATCAATGTAGAGTATTACGCGGCATATGCATTCCTCTCGTAACCTTGTCGAGATATAACATTAGTTGATAAATTACATCTTGCGTTCTTACGCTTCGAACATTAGTTGTGGATGCCGATGGTCTGCAGTGGCTTAATGCTTACGTAACGTCTTGTCTTTAAAAAAAAATGACCAATTTAGCATACTTAGTCATTAAGAGTAGTAATGAAGTCATTAAGAGTCAGTTTTATGTAATTAAACTGTCTTGTTCAAACATCGGGATCAATTTTTGCTTGTGTTTCGGGACACAACAAACAAGAAGTGCCAGTGAAGTAAAATTTCAACTTTTACTTTTTTGTTCTTTCTATTATATCTTAACCACTGAAGTCTACGTTTCTGTTAAAAAAAACGCAACTGCACATCACCAAATCCTTACCTTTACCAAAACAGACCGATCTCCACCCAGTTATCAAAGCGAAGTATAAACATGGGACATTGGAAGGCTAGGTAAATATTTGGGTTAGCGAATCGTACGGTGGGGTCGTCGGAAGTGCTACAATGGGCGGCGTGGCGCGCGGTTATGACGCGTTCCGCTCTGATTTGCGCGCGCCGCGCTCCTGTGCGCACACTGCGCTAAGGAGCAGGCTTCATATCAAAAATACTCCACTCACCTTTCTTTTATGATTTTAGACGTATGAAAGGTCGTAAAACCCCTTCGTATTTTGACTCCAGAAGCACCACCGCCACACGTATTTCTGCCTAATAACAGTGTTAAGGGCTATGTTCCGCTGTTATGTTCCGTTCGGCTATAGTGAACAGAACATAATCCGTGTCATGAGAGTGGGGTACGGGACTATATGCGTGATTGCTAAAAAATAGGTAAGCTATAAGCTGTAATAATAAAGGCCAATATTACATTAGAACTTCTAGATGATATAACGCAACTTCTTTCTAATCAATGTTTTTATCCACAATCATATCGAAATGTAATTGTTATTTACTTATCGCTTAATTACTTATCTTGTTTCGAAACTAAAAAATTGCAGTAATACCAATTAGATCAACTGTGCGCTAAAATGTTCATGCAATCTATTTAATCAAAAGTTCATTGACACCGACTAAACATAATAAGGAAAATTTTAATTATTTTCATCTTTACTGGAATTCACCAATATTTAGCAATTACAGTCTGTTCCCTCCATTTGAATGCACAGTTAAATCAAGCGGGAACATAAATTGTCCAAAGACAGATTTATACGACACGCATTGACAGATTCGCCGGTCCTCCGGTCTGATAGACTGATATATGACAAACTCGTCGTGTAATTTATTCCAGCCCCAGTATTTCGGGTCGACGACGGCCATGGCTTCATCACTGATCCTACAATCATTGGTATTATTGCTTTGTTTAGCGAATAGATTTGTATGGCTCAACGAAACAGCTTCAACGAATAGACAAGTGGCATCCGAGTAATGCATGCAAAGCGATCAAAGAAATCTTTATTCATTGCACTTTTTCCTAATTAACAAATAATGCCTTTTTCCTATACATATCATTCTTGAAATTATTCTCAAAATACGGCAAACTATCCTGTGTAGGGCGTAAAAATATTGTAACATGTTTGCTGACAAACAAAAATATTGTTTGATTTAAACCAAAGTGGAACAAATAACTATAAGCGATATTTAGCGTGCGTCATCTTCGTGTAATGTCAACAAGGCGGACGGACATTCATTTAATTTCCTGTACGAGTTGTGTGCATTGTAACCATTTATACCTATAAGCTTCTCAATAACTGTGTCAATTTGCAGGAAAACAAATCGTTAATTTCCTGCGAATTGTCACGTAGTTATAAAACTAGTGTTTTTCAGTGTTGGGACACTTAAATATAGTATTTCTTATAATTCATGCTTACCTTTTTACATTAAATCTTTCAAAATCTGTATCGATGGCATAACTTCCTTAACTTATAATTGCTGCCATCAATACACGTATATTTTCATTAATATATGTGTAATGCATATTCAAGCTTTTTTGAAAGCACGGTTAAGGTCATAATGTGGTACTGAGTATGGGACTATGGGTGCTAATGTTACTCGACATCTCAACACCTCACCCTAGTGCAATGTTGTATAGGACGATTTAAAGGTGATTTAATTTGTTTGGGCCATCGCATCGGTAATCGTCCGTGGTGTGGTTCCTTCCCGTCTATCATGCAGGACAGCCTCTTGGTCATCCCTATTAGCGGATGTTCAAACCCTCCGAAGGTCTCCGACAGAATGTAAACGGAAACACTAAATTGTCACTGGAAGTGCCCTATCCAATAATTGGCGAATCTCAGGGTCGTTTAATCTAATATCATTTTCAATGTAGGCGTGCAAGTGGTGCTTACAATAAATTATAGTATAGGTATTAAAGTATCATAAACGTAGAAGAGCGCTAACACGCCATCGCTCGCTTCCGTTACTCTATATTATAATTATTTAGTCCGGCCGAGTGCGTGTTATGATATGAATTATTATAATTTCATTCATTTTTGTTAGGTATCCTATTATGTTAATAACTAACTTATAACGGAACAAGTGGCATACTATTTGTAGTGTTCGTTTATTTGCGCCGCTATTTTTCTACATTTTAGCAACTCCACCCAATTCCAGACATTCATTACACACTACGCGATCATTCTGTTAATTGTATTATTTGGTATAAATTATTAAATAATAATCATGATTGAAACTTGATGAAACCTTTAGGAAGTTTTGAACCGGATAGTTAGGATGTAGCGGGATAGTAGCTGCATGTTAAGATTTATAGACCAACGAGCTACACTTAGTGGATCAAATATTGTGAGGAAACTTACTCGCTCCTGACATTTCGAAAAAGAAAAAAGTGAAGGGTGCGTCGAGACTAACAATTCCAACTGGGCCAACACGGTAGACTATGTCCTAAACGCTTAAGCTAAGTTCTGATCCATATATCTTTTTCTCTTTAAATCCGTAGAATGTTAAAAATATGCGCGATGAACTGTTACAACGCTATGTTGTATAAATATTTTTATTTATCCGTATAAAAATAATATAGAGCTACGTATATTGTTTAGGTGTTCGAGTGTAACGAATGAGGCGGAACCTTTGAACTGATTCGTGCGGTTTGCAGACGGTATCGAGTGGCGCGTGAGACAGTGTCCAATTATCACGTGTGCGCCGTTGTTTCAATATTTATTGAACTCGATCGCCACTGCCGGTCGGTGGCCGCACTGCCCGCCGTCACAGGGCTGCTAGCTGCTCACTTATTATATTTAGTCGTTCCTACTGTAAACTTTAACTAACTTTCCCTTTAATATGGATTATACACACTGTTAATAATCAAAATTGTTCATACTCAAACACTCAAACTCAGAATAGCAATCTTAATTCATAATTTAGATATCTGTCTGACCGGGATCGTGTTAGTAAGCTGACCGGCATGCGGTCCTCAACTTGTATAATCTACACGTATAAAATCAATACTTAATCTCCCTTACATGCATATCAAAACCATTGACTCGCGCTCTAGTTTATATTTTCTTGTGTGAACCCTAGCGCGCTGGTCCCGCCGCCCTCCGGACGTTACTCACACTCGGATGATATTGCGTGCCTGAATCACCGCACAGAGGAGGCCGGACCCGCGCACACAAAACAAGAGGATGTATTACCCGATGCGATTATGTCCCATAACAGTCAACAGTGGGAGCAAAGTTGCCAGGCCTTAAATAATTGCATTCTATTTTGCTAAACATTTACCCCTAAAAGCGACATCACAGCTTAAGTAACAAATTATTCTTAAATTGTAAATATAAATAAATAGAATAGGTCTATCCATTATTAATTAAACTGTGCGAGCCTTTTAGCAATGATCGCGAAAATTTTGAGCTTGACCAAAATGTAACAAAGACTCGACATCTGGCAACCCCAAATAAAACAGCTGCGATCACATATTGCGGATGGGTGGTACAGATGGCCGGTGAAGCAGTGTGAAGAGTGTGCTGATGTCTCTGAACATAGTTGAAATACATAGATTACCGTACGGTCAAGTAAAGTCTCAAATGAAATAATCTTATGTTGAAGTCTTCACATTTCGATCTCTTATTTGGAAAAAAAATAACCTGGGACAATAAGTGGGACCTATTTCAAAGTAGTTTAATGTAATAGTTATCATTGTCAGTAGTGGTCACGTGTTTAATATAATAAGAACAGTGGGTCTTAGTCCTCATGTATGAAACCGCGATAATGCACTGCTCACAATCGCATAGAACTTATCAGGTGCAGAAAATCGCTTATCCACAGTTATTTTCATGACGCAAACATCTTCAGTATATTATGATTTATTTTTCAAGCGCTTTCCATCTAATGGCTACTATTAATAATCAATCTATTCAATATTTTGCCTACAAGTTCGACATTTGACAATTTTTGTATCATCATCATCAGCCCATTATTGTCCCACTGCTGGGCACGGTTCTCCTCTCAGAAAGAAAAGGATTAGGCCATAATCCACCGCGTTGGCCAAATGCGTATTGGTAGACTTCACACAGGTTTGAGATTTTTTTTAAATCTCAGGTGTGCAAGTTTCCTCGATGTTTTCCTTCACCGTTTAAGCAAGTGATAATTAATTTATAATACGCACATAACTGAAAAGTCAGAGGTGCGTGCCTGGGATTTTTAAACCTCGGACCCTTACATCGAGAGACCGAGTTTCTTAACCACTAGGCTATCACTGCCTCTTTTGTATAGATATTACAAATTTCGAACTTCGATAGGAAAACTTTGAATACATCGAGTATTAATATCGAGCGTTAATCTATATTGATAATGATTATAGACATCCCCTAACCGCTTGCAGTACAGCGCCTACTCGTTCTGAGCGCAGTGGAGCAAATTAAGCCATTGATCCCATTCCGATTCATTTAAAAACTAAATTGTTTGTTAACCTCCGTAATGCCTGTTCGCTACATTGAAGCTTACGGCCTGCGATTGAGTCGAGCGTTTAAATTTTTTGCCGAATCCTGTCGGTGTTCAGTATTTAGTTACTTTTGACGCTTTACGATGTTCATCTAATGATGATGCTAGTTGTGTTTAGCTACTTATGTTTGGGGTTATGGGAATTTTGAGAATCTTAATCTGCGTATCTAATTCTAGCGCCGACTGTACAATGTAAGTACAAAAATCGAAGTCCTTTGCAGCATTCAATGAGAGTCGACCGGTTAAAGATAAAACCTAATTTTGTTTCCTTTTTTGTCCCTTTTATTTTGTTACTGAAACCAGAAAATTATACATCACTAAAACTATACTGAATAAAGAATCCTAAACAAACAAATCATACAATATAAGGGGACTGTTATCTGTTATCTACCCCTTACGAGACGCCCCAGTGGAAATCAATCTGTCAATCGGATAGGGATACATACTTATTGGACCCTTACGGCTCCCGCGTGTGTAGCAGGAAGCGGGTAATTGCCCACGGCGACGGATCATGTGACCGCGGTTAGGGCTTGAGTGGCAGCGGTGGAACCGCGCATTGTTACCTAAGACGCGTTGGTAATCACTTCTTTGAACCGTTATAGTTATAAAAGTCAAGCCAATAAATAGGCAATTACGGGAGTAGGCATGATATAGGAGACAAAATAATTATTAATTTAGAAACCCTTCTTTATCGTATTAAAATTATTAAACCGAATGCCAACCAAAAGCCTAAAACATAAATTAACTCACCTTAAGACAAAAACTATTTATAGCATAAGGAAAAAGCAATACAAATTATTTAATCTGATATTACCAATATAGACGAGGATATAGAGAATGAACAAAATTAATTACACAATAGTAAATAGTCTGGCAACTTTCGAGGCTGCTCTGTTGGTAATCTAGATTCAATACGATTATCGCTCGTGTACAATGTTACAAGTTACAACTATCTAATTCGTTCATTGGACGTTGAACAATGTGCCTCTGATGTTTTAGTAAGCCTTATTGAGTAATTAGTCCTTAATATTAAAATAAGACTCCAGTTGTATATTGATTGAGAACCCAATAACAGATACGAAGCCACCTCTGAGTACTAAAATGGTCTCATACAATCATTACTAGGCAGTGATTTAACTGCATACCATTTGCAACTACAGAATCATCACGAATTAACCCACTTTTTACATTTCTATTAGCTGGTATACTTATATCATTACATTTTTAGCAATTCAATTTGTCTATGACGAGTCTAATTTTGGATTTCACTTATTTATTACCTTTTAACCTTTTCACAACTGTCTCGCGTTTCTCTTTTTACATTCACTCGTATTATTTATCCGATTATATTGCTAATAGTTTATGTAAATAGAGGCAATTATGTGAATGTCATTTGGACCGCTTCCGCGTTCGGCGACACCCGCGCGAATTATCACCATCAGGGTTGTACAGAGCTCCGTTACCGTAACCGAAACTATTGCATATCCGAAATAAAAATCTATCCGAAACCGTAACTGATATAAATATTTCCAATAATTTCGCATAGGGGCGGAGTCTTAATAAGTCCCAGATACCTACAGTAGTCGTGAGTCGAATTCCTATGTTAATAAAATCAAATCATTATCCATCATTTACAATTTCTTGAAAATCTAATATCCGTTAATAATTTTTATCCCTCACGGATACATATAATATTTGTACATATATCAGTATACGTATCCAGTTCCGAAATTATTTCCGTACATCCCTAATCAGCGCCAGATAACACGCGCCGGAGTCCGTTGCAGCGCCCTGGCATTCATTATTCATGTAGTAGAGCGCATTTAGCTAACAGTAATCATATTAAGTAAACATTTGTAGTAGCTGTGTGCATGATTATATACACTTAACACTTACCAAATTGTAACATACAATAGGATAGGTTATGTCAACCAATCTCAACTTTAGACAAAATAGGAACCTGGAATGTCGTTACTACACTCTGTAGGTATGTATTGTTGAGTCGCTAAATACTATTTACCACTAGTCACTAGTAAGCGCCGATTACCCTAGACTGTAATGTTATCGACAGTTCACGAATTACCAGCTGCTTATTTATAAAAAAATGTATAATTGTTACGTATTAAATATATTTTTCATATTGTGTAATGTTTGCGAGGCAATGTATGTTAAGGGTCACAAGCAATTATATAATATATCAGAGCAAAGTCTACATGATACGCTCATCATTGTGTGTAATGACTAGTGACGTTACATTCAAAGTATAAATAACCCTTCCTTGGCAGTCGGGTAAAAATGATCGTCACAAAGTTATAATCACCTTCATCATGTCCGATTTTATTCCTTCCTAGCCCTTCCTGTAGCTTTCATATTTAGTGTTTAATGCATAAAAGGGTTATATATACCACTGACCTCAGTACGTCTTCTCCATCATGAAAAGGACAATGTACTTTACATTTAAAATAAGTATCTATTGATTACTTGGCGTACTTGAGTCGTCGCGTCAGTATTCACGCCACGTCCCCAGCAGCTCTATTTATACTAAGGACAATGTTTAGACCGTCTGGGGGAAAGCGCTGACTAGCTATCTTAATCTAAATATGTTGTCGACTTTATTGTCCCACTGCTTGCCACGGGATTCCTTTCAAGACTCAGAGTTAAAAGGGTTGATGTGGTTGACCACTGTTCTGGCCATGTGCAAATTTGTACCTGAGAACTATTTCAAAGAAAATGTAGGCGTGTAAGTTTCCTTACGATGTATCTACCGTTATAGAAAGTGATGAAACTAAAACATAACTTTGAAAATCAGCATGCCAGGGATTGGAACCTCGGACGGGTTGAGAGGCCGAGTTTCAACCACTAGGCTATCACTGCATTTAAATAAATCGTATGCATTAACCAACATAATTATTATTATGCATGTATTTCTATAAGTATCGCAGGTACAAAGGGCGAACAATATTTCCATATCAATGTAGGATTTAATCCTCCTTTGAAAAGTGCACGTGATGACTATCAAAATGTTGAGCTTGTCCGGTCGTAGCCCGGATCTCTGGTGTACACAATGTAAAGCTGAAAATTCAGGACTCAACCTAATAAATGTAAAAATCCAATAATAATTAATTCCATCCACTTAAGTCGACAATGTGGTGGTAAATTAAAAGAAATGACATTATGTTTTACGGGGAACATACAAATTGAGACATTTACAATATTTTATTATCGGCGTCACATAACTACTCAGCGCTGCAAAATTCTACCGTCGGCACGCCACCAGAGACCTAAAATTTAATTTGATGCGCAGTAAATTTCAACAATCGCAGGAAACGATATCGAAATACAATAAAATGAATCGGTAGCGAAATATTATGAACATAACGATGTTTACAATAATAAACATTATTGCTTCGTTATTACAACGGACACGTGGCCTACACGTGTGTGCGTCGCCACCCGCCATGTGTGCAAATAACGATCATAACAGTGTCCTCATTAGGCCGCCTGATTGTTTTCTATTATAATTAACCTACAGCTCCCGATAGCTTCAGTTTTATCACTCGAGAGGTTTTGCAGACTTGCGTATTAAACTCTAAAATCAAATGGCGTTATATTCCACTTGCATTGGTCATTTATCACCGTTTGTGTGCTTAGGTTTTTTGCAATATGCAAATACGTATACCACTTCTATCTGCAGTCCTCCATGGATACGTTGCTACTCCTGAGAACTAAATTGGAATGCCTCGTATAAGTGTCTACCTTGCCACTTTCAAAACTCATCCAGAACAAAGCAGCGTTTAACACTGTTGTTATTAGGCAGAAAAAGATATGGCGGTGGTGCCTCTGAAGTCGAAAACCACAAATAGTTCAAAAGGAGCGAATGGAAAATCGTGGAGTAAAAGTAGCTCGTCTGTACACCCAGCACCCACAGGTCAACAATGTAACTCGATCACATAATACGGAATTCATTATGCCGACCACAACAAACAATTTGGTTCAGATACATTTATTGACGTGTATATTAAGATAACATACTACATTAACACAGTTTTATCTCCTAATGGAGCTATTATTACTTAATAAGCTATTAACTGTTTGTGTGGTTTCCAGATATTTACAATTTCATTGTGCTATCTTTTGTTCAGTATCGAAATTCTACCTGTTTGCATTTTAAAGTAAAAACTTATTCTTATTACCACACACTATACCTAATGCATTGAAGGTAATTTCTTCCTTTATTGCGCTCCTCTAGAAATATCAATATGTACCTACGTTTGCTTTATTTACGTGGCATTTCCTTCACTGTAATCCAATCACAGAATTCTCGGTGTAATCTGAAAATTAACATTGTACGTCATGCGGCATTCAGGTATGCGCGTGACGCGATTTGAAACAATGGATTTATCCACCGCGCTCTACCGGTCTTGTAAAAGAGTCGTAAACTTTATTGTTCCACGTATCGCGTCCAAAATAACGCATTCTTACGCCCTTATCTACTGATATCTTTTTGTACCACTGGACATTTCAGGGTGCACACGATGATAGCCCATTATAAAAGTATAGGTAGGATTAGCCAATCTACAGTAATCCCCGTAATGATAAAGCATTTGTTGATTAGCACAAATGTCTTGCGAGCGCGACGTGCAGGGCGACGTGATGCTCACGTCCGCTAATTCCAGTAGACGATAGTGTCCAAAATGAACGAGGGACCCATTTTTCTTATCAGGGTAAGTAATTATGGTGTCAAGGTTAACCATTTATAAAACATCTGTGATCTGATAATATAAATGTAACCACTAAGGTTAATTAAATAGTGCGATCGTAACATAGGAAAGTGATTATCTAAACAAACATCAATCATGCCACGTGACTAGATTAGGCATTACAACAAGATAACTCCTTTGCTAATCTTTCCTACTTTGGTGTTAGTAGAATTAGAAGTTGCTGATAAATTGCTTTACTTACGTAAAAGCATACGAAAAATGTTCTAAGGAGGATTAATTCTGTGGCGGTGCCAAGGCGTCGTCCGTAATGCAGCCACATCGAAATATGCGATACATTAGTGTACCGCAGAAATATCATTTTATTTTGTGTACTTCTACATAACTATCCGTATGTATGACCCACGGAACCTTGTCTTAAATAATAGACTTGTATAATAACTCACGATTTTAAGATAAAATTGGCGTGATTATTAAGTGTGAATTATACGTATATGCTATTACCACAAAACAAGGTAATCATCGACGCATTCGATATAAAGAGCGACGCGTCATTCTCCTATTTCCTATATCATGTACATTGTACATGTTTCCTATATGATAAAGGAATATGTCGACGCCTTCAATGCTCAAAAATAAGTTTTCAGTACCCCTACTACTAAATACAATAAATGTTGATTATTTTTAAGCTTACTAAGTAGGTACTTTATAAATAAAGCTTGTTTATACGTTAATTTACACTTATTACCACGTAGCCACAAAGATCCAATGAAACGCGTAAATTCAATATAACATACTTACTGTGGTTAAAATGACACTATTTCATTTCTAAGAATTGTGACGCTAACTCATTCATTTACGATTTTAGGAATCAAAGCTACTGCCACAGTATTACCCGTGCCGATTATATCTAACCACTATTTCAGCAAAAGTAAATAACGGTTAAGTGTTACGTGTCGTAAAAGACGGCTTAACGTTGACTCTACAATGTAAAGCAAAAGTTTCATTAAGTCAACATTTTTTCTAAATTATTTCCATTACCATTTAAATTATTTCTATTTTCTAAATTATTCTCCATTCCGATTTCCCTGATAGCAATGAGAGTTACAATGATCAAAGTAAAAATATCTCAGCGCCATCATTCCCATCGGAGGGCCGGTCGCACTGGTGATAGAACCTGACATATGCAGGTTAATTACCTCTCAACAACATAATACTCGGCTGGTAGGGTCGCCATCAAATGTGACCTAAGAGAGATTTCCTGTTTTTGCATCAATAACATTTGTATGTTCGCTTCACGTGTGCTCAAAATAGGTATTAGAGTTATATTTTTATTGTACATACATATTAATTTTATTTTTTTCTGAATTTAATCACATAGTCGTCTTCTCCGATGTTCCCGGGACGAGATTGTGCGATGCTATTCTAGACCGACACACACTTTATACGACTATGATAGTAACATTATTAATAACATATGCTTATGGGTATTTATTTCTAAATACAATGAAGGTCTTAGCTATATCAGTATTCCTGTCCACCCGTCAACTATACAATGCCACTTCTATAGATAAAATTTCAGAAAAACGCTGTTGACCTTTTTCTAGATTTAACCACTCTTGAACTTGGCTATGACATTGGCCAAAATACCAATTGACTGCTCATATATCACCAATCATCATGCCGTAGTCCTGGTTCTATCCCGCGATGAAAACCTAGCGTTGTCACCGCAGTAGCGTGTAGCGCGGCTCTGGCAGCCGGTTGGCGAGTGTGGGACCGCGGCGTTCCCTTGAACCTGCGCCCGCGACCGCCCGCCACCGCCCGCCACCGCCCGCCACCGCCCGCCACGCGGAACGCACCGGCCTGCTCAGGGAAACAACACTCGCTGGACCAAATACTATAAAAACGAAACAACACACATATCATTTTGACCCACATACTATTTTGAAGTAGTAATTAATGGTTGACTTTTTTGCATAATACATGCAATAGATATAATAGTAACCCTACTTTTCAACGTTTTCAACACAAAATACGTATTATTTACGTTCTGTCAAAGTTTCGATTAAAGTATTTTTTGTTTAAACAATAAATCATTAAACTAACAGTAAACGTTACTTATGCTTAAAACCGGGACCGCGGTAACGGTGCTGATAAGTAAATAAACAAGTGCATCCCGTACATACGGAAAATGGCTATCGTTCGACCTGTTTTTCCCCACGTTACTGTTTGTTTACTGGAACTCGTCTGCGGGAACTAACTAACGAGTTGGAATTATGTAGACTCCACAAGAAGCTGATTGCATGTCGTTTTCTCCGCGTTTGAACAGAGCGGGTATTATAATCCGTATGGTTAGGGTTCGCTCGGAATGGAAAGCATTTGCCAACTACGGGTTAATGTGCATAATAAAATAGGAACGTTTCCCTGCGGCTCGAGCGAGATTCAAATGCCAAGTTTATTAGCTGGCATTAGCTAAATATAACAATCCTCGTCGGTTTCGTTTTGTTATTGTAGTTGCCACGTTGCTGATAAACCTAAATGCTGCTAACAGAGTTAAATTTCGACTCTTCTCTTACCCTTATCTGCTTACTTACTTAAATATTCTTTTAAATTTTTATATTTGACCAGAGATCTTTGATATATATTGATATGATTTGATTGATATTTTGTGAAGACATGGGTTTTATAAAAAAAATCTTCCTTACAGTCTGTCTTTTTTTTTTTTTTTTTTATAATATGAGAGTAGCAGACGAGCATGCAGTCCACCTGATGGTAAGTGGCTACTGCCGCCCATGGACATCTGTAATCAACCCCAGATAGGATTAGATATTCCTACCTGAGGTCGGCCACAGATGCGCCGCTACCCCTGAGGACTAAGCTGGAACGCCTCGGAAAAGTCTATCTCCCTTACCACACCCTTCAAACCGGAACACAGCAGCGCCTAACACTGCTGTTATTAGGTAGAAATAGGTGTGGCGGTGGTGCCGCCGGAGTCGAACCACAAAGGGTTCTACCACCTTCAAATCTTCAAGTCTGTTCCATATCAAAGACAGAAAATATCTCATTTTCTTTATATATTTTGTCTCTATTTGTGAATCAATATTTGTGTCCCATTCTTTCACGCTTACAGTATAGTTACACTAATAAAGTCAACGATAAGTCTGGAGACATGTATGTAGATCGTAAATAATCGTCGTACTTCAGTTTATTCACATAGTTTACAGGTGTCGGGCTGTGGTGCAAATAACGTGTTGTAGTCAGTTACATCTATGGATAATAGAGTTAATACCAGATAGAGTGCATATCTGTTTAATAATTTTCTTACATATAACTTTAATATGTAACTAATAACAGTGTGCTAATGGCACAGATTAGTAAAGATTACTCACTCCTAACAAGAAAATGTAACCAGTCTTGACAATTGAAATTGTCACTGTCATCTATTATCGTGTTTGAAAAATATTTAAAAAATGGATTTTTTAGATCATTTACGAATGAAACGATATTTCTGCGCACTTTTTCTCCGATTTAGTGTTTTTACACCACGTAACTGCGCATGTCAGCATTTGCGTAAATTACACCATGACAGCCATTAAATGGCTGACAAAACTGTCTATATATCTATACTTATCTATGGCTAATGTTATAATTTCCTGTGGTTCCAGGCGGGCGAGCCCGGCATAGTGGTGCTGCGGCCGGAGGCGCTGGCGCCGGACTTGGACTCGGAGGCGGAGGACGAGGGCGACGGGCGGCCGCCGTCGCCGTGCGGCGTGCGCTTCGTCAACGACAACGTGCTCATCAACGGCCGCTCCTCCATGCCCGGCCGCCCCAACAAGGACCGCATCTCAAGGGTACAAAGATATTTTGTTTTTTTTATAATATGGGAGTAGCAGACGAGCATGCAGTCTACCTGATGGTAAGTGGCTACTGGCGCCCATAGACATCTGTAATCAACCCCAGATAGGATTAGATATTAGCTGAGGAGTAAGCTGGAACGCGCTCGGAAAAGTATGTCTCCCTTACCACACCCTTCAAAACGGAACACAGCAGCGCCAAACACCGCTGTTATTAGGCAGAATAGGTGTGGCGGTGGTGCCGCCGGAGTCTAACCACAAAAGGTACTACCACCTCCTAAAACCTGCTTGTTTTGGTTGACAAGGCAGAAGCCTCCCTAAAAGTTCGTGTTGCTGTTGGATGACACCGAGCTATGTGGGACACTCCAACGAGTCTCGTGCCCCTATCGGGCTCTGCCCAAGTGAGCATTTACGTTTACGTTACGACAATTTGCAGCCACACTTACCGACGCCTTTCCCGTGGTCGCTGGCAGGATGATTCGACTGTTGGCTTTCACTCTTGCTGTTCAAAACACAAAAATCCCCTTTTTATCTGATCTTACCATATGCAAGAGATACCGTAGCTGTTAATCATCAGAAACGTGATAGAACCACGGCATACGTTTCGTTAACAGGATTTAGGTGCCAGCTGTCTAACATATGTAGCGAACATCTTTCGGATACTGGGGATTAAATTTTTAGGATCTGTGTGTGTCAATAATTTTACTTTTCACTTTAACATAAACTTATTTCTAAACATTTCAGCTCAAACTCCAATTCGATGATTCGTTGACCCGCACGTTCGAGTACCCCTCCGAGACGTCGCTATGTGAGGAGTCTCCCGCCACCCCCACCGCCGCGCCCGCCGCACTGCTCGCCGCGCCGCTCGCCGCGCCGCTCGACGCACCGCTCGACGCAGAGGCCGACGATGCGGACGGCGAGCAAGCCCGCCAGCCCGCGCTGCTCGCAACGCTTACTTCCAACACCCATATCGGTAATATTAGATTAATAATAATCTCCTAATATAACTGTAGATAAGCCTTACATAAGTAAAATAAAAAATATCTCGTATCTCGCTCTGGCTTACAGAGGCGTAAGCCATGTCTCACAGATTATCTTGTAACAATCAACAAATCACACAAAATATTATTAGTCTTTAACTTTGGAAATTTACTTTAAACTGTGCCACAAAATACCTGCTTGTACAACAAAGACGTGTTTTTGGCAGCATTTTTATTTGTCCTGGTGTGAAAAAATGTACAAAAAAACACGAATAGTTTATGGCGGTAAGATTTTTTTGAAACGAGGAATTTCTTACGCGTACAGACCGCGCGTGAAGACTACACGTCCGCGGCTCGACAGCGCGCATTCATTCGTAATTGATTGTAAGCGGCGTTGCGCGGTGTACACTACGAGCGTCATCGCTGGCAAACTCTACACGAGTTGTAAACAACAAAAAATATACGTTACAAATTACAATTCACACATACAACTGAAAGGGTCGGAATCCTGGTGGCTCAGATCTAAAGCGATAGCATTATTTCTCAAGGTTGGGAACGCATCTATTATAAGCTTCAAGTAAAGCCCAAGCAGTAATGGCCTAGTGGTTAAGAAACGCGGCCTCTCGATCGAGGGGTCCGACGTTCAAATCTCAGGCAGGCACCTCTGATTTTCAAAATTATGTGCGTATTAGAAATTAATTATCACTTGCTTAAACGGTGAAGGAAAACATCGAGAGGAAACCTGCATACCTGAGAGATTTATAAAAAAAAACTCAAAGGTATGTGAAGTCTACCAATACGCACTTGGCCAGCGCGGTGGACTATGGCCTAATCTTTTTCACAGTAATGGACAGTAATGGGTTGATGATGATGATGGTGATGAAAGCCCATTTTTATTGCAGTTGATTACAGATGCTAGGCGGCAATGACCGCTTACCTTCACATCCGTTCTACATCAAACTTAAACTTATATAAATATAGAAGTAAACATACTGCTTATGTGGAAGCTTCGCAAATAAAATAGTTTTATTTCGTAACGGTATTTTTTCGTACATTAGAATAAATTTTTAGTTAGTAGACTCAAAATTTTTTTTAGTGTCATATTTTGATTGTACATATGTATCACAACCATTAATGTTATTTTAAAACCTCTTTATTATTAATTTTATCAATTATTGATTGATTGATTAATTTAATTTGAAGCAAATTAAAATCATGATATATTTGTTCCGTTGATAGAATATATGAAAGCTCGTTATTGTAGCACTTTTTTTTTGTAAATTTGGACGTTTTAAAATACATACCCAAAGTTGATATATTGGTAGGTAAATACATATGGGCCCTGTCCCTGTAGTTCCGGGACCAGAATAGGGCTACGGTATCCCCTGCATGTCGTAAGAGGCGACTAAAAGGGGCTTTCGGGGTTGCGGGCGGCAAGAGCGGGTGCTCGAACCGCCCGGCTAGCGACCCCGGGAAGGACGGCGGTATGTGTGGTCGCATTCCGTCGTATACCAGACGGTGTGGTGATACAAACTCACCTGGGCGGAGCCCGACGGGGCAGTGCGCTGAGAGGACTCCGGTCGCGTTCCTTTGGAGATCCCGGAGTCCTCTACGCAGCGCCGAGGACGGCCACCGGTTTTAGTGCGTTAGAAGTCTCGCATAACCCCGTGTCGCTCCCACGGCACCGGGTACTTTTTGAAGGTTTCCCCCCCAAAAAAATAAATAAAAGGTAAATACATATGGAGGTTAAGTGAAATATGCATGTCCGTAGCGTCGTCGCAGCTGCCGTCGGTCCTAGCGCGGCCCGAGGTGTTCGTGTGACCGTTCTCGTATGTACAGCCACATCGACTACGTATCGTACTATATTCGTGATGTAATAAGCACCAACAATCATTTTCGAACTTGTTACCATTAGCCTGAGTCTAAATCGCCAGAGTAGTTTCGATCATAAACATTATATTTTTATTGGAATTAAATATGGTTGTGAACTTGTACGGAATTATTTTTCGAATATAATGTATTTTCATTTATATATCTATAACTGCAAATGCTAAGAGTTTCAGTGAAGATCATAACATATCGTTTCTATTTCATTATAGCGATATAATCAGTACCTTGGCATATCTTGCAACCATTCAACTATATCATATTATATAGTATTATCATCTAGTTTGCTAGGTTAATGCTATGCGTGTGTGAGGTGTGCGGTGCGCGGCACAGTAGGACGTAATTAACTACAATTTGTAATCTGGTTATTAACTACGATTAAAAGTAGTTAACTACATGTAGTTATGATTATATTGTAGTTAACTACTTTTAATCGTAACTTAACTACAGTAATCAAACTACATGATGTAGTTATTAATTTGATTGCTGTAATCTAGTAGTTATTTAGTTATTTATTAAAATCACCAACGATTATTAATTTACATGTGTCACCTTAACTTAAAGAGTATCAAAGACTCCTTGTAAGCATACATAAAAGTAAGACGTAATAACAACAATAGGAATAATAACAAATTATAACTACTGACTATTTGAATTCTATGGACTTATATTTTGCAATGAAATAAAACGTGGAATAAGAGTACAACTTGTACAGCCGAGTTAAAACCCGAAGGTGTGGGTTCGATTCCCGCATATGGTCTGTTTGGTGGTACGACTTAGCGCTGCACTCTCGCTCTAACAGGCCCTTAACTCACTACCTAGCAACCGACAAGTAGGTACATGAACGACTCGCGCGCGTGATGAACGATAAACTAAAATTAGTAGTTGGTAATCAAAATGATTAACTATTTTTTACAATTACTTTTTGTAATTGTGTAGTTATAATTACTGATTACTATATGTAATTGTAGTTAGAGTTCATATTGCTCAATATTGGTGTGCAGCGTCGGCGGCGCTGGCGCGCTACACGCCGAGCAAGACGCGCGCCGCCGCCTTCGAGCTCGGCCTCGCGCGCCCCGCCCCGCCGCCCGCGCCCGCCCCGCACCACGATGCAGCAGGTATCGTGTGTTTACATTACAACTATTAGATAAGTTTTAGCAATGGGGCGTGCTATTCATTACATTGCAGGGGGCTCCTGCTGCCCATGTGTATTTTTTTTATAATATAGGAGTAGCAGACGAGCATGCAAGTCCACCTCGTGGTAAGCGGCTACTGCCGCCCATGGACATATATAATCAACCCCAGATAGGATTAGATATTCCTATCTGAGGTCGGCCCCAGATGCGCCGCTACCCCTGCTGGAAGCTGGAACGCCTCGGAAAAGTATGTCTCCCTTCCCACACCCTTCAAAGCGGAACACAGCAGCGCCTAACACTGCTGTTATTAGGCAGAAATAGGTGTGGCGGTGGTGCTTAACTTAATATTAACTTAACAATAAGTATATAAACGATGTGTCCCCCGCAGAGGCGGCGGGCGCGGCGGGCGCGGCGGAGGCGGCGGAGGCGGGCGACGCGCGGCCGTGCGCCGCGCACGCCGCGCGCTCGTGGAGCGAGGCGCGCACGCACGCCACCGACCTGCTGTTCTGACCGCCCGCGCCGCGCGCGACCGGCCACGGCGCTCCGGCGCCGACCTCCCGCCACTCGACAGACGACGCCGGCTCTTGTCGTGCAGCGGGAGACCTCCCGCCGGCCTAGGTGACCGTGCCCGGGGAGCGGCCGTGCTCCGACCCTCTCGATTCGGAACTTGTATATATGCAAGATGTTTAGAAAACTTCGATAGCGTGATTCAGGATACTCGTGGCGCCGTCTCTTGTCGAGTAGCGGAAGGTCGCCACACTCCGGTATCTGTCGGAGAATAGCTGGCGAGTGCAACGGCCAATTTTACGGTTAAAACTCAAGAAAAAAAATTGAAGTAGACTTTGAATGATCGAATAGCAGGACATGTTGCTGTTGAATTTTTATATATCCTTCACTTTTACTAAAACAGAACATTCTGGATAATTGTAAGGTCAAGTTCAGAATTAAAATGTATGTCCAAATAGTAAAAATAAGTATACAATGTTTTGATATTCTTTCCTTCACATGTATTGTCCTGACAAAAATAGTAGTTTGTACTAGACACGTTATAAATTATCTTCCATCTTACAAAATCAACCATTAATTATGAATGCATACAGTAATAAAAAATATAATAAATCAATCATATTGTTAAGAAATTTTAATATTTGTAACACATACACATTTACAATTTTAACTGTACTACTCCATGAATATTAGTTTCATTTTTGTATACTTAAAATTTAAAAGATAAGTTTTGTATGGATTGTATTGTATTCCAATTTTTTATAAGATAGCATTCAGACTTTATAAAAAAAAAACAAATTTAATGCATTTTGCTCAATCACTATTTAAATACATTGTAATAACTTCAGCGAGTCATATCTTACTAATGTACTTAATAATATTGTTTTAATAGCATCGGTAAACTAACGAAGCTCGACTGACTAGCTGATAATGAACGTTTTAACATCTTTTTGAGCTATTTTACTTGAGTAGGGTATAGCTAGGGGTCGCGGAGGGAACTCAAGATATAATATAATTTTTGATCTATCGTCCAGGAATGGTCGTCGACGAATTTACAACTTAAAAGACCTGATCGATTGTAGTAATTGTGATTTCAGTCATTCCTAAGAATTCATTCCTAAATTTTACACGATGTTTTGTCATTTTTATACGAATATACAAATTTAATTCGATATGAAGTAAAGTGTACGTTAGATTACGCTGTAGGAATATTTATAAATTTAGCTCTTACGCGATTCTCGTGTAATTGATAGCGTTATAATTTCTTTTACTCTCGTAACAGTTGTAAGTGGAGAGTAACATAGCCGATCCATATTTATAATATTCCAATACAGTATTTGTTAAGTTGGTATGTAATTGCCGCTCAGACTATTCTAGTCCCTAATGTCTAGAATTAAACGACTGCTGCTATACAGCAGTGTGTGCGTATATTCGTTCGTATAATCCGCGTTTTAATGCTTCTGACGTGTCCGCAACGTACACTTCTATGCACGACCTTAAATTTCGTTATGCTAAGTAGTGTGCGGCGATATTAATTTAATGTACGCGTTTAAGACGCTTAGAGGTGAGACACTCGTTTCTTTGAAATTAAAAAACTCATTATTTCTTATCTAGACATTCTGTACGCTAGGATAACTCTATGCCCGCCCATGGCCTATTTAAAATTAATTCATCAGGCATTCCAATTGTCATAGTATTTGACTATGGTGATAGTCAGTGGTGGGTGGCGGGCTCACAGCATTTATCTTAATATAGATATACTTAGATAATACGTTAGCGTAGGAAGCCGGTTCGTTCGGACACGCTTTAAGAGTGTCATATTATTTTTGTTCGTATGTAACGCTGCGCTCATACATTTAGCATGCGGCCCTTAGTTTGACGTTATTTTATTATTTGTTTTTGTGTAGTATTTTCTGATGTAATACGAATTAACGTTTTTGGTGCAAATAGGATATGTTACTTTAATTTTAGAAAATAACTCATTATGTGTTAGCGCGGTGCTGTGTGTGGGCGCGGCCGACACTTGCCAATGCTTAGTTGTATCGTATCTTATGCGTATTATGACATTTAATGTAGGTTTATTATAGTTAATGTATTGTAATGCAAAATAAATATTTAAGTTTGTAATGTGCAGTATTCTGACTTGGGAGTCGCCGGACACTACTCCGTATTTAGTGATAATATATATAATAAATATTATTGTTTCACAACAAAGTCGTGTAATTTCATACCTTGAAAATTCAGTACATTTATTTATCATGAAAATATAATTTGATGTAGTTTTTTAAAGAAACCATTATATTTTTGCAGTACATAATTAGTCAAACCCTATGAATTGTATTGTCCGGCGACTCGCGGCCAGGGGAAACCAATGACATGTATAACTGACAATGATAGTGTTAAAGTAGTGTAACGGGGTCCACGTGACGCGCACGTGGTGGCAGCGGCGGTACAAAGCTGATGCTGAAACGGCAATAAAACGTACACAAATATATACACCTGTTTTATTTTACACATTTCCTTCGTATATATTCCATGCTTATTTTAAATCTAGCCCTTAATGACATATGAATGACATGAATAAGTTACAATCATTTTTTACTGTTTGGGCTACTATAGGTTCTTCCAACAAGGACTTTAGAACTTTAAAAGTTGATAACGGCCATCTTGTTGAAGCTACATTTGTCAAATCAGTTCTAATTTATTCAGTTTGTTTGCCACATTATCATGGATGAAGATAGCATTTAACAATACGTGCAGATATTATTTTTTTAACAATAATGCCAATAAGGTGTTCTGTTCGGGCAACGTATCGCATGCTACGCCCATTGCGAGGTCGCCACAATCGTCCTACCGAGAGGACTATTGGCGCAATCTGGTGGATGAATTTGAGCACACTGGTTCAGTAAACGATCGACTAACATCCGTAGATCGACGAAACGGAAGATCTACCGAAAACATGACCGCTGTCCGTGAGAGTGTGCAGGAGAATCTGAGGCAGTTGATTTTTCGTCGCCCACAAGAACGCTGCCTTTCGTAGACCATAACCATAGAAGCCGTGGCGGAAATTTTAACGATGTTATTACACGCATAATGGTATCAATAGATCCTTCAAACGATTAAAAAAATCGATATCTCACACACAATTTGTTTTATTTAATTTTAAAGATAGGAAACACGTTTAATGAAAGACCCTATAAGTAAGTATATCACCTCTGATAGTTCAAATTTGTATTTAAAAATGTTAATTCTGAATGCAAGTTTTAAATTTGTTTAAACTAATCAGAAAAACAACCAAGCCAATATTCACAGAAGTTATATGTGTTGGGGACTCTTTTAACTAATATTATAATTGATAAACACTTCTTGGGAGTCTGGTAATAAATAGTGTTTTAACCGCGGTAATTGCGTGTCATGTTTTTTTTTTTCAAATAAAACTGTTCATAAAAATACTAAATACTTATTGCCTGGCATCAAATCGGTAACATACTCAATCTTCGTGCGCGACATTAACAACTCTATCGGTATGTGTCCAACCCTGTGTTTATGTTCCTGGGTAGTTCCTATAACCCTCGGTAAAACTAAATAGAATGACGAATCGTCAGGACTTGTTGTCGTCAAAACTTGTTTGTCCCAATAGTATTAGGCCCTATAATGTAGTCTACCGCACTGGCCAAGTGTGGACTAGTAGACTTCACATGCATACCGCTTTGAGAACTAATTTTTTTCAACATCAAGCCAACCTTAGCTCAACTATGTCACACAGACTATATTCATTGAATGTTATAATAATTTCCATGTTTTGCCTTTGTTCCTACTAACAAAAGTCGAAAACATCGGATAATTCGTTTATGAAATTTAGATAGGTTGGCTAGACCGAATTAATGAAAGTGAATTAAATAAAACATATTATATTGATGATTACATAATAGAGTTGCACAATAAGCATACTAAAGTACATACAAGTTTTCGAGCCTGCGTTTTGAAATGTAGGTCAAAGTTTGAACATGCGCGGTAGCAATTTCCTGCGTTAAGGTACAGTTTTCTGAACAAGACATACCGATCGAATATAATTACAACTAGTTTTCGCCTGGTGTACTAAATTCGACTATATTCATTATAGAGTTTTAAATGTTTTACTTTATTTTTATAATATTTTATGCGCAAAGAGGCAATATACGAGCATGCAGGTCATCTACAATGGCAACTGGCAGCCTAGATTGGATTGGTGATATTACACCTTGGCTCGGCCACGGATGCGTCCGTTTTAGGGTTAGTAAACCCTGAGGACTAATTACAATGCCTTTTATAGGTGTCTCTCACTTGTCGCACCTATATTTCTTATATCTTTTAAACAAAAATATAACAACGCTTAAAACTGCTGTTATACTATACAGGATGAATCTCCATAAAGTGCACATATTAACAAAGGAAACTATCAAAAATATGTTTCAATGGTAAATTCATGGTAGTTTCTTATTTTTGACGATATTAAAGTAATAAAACAGTAATAAAATAAATCTTTAATAATTAAAAAAAAAACACTAGTTTGTATTAAAAATGTTATTTATTACCAACACCCTTAAAAACTGCCTTTGTTTAAGCGCTCGTAGGAAACTTTATACTTAAGTTAGAGGCATGCTTCTTTTAGTGTTTGAAAGCTAATACGACGTAGAATTACATTAAATAATAAAAATAAAATAAAAAGCCTAGATTATTTTGAGGAAAATCACGTTTACTGAAATTTAACCTAAAAAAATTGCTTTCTTCACACTAATCACACTATTTTTTTCTGGGATGTTAACCTTTTTTGTTTTTTTTTTTCATGGATCAGTACGGCCTATAATTGGCATTCATTGTAATTTTTGTTTGAACATGATAACTCTTTTAGTTCAAAAGTTATAGCGATTTATTTACTTTAGGTGCACAATTCCAAAAAAAAACTTCAAAAGGTCGTAAAACCCAAAAAAAAAATTTTTTTTTTTTTTATTTTTTTTGTCGACAAAATGCGGTTTAATTTTACCTGTTTCAATATGTGCACTTTATGGAGATTCACCCTGTATATTTTTGTACGGCCGTGGCACCCCTTGATTCAAATCATAAAAGGTTCTACAACTTCTAAGTGCTATTTGTGTCTTATTGATAAGAAGGACCAAAATCAACGATACAAATCAGAGTGACTCTTTCACTTACTTTACATACCCCAACATTAAAATCTTAATATGATCAATAGATCGTATTGAATTTGCTTAAATTCCTTGCAGTTTTCAAACATGGACTAAATATTAAAATACAACACTTATCTACGTTCTAAAGTACCCAAGTTAAAACTATAAATCTGCATTTTCAAACTCCGTAGATACGAACCTTAAATAAAATGTCTATGGATCGCGAATGTCAGCTGAGTTACGAGTTTAGCCTTAGCAGCATGTATTCAACGGCAACCAAAGAGAATGTACCAAGAGATTATTGAAAGACAGTTCTTTCAATAACATTGATGTTACGAAATTTTTAAATACGATCTCGAAAACGAATAAAGATAGAAAAGCTCTAAAGTGTTTATAAAATAACTTAACGTGTGTTGCTAAATGAAACAACGTTGTTCCAATACTTCTCTAATCGAGTTGGGTGACCAATTCATTTTTTTGACATCTTTTTGTTACAAAATGTGAAGCGGTGAAGGTCATTTGCCGCAGTTGCCAATTACGTAGTTTTCCGTGTCGTTCCGCGTTAGTCGCGTCAGTCGTTTCCAGTAGTATTCGTTGCGTAGCGGCCAGTGCCCGATCGCCATTTACGTAACGAGTTCCCGCTGCACTCCCCTCGCAAACGCAAGGTCGGATCAATCTCGAGGGCTCGTCGGTCTCGCGTCGTCGCTAAAGGAATATCGACCGATCGGAAGGGTGCGAGCCTACAAACGGCAAAATGCTCTCTGCCGTGTGCGTGAGAGCTGCTCGCGGAGCGCGCTGCCTGGAGCGGTCCGCTTCCAGCATTGTGGAGTTGCCCAAGTTCCAAGATTTTGGCGTACAAAATGAGCCGGTGCTCGGGTACCGTGAGGGCAGCCGCGAGCGCGCGGAGCTTGCCGAGGAGCTGAAGCGGACCGCCGCCGTCACTGAGGAAGTGCCCATCGTCATCGGAGATGAAACTATCAAGGATGGCGAAGTACGCTATCAGGTTATGCCGCACGACCACGCTCGTAAGATCGCTAAATACTATTACGCCAGCGAGAAGACCATCCAGAAGGCCATTCAGACGTCAGTGGATGCGCAGAAGAAGTGGGACCGCACCCCGCTCGACGAGCGCGTGCGCATCTGGCAGACGGCGGCGGACATGATGGCGGGTGAGCATCGTCAGCGCCTCAACGCCGCCACCATGCTGGGCCAGTCCAAATCGGTGGTTCAAGCTGAGATAGACTCTGCTGCAGAACTCATTGATTTCTTCCGGTTCAATGTTTTCTTTCTAAAGGAAAATGCCAAATATCAACCTATTTCTGAAAACCCTTCTGTCACTAGAAACTCTCTGAGATTCCGTGGAATTGATGGCTTCATAGCTGCAATTAGCCCGTTCAATTTTACTGCTATTGGAGGTAACCTTGCCTACACCCCGGCTCTTATGGGAAATGGAGTGCTATGGAAGCCATCAGATACGGCATTGCTTTCCAACTGGAGAATTTTCAACATCATGCGTGAAGCTGGCCTTCCACCGGGCGTTGTGAATTTCGTACCTGCTGATGGACCGACCTTCGGTCGAACAATCACCGCTTCCCCTCATTTAGCTGGTGTCAATTTTACTGGATCAGTTCCTACTTTCAATTGGTTGTGGAATGAAGTTGGGAAAAACCTTTCACAATACAAAAATTATCCAAGACTGATTGGTGAATGCGGAGGTAAAAACTATCATTTCGTCCATCCAACAGCAGATGTACAATCAGTAGTCACTTCTACTATCAGATCTGCTTTTGAATACTGTGGACAAAAATGTTCCGCATGCTCCCGAATTTATGTTCCAAAGTCATTGTACGAACCCATCAAAGAAGGACTACTCCAGGAGCGGGCAAAGTTAAAAATTGGGGATCCTACAGACTTTAAAATATTTACTGGGGCTGTCATCGATGACAAGGCCTTCGCTAGAATCACCGGGTACATCAAGAATGCTGCAAATAATCCTAAAAATAAAATCCTAGGCGGTGGGGAATTTGATGGCAAAAAGGGGTACTTTGTCCAACCGACAATTATTGAAACATCTGATCCTCATGACAAGCTGATGACTGAGGAGATCTTTGGGCCAGTGCTAACTATGTATGTTTATGAAGACCGTGATGTTGCAAAAGCCTTAGGGTTGGTGGGAAGCTCCACTAAATTTGCTTTAACAGGAGCAGTATTCGCTAAGGATCAGAACTTCCTTTTATCTGCTCTTGAAGAACTCAAGACAACGGCTGGAAATTTCTACATCAATGACAAATCTACAGGCTCAGTGGTAGGGCAGCAGCCATTTGGAGGTGGGCGTATGTCTGGCACCAATGACAAAGCCGGTGGTCCTAACTATGTCATGCGCTGGACTTCGCCTCAGTCCATTAAGGAAACATTTGTGCCTCTACGTGACATTGACTACCCTTACATGAGAGACTAGGAAGACATGGCAACAATGCAATGTAATGAATGTGTTGCACACTGCAACATGAAGCATAATCAGTACAATAAATAATAATGTTCACTAATTTATCGTCAAACAATAATAGGCTTTTAGGTGTGTATAGAAATATTCCCTTTATGAGATATTTATAAAAGTATTAACATTAATGTTTATTATTAGATTAGCTTTATTTGTAAATTATGAAGTTTGACACATTAATTAGATGGAGTAGATATGATACTACAAGACTAGTATTATAAATCTATACTCTGTTTATGTTATATTTTAAGTAGCATATTTCTTGCGGGACAGCATTGATAGAGACATGTGAAAATTCTATTCAGTGTTGTTATTTATGAATTGTTTAATGTGATCTATAAATATATTAATTAGATACTAATATTTGTACGCACCCGTTCTGCTTGGCCTGTCGCCGTCGACTGTCCCTTATCAATCTGTACTATTTGCCTGTCTCATGATTAGGACGTTTGTCTCCGCGCTATCGGCCCGGCCGCGGCGCGCTATCAGGCGGCCTCGTCAGCTCTCTGACTCAACAGCTGCATTTAAGCCTCACTTTCTATTTTAACAGTATAATCTTATCATAAGTTTTACTCTTGTTATTCCTTTCTGTTAGTGGCTTCGAGCAAATTCTATTAAATTCTATATTTGTTATTTTATGTGTTTACATAATATCAGGTGCCTAGTCCTGTTATATTTTGTTGTGTTAGTCATATAGGACAATTGACATTATCTTTTCTAAATAAATGTAATTCGAATAAGCACATAATTATTATGTCTCTATTGTGAGTCACTTCTTCTATGTAAGTCATTAAATAAATGTTATTATTGCTCACTCACAGTATTTACTTCATTTTATCTTTACCAAGTACTTTCCTCAATTCTACTCGCATTTTTATTTAAAAAATGTAGTTATTATTTAGTAAAGCTGTTAGATTCTAAAATACAGCCGTACATACATTATTTATTTTATTAAATTTATTATAGGTATTTGTGTGATAACGGTAATTTTTGTGAAGATTACTTATACTGAAGAACTTACCAGCGAACTAGCTACGAATCGTCTAAAATCTAAAAATAATATCACATTCTCAGTAGTTTAAAGGTTTAATTAAGCTAGTGAGATTTTTATAACTATCGAAATCAGATATACGAAGATGTCAATCATTTGAAGGTACTGCTGAAGG
Organism: Epargyreus clarus; assembly: GCF_041222505.1. Lineage (NCBI taxonomy): Eukaryota > Metazoa > Arthropoda > Insecta > Lepidoptera > Hesperiidae > Epargyreus > Epargyreus clarus. The sequence goes on along the minus strand of NW_027332222.1, from coordinate 17,321,228 downwards.
CAAGGTGGTGGCTCCGACCGCTTTTAATATATAAGTGTGTATACTTCTTTCGAGTTTTCAAATATGAGTCGAACTCACACTTGGAGGCTTTCGTTATTTTGTGGAGTTTTTTTATTCTTTCTTACAATATTTAATCATCTATACTTATAATAAATCTGTAGAGAGGTCAATTCTGTACATGAAATATATTTCCAAAATAACTACAGGGGGTGATTAGGGATCGATACTGATGCCAAAAATGCAATCAGTAAAATTTTTGTCTGTCTGTCTGTCATTATCTTGAAATTTTGTATAATAGGTATATTTGCAAATGTCAGGGGTTCAGAAAAGGACTAGGGACTAGGGCCAAGGTTTAGGGACCTTTTATCCCAAATAATAGTATTGTTCCCGAAGGATAAAATAAAAAATTGGTAAAAATATATAGGTGTACTAATTACAAAATGATTGGTAGGTACGTAATATAAACATTCCATTGAAATGTTACAATTAGAGGTGAGGCGTATATACTGGAACAGGTACCGGAACTAGGTATTTTACCGGACTAGGTCGGACCTAGTCCAAGTTTTAATATGTACCTAGTCCAAGAATAAGTACCTAGTATTTTAAGGGACTAGGTGGAATAGGTTCTTTCCCTGTAGTCCCGGGACTAGAATAGGGCTACGGTATCCCCTGCCTGTCGTAAAAGGCAACTAAAAGGGGGCTTTCGGTATTGCGGGTAGCAAGAGTGGGAGCTCGAGCCATCCAACAAGCAACCCCGGGAAGGACGGCGGTGGGTGTGGCCGCATACCGTCGTAAACACCAGATGTGCGGGAGGAGCGTAAATTGCTCCCCCAAGGGCAGAGCCCGATAGGGGCATCGCGCTCGGAGGACTCCGGTTGTGTTCCATCGGAGATCCCGGAGTTCTCCGCCAAGCGCTGAGGACGGCTACCGGGGGAGGTTTTGTGCGGTAAAAGTCCCACATAACCCGGCGTCGCTCCCACGACGTCGTCGTCCACGTCCCACGTCGTCTTTTGAAGGTTTCCCCCTCGTAAACAAAAAAAAAAGGTGGAATAGGTTCAGGGACTAGGTAGTTTCCCGGACTAGGTAGTTTCTCGGACTAGGTAGTTTTTGGACTAGGTAGTATATCGGACTAGGTGGTATATCGGACTAGGTGGTATATCGGACTCGGTAGTTTATCGGATTAGTTCCCGACAGGGTTCCCGTTTTTTTTTTATTGGTCGTCGCGCCGTCTTATGTCATGGTTCCCGTTTTTTTTTGCTCGTCGCGTCGGCTCATGACATGGTTCCTGTTGTTTTTTTTTCCCGTTGTAATATGTACCTAGTCCAAGAATAAGTATGTAGTATTTTATGGGACTAGGTGTGTATTTTTAAATACTAGGAACAGGCATACCTAGTCCCAAATTTACCTAGTACAAAGTCAGAGACGCACTTTTTGTAAGTCAAAGGGGAGGGGTGTGAAGCTAAATGCAAGTTTGTGAGGTCACATATTACTCTCCAATATTCCTCGCCCACCATCTTGAAAAGGGCGGGCCTTTTTAAAGGAGTACAAATAGTTTTTATGGCTTTCACGCTGTATCAAACAAACTATGCGTCGCACAGAAAATTTGTTAAAATAATTATGATCTCAAATTGAATTATCTACAATTTTAATTCAATGTTTTTCTTGATTAACCCAAATTAAGAATTTTGAAGAAATTAGCTATGGAAATTAGATTAAAATTTGGGAAAAAAATCCATTATAGCTTTTTTAGCCATTTTACTGAAAAATGGCATCTGAACATTTTTATAGAGGACTTCTTAAGGAGTATGAACATTGAGCATGCGTAAGATTAGAAACCTTAGAAACTATAGAATAAATTGCTTGTCAGCTTATTTAACTTTGCTGCCTTCATTACATAAAAAAATCTAAACACCATAAATTCTATAAACGAGAAGTGACAGCTGTCAGACGCTGTGACAAGATATTTCATTAATTCTCTATGGTTATGTCATTTTGAGTTTGACCAATAAAAGATCAATGAACACTGAGCAGAAAGAAAGAATATCCCTAGTATTTTCTAGAATGAAGTAGAATTTATAAATTTATAAAAAATTGTTACAAGTACTATTTAAACACATAGTATAGGTTGAATTTTATTGCCCGTGTATTTAGAAATGACTAACGTATTTGGTTTGATCGTGTCCGGGCGGCTGGTGAGTAATTGAAGCGACTGTTTACAATTTTATAGCAATGTTATGAACGAACGAAGTCCGCACAAGACGCTATCATTGTGTGCTTGCAGGTGCAGACGGACTTCTCGCAGTTATCGGAGAATCGGTTCCTCACGACGATCCTGGACGTGGACTCAATCAACCATGCCGTAGTGTTCTTGACGGGGGTCGCGCCGCTGCCGGCCGGCACCGTCGCCATGGTGTACTGGAGCTGGCCCGACCCCTCCGCGCCGCCCAACTGGCAACTCCTCGGTCACATATCTAATGCTAAACCTTCGGCAATATTCAAGATATCCAATTTGAAAAAGCTGCACGAATTGTCCAGTATGTTTGTCACTATTTTGTAAATCTATCAGTAGTAATTAAATGGATGGATCCATTAAAATAATACTTCCCATGTAACAAATTTGTATATATTTCTGTATTTCAGATGATAACCAGTTCATGAGTGCATTTGGTCAGCAGCAGATCTGCCACAACGCACAGATCGGTATCTCCATTGAACCAGATACACATGTGCAATTGTTTGCTTCTTCTGTGGTATGTTCCATGTTTTCTTTCTCAATAAAAAAAAAATATCGACGGTCCCTACGTATAAAGCGACATGTCGAAAACGCAGGTTTACAGGAGAGTGTAATTAAGGTTCAAACCACTCTAGAAATAATTCTCTATACAATTCTAAGAATATTTTTTTTATAATGTTGTTATAGCTTTCGAAAGTTTGTACTAGTATTTTTAAATATTTTGATTTTTTTAATATTTACCAGAAAAACAGACAGATGACTGTTTCTACGTGAAAACGCAAATAAAAGCATGCCAGACAAGTCTGAGATACAACTTTATACATAGGAAACATGAAAACGGTTGATTGATATCTTACTCAGATTTTACATTAATGTCTTACTTTTGTAGGTTAGAAAAACAAAAACATTTTTTTGTGTACTTACTTATTATTTAAAGCGGAAAATATACTTTTTAGACGTGATGTTAAGTTAGACATGACCGCGTTCATGCGGAGTGGCGCGCTTTTTAAGACATCGTACAAAGCGATAAGTAGGAGATATCCGCATGTACGACACCTATTTCCTGTAATTGTTATACTTGTTCTCTTATACGAATGGTAAATCTAGTAAAATACATCATATTTAAAGAAAAATCTTATATAGGCATAAGCGTATGGACAATCTTAAGCAGAATATGCAATAAAAAAAAATTGCAATTTTTGACATGTCGCTTTATACGTAGGGACCGTCGATATATATGCTACTAGTTAATTTTGCTGATATAATAATTTGTGTCACAATCAACTGTGGGTAATGCTATTGTGCACTTTTGTTGCAGGCACAACAAACAAACTCTTATGTAACATTTGCTCAAAAAATGTTAGAGAATTTAGTTAATTTTGTGGCATCATTTTCGGTAACTCAAGACCAAATGACACCCACCCCTGGTGTGTCATACATACCCCTGAACACCCTTCACACCTGGTATCAGAACTTTGAGAGAAGACTGCAGCAGAATCCCAACTTCTGGAAAAACTAGCATTGTGTTGGTTTACCTGGTGGTATTGCTGATGTTGAGGATGTCATTAATTATAAATTATCTCAATTAATGCTTTGACCGACACCATGCATGTGACCATGCACACACAACTGTAATATCAATGAACATTTTACTCATAAGTAAGGAATCAATGCAGAGTAAATAAGTGTTGATGTTAATCGTAGTTACTGCACTGTGTTTTATGGAAAAAAAAATAAAAATGAATGAAGGCAGCTATGAGCTATGGTTAGTACTCATTCTGCACACAATAAATTTACCTGAATATATGTTTAAAGACAAGAGCGAATTTGTTCTAAATCTTAACCTAATGTTATAGTCATTTGTATGGCCTTCTGCTTATAAGTCAAACTGGTACGTAAAATAATTTAAAAAATCGTGTTAATTAGGAAAAATAATTGGAATGGCCAGTATATAATTTATATTATATAATTATTTGAATGTCAGCTTCAAAAGGTATTTTATAACATTAATAAAGCAAACAGCATGACGAAGATAACATATTCAACACTATCCATTTACATTTAGTATTGTCAATAAAAGTGATTTTGATAATAAATCCATAGCAATCAGTTGATTAATAGATACTCTTGACCGTGTGCATATGCTTCTGCAAAAATGACTCAAAGAAGTATTGTTTATCCAAAAATAATTTCAATGTCAATTGTCAATGTTATTACACATAAGAACTGTGTTGCTGTGAAAGTAATTAATATTTTGAAGGAAGAAATATATCAAGGTATTATAATTTTAGTAGTGTTATTATTAAGTGTGAAACATGCAAGAGTCAGTTTATTCATCTCCATCCCATAAACATACAAGAGTATATCAAATATTTATTATACAATAAGCGACACACATAGCAAAATTCAAATTCTTAGACAAGTCCAATGTAGTGTATGTTCAATGCATTTAGACAAAAGTTTTAATGTTTATTTAAATCCTTAGTCCAATAGATTTTGATTTTATTTGTATCAATAAAATTTATTCAGTTGTCTAAAATTATGCATATAGTAAGCCTATACTTGATAATGGCTGATGGTTTTATCAATTTTAAACATAGCATTTAATGAGTAATTTGTGACAACAATGCCCCATAGTCAACGAAGTACTCCATTATTGTCAATTATCAATTACCCATTTAGTATTGTAATGCTTTGTACTAAACCAAAACAATATGCATTTCATTAACTGCACCATATTGTTCACCAGACCAATATGAATTCGTTAATTTAATGTTGTTTATTGTGCTTAAGGACAAGTCTGCTTATGAATTTATATTTTTTATAATAAAAAAAATGATTTTAACTTATGATAGGGTGTTTTGATTTATATTTATCAGTTGTCAGGGTTCACAAACACTAATCTGCAAAACAGCATAAACAGCACTATCTCGTCTAGTGTAAGTGTATTGAAAAATAGAACTGTTTTAAACCTGGAGAGGAATGCCTGCCCGGGTCCACTAGAAAAATCATAAAATTACAATTTTCAAAAAGTGAAATGCTGTCAAAATAAAATTGGCTTATTAACAGGATACGAAAGTGAAGAAGGAAGCATTTCAATAAAAGGTCTAGATATTACTTTGTAACAACCTTGTATTTAACAAGAATAACAATGAGGTAACATAACAAACACCCTAGTTCTTAAACCTATCAAGAAGTTTAGTTTACGGTTACTAACTCATCAAGACATTCAATATAAATGTTACTCTAAGTCTAAATTAATCTAAATCTGAAAATTATCTTTTGCTTTTTAATTTATGTATAGGTAATATATGTACATATATATATTTTAAAATCTTTGCCAGTGGTCTAAAACCAATTATCTTATTATAATAAACAAATAAACTATTTTATTTCAAATGGTAGGTACTACTTTATGGTAACCAGTGATGGTAAAAAAAATAGTTATTCATTGAAAAAAGACCAAAAGGTTGTGAACCACTGGCTTACATTTGTAATTAAAAAAAGCGACCACTAATTTGTACTCAACACGTTACCAGCTGGGTAAGCTTGAGATTTATTTCTTTACAAAATCAACGAAAGAAACTTCAAGTACACTTGTAATATTATTAAAGAAAACTATAAATCTCCCATAATTAGTGACATTTTAAGTCTTATATCTCGAATACTATGCTGCTTGCAACTACGATAAAAACTTGGTGTAAAACATTCTCTTCGCCAACACCAAGAATGAGTATTAAGTGTTCCCTTTAACTTTAATACAAATTAATATAAGTTTCTAATATGCTTACGTAAATTGCAAATATTTGTCTTTGAGAATAATATTTATATTTGACGGCAAGCTTTCATTGCACTATGATAAATGTCACGTTTGTATATTATATATTCTTTCAGATGTTATGGGCACATAATATCGAATATGTAAGACAGCTGCCATAAAATTGGACTTGCCAATTCCTTTTTGAAAATCTTATCGAAGAAGAGATTCATCGCTTTACTTCTCATCATCACAAATATTACACTTAATTTAAATGGAAGCACAGATATTACACGACAGAAAACCTTCAACAAATTCGCAAATAAGTACCCTTAAATGTTGGTTAAACTGATGAGCTAATTTCATTTGAACCATCGCCAAAATTAATCAATTGTCCAAAAATTTTAAGCGATTGAAAGCACCTGTTACGCTTAAAGTGGTGCCGTTTTCAGTCAGACAAATTATAACTTTAAATCGAATCTTTAGAAACATTAGAATTGGTAGCTGCAGAACGCCGCTAACGATTTCAGTAAGTTGACACCTTTCATGGTACATGCTGTGGAGCACCAGTGCTCCCTATAGCACCAACACTTTCAATAAAATCATTTCTCATATCATATAGATCTTATTGAAAGGCTAATGTACCTATATAAGTAAATTACCTTATTGCAATAAAAGAGAGGGCATATTTGGCGATAAAGTATTATACTATATTATACTAAGTCTTGTTCATATTGTGTTATGCTTAAGCATATTATTAATACCTTGGATCATTTTCGCGTCTTCGTTTTTGGGCGACTGCGATAGTCAGTAGTTTAAATAAAATGAATCCTAAATTAGCATCGTCCTACAAGAGCCGCACGTCGCATGTGTGTTGAACCCGCACCGTGTTGCTCCCGTAGAAGGATGATGTATAAATAAATGTGGCACCAACACCCGATGTAATTTGCTTATGACCTTATTAAACTAACCTTTTTGGAATAATACTTTGAAATTGTTGAGGCTGACATGCTCAATTTGTTACGAGGTATATATTGGCACCTTCACGACATTCTTCACAGGTATGTACATTTTTGGCATATGTTTTTTTGCCGTCATTCATAGAGGCGCATACACATAGCAATGACTAAGTTACATGGTATTTTAAATTAAGTTTTTGGCTTCAGGTAAAATATTCTCGACACAAACAAAACTATGACATATTCTATGTAATAGACATCCTCGACAAAGGAAACATAGACAAGAAGGCCAAGTGGTACATTTCAACCACACCAGACAGTTTCTATTGAAGTTACAGGATCAACGAAACATCGGATGGATTCACCTCTTTACATACGTGCTTCATGGCCGAATCACAATTAAGCTACTTTCATGCGCGGGGTTCCCTTCCGGCTACACTTCAGTAAAATCTTACCTCATACTTTTACGGGTAACCTGAGATGGGACACTGCTCCGCTTCCTCAAGGAATACAAATGGAAAATGTGAAAGGGGCAAGCTTCGAAACGGGGGGAGCGAAGCACCGCCGGACTGGATCAGAGCGCGTCGGCGGCGTGCGGGGGGAGGTCGGGCGCCGCGAAGAACGGGTGGCGCAGCGCCTCCGCCGCCGTCGCGCGCCGCGCCGGCTGCGGCTCCAGCAGCCGCGCCGCCAGCGCGAACGCCGCGCCCGGGAACCCGCACGCCGCGCCCGCGCCGCTCCACCCGCCCGCCTACGTTATATTACACCAAGTATTGTAGTATACATGCATGCAAATTAAATGCAAATTCATGGTGCACAATTTAACTACAATGTAGTAATCGAATTAATACTTTCTATTTAATTCTAAGTAATTTTCTAAAAAAATCCTATTACTCGGTCACAGGGATTCCTCCGGTACGCGTTTATTATATTTTTATACTGTACTGGTAACGTTCGTACCGAAATGGAATCGTCCGGACAGAGGCACTGCTCGGCGGGCAGGTTGCAGCGCGCGCAGGGCGGCGCGGCGGCGGGCGGGGCGACGCCGCGCCGCCGCATGGCCAGCTTGCGCAGGCACAGCCCGCGCCGCCACGACGACGACACCACGCGACGACCTGGCGGATTACAGCGAACTTAACGAATAGTACTAAAGTTACGACATAAAATTGATAATCCACAAGATGAATCGATCAAACTAAGCGAACGAATCGGAACGCGGAAGGGGACCTAGCGCCTTGGCGGTGCGCTGCAGGGCGTCGGTGCCGATGAAGTCGGCGAGCTCGGCCAGCGCGGACATGTCGTCGGCGGCGCGGAAGAAGGGGTAGCGCGCCGTCAGCACGCTGGCCAGCACGACGCCGGCCGCCCACAGGTCCACGGCCGTGGTCTGGTGCGGGTACTTGAGCAGCACCTCGGGCGGGCGGAAGCCCTGCGTGCCGGCGCGCGGGGCCCGCGCCGCGCCGCGCCGCGCGCACGCCGCGCACACGCCGCCCGCGCCCGCGCACGCGCACGCGCCGCCGCCCGCCGCGCCGCTCGCAGGCACGCTCTACACGCACACATATTTCTCGTTACTATCCTTCCTACGATTATTATTTAAACATTTAACTCTGAAATTCTGAACTTCTTATGAGTCCCTTTATTCTTATGAATGGAATATCGATTATTAACTTATGAATTACCTTAGGTGTAACGGGCACGGGCGTGGCGCGGGCGCGCACGCTGAGATCGAGTGCCATGCGCTTGGCACCCGGCGCCGCGTCGTCCTACCGGGTGAAAGTTAATATTTTAAATGTTAAAATTACCTAAATAATTAATTACTCGTTCAAAAAATTAGAAAGGCGTACCTCCTCCCTGGGCCGCTTGCAGGCGCTGCTGGCGTGCGCGGGCGGCGGCGCGGCGGGCGGCGCGCACACGCGCTGCGCCAGGCCGAAGTCCACCAGCAGGTACCTGCCGGTGCAAGCCACGGCTACTCGCGCGTACCGAGCCCCATCCGGGCGTCAGCCGCGCATGGAGCTCGCACCCTTCCCATTTATGCCGGGCCGACCGTTCAGGCAACCGTCACCCGCTCTCTACATCGGGTTAGACTTTCGTACGAGATAGATGACGGAACTGCAGTGGCGTCTTGGCTTTAAAGTCACATTAAAAAATATCACATAAGAGCAATTTGAAGCCTAACTTGAGATAACTAAACATTCTTTTTATCCTTTGTTAAACTGCAGAGATTCATGAAAATTCGTAAAATGGAGGTGAACTTAACGTGAACCTTAATGTAAACAACTAAAATAAAATGTTGACTACCACTTCCTGGTGCTTAGACGGCCCGGCATATTGGAACTATACCCTTACTTTAATACATTAATACCCTACTCTATAATATATATTTTACATATTTGTGAATTGCGATAGTTGCTTCATATATTATGTCCCGTTAACAAACACAGGAAATAAGCAATTGAGGTGATTTTAAAAAAAATATATGTTGCAAACATAGATTAGTAAAGATTACTCACTCCTAAGAAGAAAATGTAACCAGTTTTGACAAATTTTCTGTCATCTAATTTCGTGTTTGAAAAATATTTAAAAAATGTAGTTTTTAGATCATTTATGAATGAAACGATATTTCTCCGCACTTTTTCTTCGATTTCGTGTCTTAACTGCATTTCTCTCGTGAATTACATCGTGACAGCTTTTTAATGGCTTCTTTCAATTACAAGGCGGTGACATATCTATACTTATCTATGGTTGCAAAGTAGACGTATGAGTGCTAGGCAAGTGACCTGCCGTTCTGGCGGTCGTAGAGGAAGTTGCTGGGCTTGACGTCGCGGTGGATGACGCCGAACGAGTGCACGTGGCGCAGCGCCGTCAGCAGCGCGCGCATGTAGCGCCGCAGCTCCGCCGCGTCCATCTCGCCCACGTACTCCTGCAACGCCACAGACATGCACTTCATTACCATCAGGCAGTGTAGGCGTAGCTAACTACAATTTGTAATCTGGTTACTAAAACAGATATTTGTTTAAACAAATATCTGTTTTAGTAACCAGATTTCTTTTCTTGGTCCTACTGTGGTCAGGGGCCCTGGGCGCAGGCCCCTTGAACCTGGAAGTTAAAGATGGAACAAATCACTTTAGTTTGGTGACATTTTCTCTAACTTCATTGTTAAAGTAATCTTAAATGCTATTGTAAAACACATACATAAGCCACTGCTAAAAAAATTGTAATTCTACTGAAAACATATCTATAAATATACAACTTACTGAGTCATATCCAATGCAGGCTATGGAAATGAAAACTTATGAATTATTATGCTTCATCTTACAAATAAGTTATAAGTTACATGAAATTTTAGGACTTATTTACATTGGGATGTTTGGTGCATTTGCATGCTAGTAAACACCCAGTAGTTTGAATTCTGAGTTCACAGCTGAAAGTCAACCTTTGACCTTAGCACCTTTGGCAAACAATGGTCAACCAAGTTTCCCTGAAAGTGGCAGCTCTCATCACCCTTGGCTAAAGCAGTTCCCTTGATTGAGTGGTCTACCTTCAGAATGACATTGTTGTGAACCAAATTGAACAGATTTCCTAGTGTTAACTAATTCTAATGTCTCTTTTTATTAATAGTCCAATCAAAGAGGTTTTACTTACTGAAAATTTTCTATGAGGTATATAGGGCATAATAAATACTATGGTATCAAAGTGACGAAGGCACAGATCCACTCCAATCACATTATTTTTGCCACTGTAAAAAAGTAAGTAATTTAGAAAGTATTTTGTTTTAATAGTTCAAATATCAACCATATCACCTTAATACAAATTAAGTGAGACCATTATAAACTTTAAACTATTTAACTATAAATCAAAGCTTACCCCATGTCCTGAAGGCATCGGAGCTCATGCTCTATCCTAGCAGGATGCGCAGTGGGCACCAGATGCTTTATAGCAAACCACCTCTTCTCAGTGTCTGGCAGGTTGGAGTGCTGGCGCAGGGAGCCTAGGTACACTGAGCTGAATGTCCCCTCCCCTATCTTACGATGGACCTCAAATATCTTATCCAGTTTTGGCAGCTTGTGAACCAATTCTTTGATTTGTTGCTCTAAAAATTTAAGAATTATCAAAATAACAAAGTACACAAATGTGCTGTAAATGTAATGCTCGACAGGGTGAAGTGTGCGTGTAGATATATGTGTGTAGCTGTGTGTGCACGCTAGCATTTGTCTTTGTGTTTTCATAGGTGTTTATATAATTTAATACATGTGACAGAATAGTAAACAATGATTTGATAAGATTACGATATAATTCTCAGTTAAACGATCATTGCATACATTGAACAGATATCAATAACTTATACCATACTTCGATCAAGGGAAATAAATAACCTAGAAATGATTCATAAAAATGTTATTGTTAAAAATGGTCCTCTTACTTTCCACTTCATCCTTATATAAGAGCGGGCCTTCCTTCTTCTTACTGGAGTCGTTCAACGCGTTCCTGTCCGCCTGCAAGTTCTGCAGGACTTCTTTATGGACTTTAGGCGCTTTGGCCTCAATTGCTCTAATTCTAGACATTACTGAGTATTTTTAACTAGAAAAATATATCTATATCATATTTTATAGAACAGTCTAAATTAATGTTTAAATTATTATCTTTATAGCTATAAAATGTCAAGACAATATAGAAATACAATTCAACATAAGTACGAAAAGACTGCTGAGATGAGAATAAAAACAATCGTATAAATTGACATTTTATCTGTCTGACAAACAATAAACATATCTGAGTCTGTGACACAGATTCACAGAACACCTATACTCCTTACTTAACGTAGCACAGATTCTGTAAATCTGTAATCTTAATAGTTACATACTTTTCGAGAATATCTATCCTTTATTGTATATGGTTATTTGTTGTCAACTTCATGGATTATTCAGGGTTGTAAGCAAAGAGTAAAATAATGTTGTAAGTAGTTGTTGGGTTGTAGTAATTTCTTGTTAATTGTCAATGATGATGAAATCCATAAGTTTATCGTATTTATATTAGACATCGTTGGTGTCGGACACATTAGTCGTAAAACAAGATGTTAAATCATATCGTTTGATGTCTCAGTTCAACTATCAGCTGTATTTTTTTAAACTGGCGGCCCTAGTTAGTACCTTTCAAACAAGTCTGAAGTCCTAATTTAACCTCAAAAATGAAATAAATATATTATTCTTATCTCGTTCCTTTCGCTTTTTGGACAAACCGGTCCTTTTATTTCAGTTTTAGAAAGTCAAAAAGGTGTAAAAAATGTTTTCAAGGAAAATAAAAACTGGAGTCGATTATTTTTATCTGGTTTGTATAAAATATAATTCTATCTTATTTATAATATTTATATTATACTGCATTGATTATTTAAGTACCAAGTATAAACTCATAATAATAATTATTAATAATCTTATGACATTAGGCCTCAATTAGGTAAAAGGGACTGAATGATATAAGACTCTAATAATGAATAAAACTAAAAATAAGGTGAAGATAACAGTGCAAGATAAGCGCAAAACTCTATTTGAGAAAAGCTATTCACTGTTTAACTGTCTATTTACAGAAACGAATTTAGTTAACTGAATGTTCCATTTTTGCATGTGACTATTTTTTAATATTATGTTGTTTGTTTTAGATTCGTGCCTCCTATGTCACAAAAGGCCCCAAGCCCGAGATCCCGAAAAATCCCTTGGCATCTGTATACTCCGGCAGCAGTCAGAAAGATAATGGAATAGTATATGACAAGAAACCTTTTAAAGTTACTCTGGAAGAGGGGAAAACCTACCATTGGTGCCTGTGTGGCCGCTCCAAGTCACAGCCCCTGTGTGATGGCACTCATAAGGATGTTTTTCTTAAAGTCACACAAAGGTAATGTTATTGTATTTACAGTACATTACATTGTAATAAAGATTACTATAAATAATTCTTGGTCTACTGAATAAAATTCAACTTTTTGCAACATTTTGCATCCTAAATGAAAATTCCATTAAATTTGATTCTGTAAGGAACTTATGTACCTCCACCCACAGACAGATGAAAATATTCCAAACTAAGAAGTTGAAGTGAATATCTCAATGTGTTACATGATTTATAAAAAATATTTCCTGAAGAATTTTTTTGTCTCATATGGCAAATTCACAAAAAGTGGGTGAAAGTCCAAGATTAGATCCCTTAGCCTGAGAAAATGTGTAAATTCAATTACAGTTTTCAGTCTTTTGGTCTCAAAGTTTGCGTACTTTATTATCTTTGTCAAGTGTGTTGGTGTACACTAAGTATCATAGTGTGGAGCTGTGATAGAAGAGTGACATTTCCATTTATTTATTTTTCAGACCTGTAAGATTCACAGTGGAAAAAACAAAAGATTACTGGCTATGTAACTGCAAACAGACAAAGAACAGACCATTCTGTGATGGGACACACAAACTCAAGGAGATACAAGAGGCAACTACCATTAAAGTGTAACAGCACAAAGTATATTTATTAATCATGAAATGATATTGTAATGATTCAATACTTCAAAATATAACAATTATATACAGGGTGTCCTATATGCAATACAATAAGCACAAAATTCATGTGGTATAAGGCATGAACAAGCTTATACCCAATCAGTTCTTACAAATAATCTTCCAATAGGAGTACAAACAACATTGTTTATATTACATGCTCTGGGACACTGTACTGTGTATAATGCAAATGTATATGTTAGTGAGTGTAGTCTTCATAAGTAGGTTTCTTTAAATAAGTCTATAATTTGAGTAAATAAACTTTAATCTTAATGCAAGTTTGTCCTCTGATTTGGTTATTAAAAATATATTTAATAACTAGTGGTGCCCGCGGCTTCGCCCGCATTTTAAAGATATAATATGACATACATAAAACAGAAAATTCGTACTTTCATTGGAATGACAATGGTGCCATCTGTCGAAATTTAGTCTTACCAACTCCCAAGCCTTCGTGGGCTCTTGGACAACAACTCTGCAAAAGATCATCACTTGATCAAATGCATAGCTTCCGATTCTATAAAATGTATATAGACAAATATTCATTTTTATATAAATAGATAGATGATCAACTAATGGATAAGTAAAGTAACTGTAGGTAAAATCGAAAATCGAATTTCAATCTTCTGTGTTGAAAGATCGATTCACTGAATCGATCCATTACTGGAGTCCGTTCTGGTGGAATTTCCGAGATAAAAACTATCCTATGTCCTTTCTCGGGTCTCAGACTGTCTTTGTACAAAATTCCATTCAAATCGGTTCAGTGGTGTAGACGTGAAGAAGAGACAGACAGAGTTAATTCCACATTTATAATATTAGTAAGGATTAGTAAGGAAGTAAGGATTTGCTGACGGATACATAATTTCAGTGCTTGTTTGATCCTGATAACCTTTTTTTTCGCTATCCTCGAAAAAATATCGAAGATAGAACGATTCTTAGGGCCTCGATTTTTTGTGAATCGATTTATTGCACTTCGATTCGAATCGATTCAAACATCGATCTTTTCCGGTAAGAATTGCCACCCCTATTATAATCCCAATAAATCTATATAAACAAATATAATGTTGCAACCGTCTCCGATTGCAAGAACTCATTAAACTCATGGTTATTTAGAGTATGCCAAAAGACCCACAAACGTAGGTAGAATGCATTACCGGAGACCGATTAAAGAAATCGACTTTTTTGGTCAAAAAGATCGCTTCTCTGATTAATAGATCTAAGATCACTATCCCTAGTTCCTGTGGGATTTCTGGGATAAAAACTATCCTATGTCCATTCTAGGTTCTCAGACTACCTTTGTACAGAATTTCATGAAAATCGGTTCAGTGGTTTAGGCGTGAAGAAGAGACATACAGACAGACAGAGTTACTTTCGCATTTATAATATTAGTAAGGATTAGTAAGGATATCGATTAAAATAATCGACTTTTTGGTTCAAAAGATCGATTCTCCGATTAATCGATCTTAGATCGCCATCCCTAGTTCCCGTGGGATTTCCGGGATAAAAACTATCCTACGTCCGTTCTCGGGTCTCAGACTATCTTTGTACAAAATTTCATTAAAATCGGTTCAGTGGTTTAGGCGTGAAGAAAAGACAACCAGACAGACAGACAGACAGAGTTACTTTCGGATTTATAATATTAGTAAGGATCATCAACACCTTGACCAAACCAAAAAGTAGGATAAGTAGTAAAGTATGTTTTTACCCGACTGCCAAGGAAGGGTTATGTTTTTCGCGCGTATCTTGTATGTTTGTCTTTCTTTATTTGATCCGATCTAACAAACGGCTGGATGAATTTCAACGGTTAAAGTGTCATTATATTTGTCTCAATGACCCGAGTGTCCTTAGATAGGTGTTAGTAAAAAAAAATCAAAATGGCGGATTTTTGGCGCGAAATAGTAACACATATAAAAAAAAAAGTTAACCGAACCTATCGAGTAGGGTATCAAATGAAAGGAAATTAAACGGAGATTATAAAAACATATTTGTATATATATAAAACAGTAAGGTGACTGACTGACTGACTAACTAAATGACTTTTTCATTTTTTAGAAATCAACGTACAGCCTAAACCAAGGACTTTACAGTTCTGAAATTTTGCACACAGGTTCTCCATATAGCTTGAATAAGTACTAAGAAAGGCCTTTTGGAAATTCTACCCTTAAGAGGGTAAAATAAGGGAAAACAGTTTTTTTGAAATCCTTTAATTTTGAAGCAACTACTATAAAATTTTGTAGTTGGTTTTCTAGATAGGAACAAGGACGCACTTATTTATCCCCCTCCGAAAAATCAACCCCGTAGAGGGTAGAATAAGGGTTAAAAGTTCATTTGAACTATCGTCAATTTTGAAGCAAACACTATGACATTTTGTATCAGGCTTGTTGGATAAAAATAATGAAATGCTACCTCTAACGAGGTAAAATAATGACCGAAACTTTGATTTACTGAAGTTATATATTTTATAGACCGTAAATGGTGAAATAATAACACGTTTTAAAAAAGTTAACCAAACCTATCGAGTGGGGTGTCAAAATAAAGGAAATGAAGAGGAGATTACACATACATTATATAATATATCTTATATATAAAATTCTCGTGTTAGTTACCGTACTCCTCCGAAACGGCTTCACCGATTTTCACCAAATTTTATATACATATTCAGTAGGTCTGAGAATCGGCCACTATCTATTTTTTTTACACCTAAGTGATAAGGGTTGTTCATCCTTAACATTTTTTTTATTTATATGGCAACACAACGTTTGCCGGGTCAGCTAGTACATATATACTCGTATATACACATCGAGATGACTGTCTGACTAAATGAGAGAGTTGATGTGCCAGAGATCAACGCAAAGGGAAACCGCTGAACTTAAGCGTGCTGGAATTTTACACATAGGTTCTTTATATAGCGTAAATGAACACTACGAGGATAAAATAAAATAGGATAATATTGTTTGACATTTTTTGTTTTTGAAGCAGACACCTACTATGAAACTTTGTATTTGGCTTTCTGGATAAAAATAATGAAATGCCTATTTCACTGCTTTTGGAAATTCTACTTCAGCCTTTTTGGTGCAGTCGGGTTTTTGATTTTTTAAATTAATTACTTGTTAAAAAGTATGTAAAGTAAAATTTTGACAAGTAGCGATTTTAACCCTTAAACGGGCCGAAGTATAAAATCTGCTTTTCATGGCCAAACTATATGTCATTTTGGATATCAGTGTACATAAAATCATATATAAATGATTGAAACTGAAAATAATGATGTTTTTACAGGTGGTAAATTATTTCGCCTTGCCTGTTTATGGAGAACCAAGGTGGGAAATAATTTCCCTTTGCCCGTTTACGTCTATAAATTTAAATAGACTAGTAATTTACCCTGACTCTACTTTTGAATTTATTTTCCTCAATAAATGGGAACATGTATCTGAATTAGTATGGATAAATGAATCCGTTGGACTTATCAGCAATCGCCATAAATATTGTCATCGTCAGTATCGAGGTCCGATAAATCAAAAAAATATATTAGAAAATCTTCTAATATATTTTCAAGCTCTAAATGAGTTTCTTATAAAAGACATGAACTAAAACAATTGAAAACAACATTTATAAATAAATGAAGTACTTTGACAAAACTAAAAAAAATCACACAAAAATAAATCCCCATTTTTTATATACAGGGTGTTTTTTCAAAGGGTACCCAAATTTTTTTACCATATTCTAGACATCAATAATGTTATGTTCAAAATGTCAAAACTTTAAAATCCCCCTTAATTATTTAATTACATTAATTCTAAGTTATTCCAAATTCTGCGTACATTATGGACAACCATTGCATGGTACGCGCAGTCATTGATAATAACACTAGCACTAACGCACACAAACTCGTAATACAAGTATGCCGACGCGCGGTTCTTTTCATTGAGACTGACACGCACACAAATAAATGATCTGTTAAAGATTCCAATTTTTCCTTCATACTTTTCACGGGCTTAGGACCGTCATAATGAACAAATACACACTACCTACATTACGACTTTATTGTTTTAAAACGAATGTGCATGTTTAATTTATTATGGCGTATTTAAAAAATTGGAATCAACTATTTACAACAAATTAACTTACCTAATTGCATAATTAATCAACTTTCTTTAAGTCCCTTATAAAACACACTGGTATTTACATTGTCTACATATCACTGGTATTTCAAAAACTGTTCAAAGTGGAGTCCATTTCTCTCAATACAAAGCTGAGCACGCTTTCTTAAATTGTTTTTTAACATTATTTGTGTCTGAACACTTTTCACTTCACTAAAAGCTGTAATTATTTTATTGCGTAGGTCCTCATAACTCTGGGCTTCCTCAACGTAAACAAGTCTTTTAATTTCTCCCCATAAATAAAAGTCTAACGGAGTAAGGTCCAGTGACCTAGGTGGCTACGCTATTGGCCCCCCGCGTCCTATCCATCTATCACCATATTCATTATTTAAATAATCACGCACAGCAGTTGAATAATGGGGTGGTGCACCGTCATGTTGGAAATAAAAATTATTTAATAATGCTAAGGGTACATCTTCCAATAATTCCGATATGACACTTCGTAACATTTCTAAATAATTACCGCCAGACAACCGTCCCTCGATAAAGTACGGGCCAACGATTATGTTACTAATGATACCAGCCCAAACATTAACGCTAAATCGCACTTGATGATGGCTGTCTTTAATTACGTGGGGATTGCTCAGTGCCCAATAATGTTCGTTGTGACTATTATAAAGTCCTACCCGCGTAAATAACGCCTCATCAGTCCACAAAATATTTACAGAGTCAAGGTTTGACAATAACCATTGACAAAATTGTATCCGAGGAGGACCATCGTTGTCATGGAGTGCTTGAACACGTTGATAATGAAACGGGTGATATCCTAAAGAATTTAGCAACTTCCACACGTAATAACGGCTTACGCCGAATTGTCGGGCTGCGTCGATGGTACTAGCACGAGGATCTCGCTCAAAAAACTCGAGAATAGCATTCTCGACGGCCGGACTAATTACAACATGACCTCCTCGAGATGATGCATGGACCGGCACAGTGAACTGTCCAAAATCTATCAACCTTTGGTTAGCTGCTAAAATCGTCCTCGTATTAGGTACTCTTAAGTTATTTCCATGTATTTGTAAACGCGGTAAAGAGTCACTTTCGTAAAGTCTTTGCGCACCACGTAAACTTTCACCACTTAAAATGTAGCACCGTACCATCTCATAATACTCGCGGTTCGTATAACTTATTTGACTTTGTGCCGCCATTTTCACTCATAAAAAATAGCAAACGCATTCGAAAATCGGTCACGGTTGACTGGCGTCTGGCGCCACTGGCGGCCGGCGGGCGGCGGTTGCGCATCACAGGTGTCTGCGAGGGCGAGGGGGAAAGGGGTTGTACGAAACTAGGCGATCGCTAGCCGAATATTACCGATATCTCCCTGCATAGTTTTTATGTTTGTGTGCGAGCGCTCAGAGTAGTGTGTGATAATAAATAGCAGAACTTATGAATGAAAATTTTCGTTGTTGAAATCATGTCCATGAGTTCTGTATTTAGCGGATAAAGTGGTTCAATATTTCTTAATATTTTTTTTATTTTTTTATTTCAAAAATCGGTTATATTACCGCTTCTGAACCATCTGTGTCAATTTGGGTACCCTTTGAAAAAACACCCTGTATAGTGACGCAAATTGGAGTCCGGGAACGGACAGAGGGAACTATTTTTCCACTTGCTCGAACATATTTCAAATTAATCAAAAACACACAAAAACTACGTTTTTACATTGAATATAATAACGAAGCTACACAGAATATACTAAATTATTACATAAAAAATCAAATATCTAACTACCAGAATCTTTTTTCAAGAAACTTTGCAGATTTATGTCTCCAGTATGTGAAAATCGCGCTTTTTTTTTAAATGTGACATTCATTTGACTCCGACCAGTGTTACCAACTCTCAAAAATATTTATCCCTAAACTCAAGTCGAAACCCCCTATAATTGTCTCAATTATTTGAAAATTCCCCTAAAAATACACTACACTTTGGGTGCGTTCCTGTTTTTTTTTTTTAGCTCGCCGCGAACCTCTCACAACATGTTTCTTTTGGACGCCGTGCCAACTTATGACCCGATTCCCGATTTTTTTTGTTTTTTAGCTCGCCGCGAACGGCTCAGAACATTTTTCTTTTGGACGCCGTGCCAGCTTAAGACACGTTTCCCGTTTTTTTTTTTTGCTCGCCTCGTCTTTACAAAACCCCTAAAAATACCCCTAGACATATAAAACCCCTAAAAAAATCCCATACCACTCATTTACCCCCTAAATCTGAGGGGAAACCCCCTAAGTTGGGAACCGTGATTGCGACGTTGACACTAGACATTTGAAAGGGTGGGGTTGCCAATAAAATAATAACGTAATTCTCTTAATTACTTCATGTAGAAAAAAAAAAAAAAAAAGCGCGGGAAATCTTGAAGACGGCGGGAGCATTTTCTAGCAGAAATTTTAAATTTTAAACATTGATCAGTGGAGTTTGTAAAATTATCTTTCTTAACTACTTCTATTAGCCTATTAGTTTCTTTTATTTCATTATATTTCTTGGTAAGTTTTTACATTATTTAGTTTCTTCATATTTTTATTTACTATGGACGAACCCCCGGACCCCGGGGGTTCAGTTCCTCCGGTTGCATGTAATATTACAATTTCCAACAATGATTCTAGTGTAGATACAGATGCCTCCATAAATGTAAGCTATCGCAAGCGTCCGAAACATAAGAAAATTTGTAAAAATTGTAATAAAAAAAGGAAAAGCAGTCATTCACAATCACATACAAAGAACGATTGTAACTGTGATAGTGATGAAAATTCATCACATCGTAACAAAACAGTTGAACCTGAATCTGGTACAATAGAAAAATCTGTAAATCCAAATCCTATACAGCCCACAACAATATATCGTGAAGTATTTTTAAATTCAGATATTTCACCATACATAGTTCATGTGCAACATAATCTTCTGTCCCCTAATGATCCAACTACTTTTCATCCCGTTTCATTTGGAAGGTTCCTTCAAAAATTCTCCTTTAGAAATATTATCAATGGCAGCATTAAAAAGATTGGCAGGAACAAGATCTCCCTAGCATTCTCAAACCATGTTGATGCTAATACATTCCTACAACACTCCAGTTTAAATTCAAATAATTTAAAAGCTTTTATTCCAACATTTTGTATTACTAGAATGGGTTTGATTAGAGGTGTGCCAGTAGAATGGTCGCCTGAAGATATTAAAGAATCTATAACAGTACCATTTGGTTGTGGAGAAATAATAAGAATTAGACGTCTTAATTATAAGGTAATGGTTGATGGCTCTCCTGTGTGGAAACCTTCACAAACTGTTGTGTTAACTTTTGATGGTCAAATTTTACCAAAACATATTTATATATGTTATAATGCCCTTGCTGTTGAACTGTACACCTACCCTACCATCCAGTGTTATCAGTGTTGTAGGTATGGTCATACAAAGACCCAGTGTCGCTCCAAGCCACGCTGCTTTAAGTGCGGTGAAGGCCACACTGGTGATTCGTGTGATATTGAGGATGATTGTGCGCTATGTTGTTCATGTACTGGTGCTCATTTTGCAACTGACAAGTCTTGTCCCGAATTTGTTAGACAAAAACAAATAAAATTAACTATGGCTCAAAGTTGTATATCATATGCAGAAGCATCAAAATTGCATCCTCCTATCCCAAAGTCTTACTCAGATGCTTTAAAAACACCTCAGCAACAATATGTTATCCAGGATTCAAATAAGTTAAGTCATGCCAATCATTCAACTGTCCAACAAAATAGATCTTCATATAAGAAAACAGTATTTTTAAAACCTCGCTCCCCTCCTAAACAACAGAAAGGATATGATCAAGTTACACATCAATCTATGATTAGAGAATATGATATTCCATTGCCCAGTAATGGCAGTTTAATTAACACAAATGTAGATGTAAATAAACAAACAAATGTAAATGAAATAATAGTATCTTTAATAAATCTTTTGTTACAAAATAATATATGTTCACCGAACAACGCTGCTGCTCTGGTTGAAATTATGAAACAAATCACAATTGATAATGGATCACAAATCCAAAATCCTGCAGTGGAACTGCAGAAGCATAATAAGCAAGAAAACTGATCTTGCTTATTTAATTAATAAATATGACCCACTACTTATATCCCTTTCGGAGACATGGTTGTCTCCGGGTAGTTTCTTTAAAATGCCTGGATACACATGTCTCCGAAAGGATAGATCAGATGGTTATGGTGGCATAGCCACCCTTGTCAAAAATTCTGTAAATTTCTCTTCTGTCTCTCTGTAAATTTAACAACTAAAACTCTGAAATCATCTCCTATTTCCGCTGAAAACATGCTTAAACAAAGTGTAAATGAATGTAACACAGGATTTGAATTTTCAGTTGTTAATGCGAATGATATCATTAATGCCTTCAATAGTCTTGATTCTAAGAAAACTGCAGATCTATGGGGGCTCTCCGTTAAAGCCGTTTCTTCCATTATCGGCCTTATTGCACCGCACTTGGCTTCTGTGTTCAATGCTTGTGTTACTTGTGGTGTTTTTCCTGACCTTATGAAACAAAGTAGAGTGATTCCCTTATTTAAATCGGGATGTAATACTGATCCAACCAATTTTCGGCCAATTTCTATTCTACCAACATTAAGTAAAATTTTTGAAAAAATTGTTTTAAATGAACTGCTGAAGTATTTTAATAAAAACAAAATACTTCATGACAACCAATTTGGTTTTAGAAGGAATCGCTCTACTGTAGATGCAGGGATTGAATTGTTAAAACATATTTATGAGGCCTGGGATGATTCGCGTGATGCCCTTGGTGTGTTTTGTGATTTATCTAAGGCCTTTGATTGTGTCCACCATGAGACACTGGTCAGGAAATTACACCACTACGGAATCAGGAACAAGGCTCTCAACCTTTTGACTTCTTACTTAAATAATAGAATTCAGAAGGTTGATGTAAATGGTACAAAATCGCCCGGTGCTTCTGTTACAATGGGCGTGCCGCAGGGTTCAATACTCGGTCCATTTCTGTTTTTAATTTATATTAATGACTTGCCCTACTATGTAGGGAATAATCACGAGATTGTATTGTTTGCTGATGACACTTCACTTTTATTTAAGATTAAAAGACAATTAAATAATTATGACGAAGTAAATAATGCTCTCTCGAAAGTTATTCATTGGTTCAACATAAATAATCTTCTTCTTAATGAGAAGAAAACTAAATGTATCAAGTTCTCGTTACCCAACGTGAAGCATGTTGAAACCAATGTGTTATTAAATGGAACGGTTTTGGATCCCGTGGAGTCAACTGTTTTCCTAGGTGTTACTATTGACGCCAAATTGCAATGGGGCTGCCACATAGATAAATTGTCGGGTAGACTCAGTTCGGCGGCATATGCTGTTAAAAAAATTAGACTTCTAACAGATGTAGAAACAGCTAGAATAGTTTATTTTAGTTACTTTCATAGCATTATGACTTATGGTATATTGCTATGGGGGTGCTCGTCACACCTAAATGATATATTTATATTGCAAAAGAGAGCTATACGAGCTATCTACAGCCTGCCTCCAAGAGCTTCACTAAAAGAACTATTTAAAGAAATAAATATTCTAACTGTTATATCCCAATACATATATGAAAACCTAATTTATGTAAGGAAAAATATTGATAAATTTGTAAAACGGTGTGACACGCATAATGTAAATACAAGGAACAAACTTAACCTTTCTACACATGTTACTCGTCTCCACAAAATAAGTAATTCTTTTGTGGGTCAATGTATACGTTTTTATAATAAACTGCCCATCAAAATCAGAAATTTGTCAATTAATAAATTTAAAGTTATTATCAAAAACAAACTTAGTCGTAAAGCTTATTATAAAATTTCTGATTATATTAATGATAAAACAGCTTGGGACTGATCAATAACATAATTATTAGTTAATTAAGAAAATGTCAAAGTGTAGCGTATCTTGCTGAACAAACTTCTTTTTTTTAGATAAATGTAAAGCAAGATACTGGAGCTAACGCTTTATTAATTATATGTAAAAATAATGGCATTTAAAAAAAATTAAAAAGAGAATAATTATTTTTAAAATTAAAAAAGACAAACCCACTGAGTTTCTTACCGGATCTTCTCAGTAGAGGTCGCGTTCCGATCCGGTAGTAGTTTAAGAAAATATTGTAACTGACAATTTGTAAGTGCCGCCGTTGGCCTATACAAAAATAAATATATTTCATTTCATTTCATTTCATTTCATTTCTCCCTGTTAATGATGATATTCCAATTCTCGCAATATCTATAGATAATGTATGTTATGTGACAGTTTACATTGCTCATCCTTCCCTACTAGTATTTGATACAATTAAAGAAATATTGCCAACCCTGCCGCAACCAATTTTAATTTTAGGAGATTTTAACTGTCATCACCAAACATGGGGTAGCGCCATAAATAACTATTACGGCGAACAAATGTTAGAAATAATAGACAGTAATAATCTGTGTATTTTAAATACAGGTAAGCCTACACGCCGTACCAGTCCCGTTGAGAATATAAGTGCTGTTGATTTGTCCATATGTTCACCTAACCTTGCCTCGGTATTATCCTGGGATACACTTCCTCTTAAGGATAAGCAGTGATAGCCTAGTGGTTAAGAAACGCGGCCTCTCGATCGAGGGATCCGAGGTTCAAATCCCAGGCACGCACCTCTGATTTTCAAATTTATGTGCGTATTAGAAATTAATTATCACTTGCTTAAACGGTGAAGGAAAACATCGTGAGGAAACCTGCATACCTGAGAGATTTATAAAAAATCTTAAAGGTATGTGAAGTCTACCAATACGCACTTGGCCAGCGCGGTGGACTATGGCCTAATCCTTCTCATTCTGAGAGGAGACCCGTGCCCAGCAGTGGGACAGTAATGGGTTGATGATGATGATGACACTTCCTCTTACATACGGCAGTGATCATTATCCAATTTTAATAAACATGCCTTCACCGTTTAGCCATAACTTGTCACAAAAACATATGATTCGGCCCAGATATAGATTAAATAAAACAAATTTGGCAGATTATCAAAATTATACAGATTCTAAATTCACGTTACTTCCTAAAGTATGTTATAATAACGAACCTCTTTGCAATGATGCTTTTGTAAGCACGTTGCAAGGGGCAGCTAATAAAATATTTCCCGAACGAAATGTCATTACAAAAAATTGCCAAATTTCATCTCCACCATGGTGGGATGAAGAATGTACGGAGGCCGTTAAAAAGCGAAAAGAGGCTGAAAAGCAATATAGCTGTGAAATGACACTTGAGAACTTCAAAATATTATCTGAAACTATTAATAATACACATAAATTTTTGAAAAAGAAAAAGTCTAACGGTTGGAGAACATTCTGCTCATTAGTTTCACCCGACACCCGATCTTCAGTTGTTTGGAAAAATATTAAACGATTCCGTTCAGTCTACAAAGAATCCAATTTCACTTATCTTTCGACAACACTTGCTTTTAATTTTATGGACAAGTTAGCTCCACCTTATGCCCCTGAAAAAGCGGAATGTTTTCAACATCTTAATAGTTCAATCGATGGACAAATCGGTCTTAATTCCCCATTTACAATGTCTGAATTAAATAATGTTTTATCAAATCTTAAGGATTCTGCCCCGGGTGAAGATCTTATACCCTATTCTTTTATTGTAAATCTTAATGAATCTATGCGTAGTTATTATTTAGATATAGTTAATTCTGTAATGTTATCAGGCACAATTCCTCCTTTATGGAAGTCACAGATAATTATTCCTATATTGAAACCGGGCAAACCCCCTGAACAACCTACATCATATAGACCTATAGCCTTATCATCCGTTTTAGCAAAAATAGCTGAACATTTAATAAAAAATCGTTTAGAATGGTTCATTGAACATAATAACTTCATTTCAAGCACTCAATTTGGTTTCAGAAAAGGTAAAAGTACATTAGATAGCATTGCTATATTTTGTACCGATATTCGACTTGCATTCACAAATAGTGAGTCACTTGTAGCTGTATTTTTAGACATTCAATCTGCATACGATAGTGTCCTTCTTCCAGTGTTACGCCAAAAGATGAATAATTTGGGTCTTCCGGAGATGCTCACAAACTTTGTTTCAAACCTCCTCACTGAGAGGAAAATTAAATTGTTTGTTAATGACGGCACCTGTATTGAGAGACTTGTGTGGAAAGGACTCCCACAGGGGTCTGTTCTCAGTCCACTTTTGTACAATATTTATACATATGACATAGTACACTCCATCATAAGTCCCGTAAAAATGTTACAGTATGCAGATGATCTTCTTTTATACACCAATAATGCTTCAATTCCCATTGCTTGTGATTTACTTTCACATTCACTGGATTCATTAAAGTCTTGGTTAATTTTAAATGGTTTAGATATATCTGCCCCCA
The DNA here is from genome assembly GCF_041222505.1 of Epargyreus clarus. Taxonomy (NCBI): domain Eukaryota; kingdom Metazoa; phylum Arthropoda; class Insecta; order Lepidoptera; family Hesperiidae; genus Epargyreus; species Epargyreus clarus. The sequence continues at coordinate 17,295,197 of NW_027332222.1, read as the reverse complement.
AAAGTACTACAGTCATTTTTTCTAGAAAACGAAGCATCCCTGCGGTAAAAATTTTTTTTGACAACGATGAAATCCCGATAAAGTCAGAAACCAAATTTCTTGGTTTAGTTTTAGATTCGAAGCTTACTGGTCTTCCACACTGTGAATATATTGCTTCTAAGTGTGAACGTAATATTAATATTTTAAGGTGTCTCACGGGAGTTTGGTGGGGCGCTCACCCTTATTCATTAAAGATATTATATAATGCATTAATTAGAAGCGTCCTTGACTATGGTACATTTCTATTAGAGCCTGGATGTTTACACGGTTGGAAAAAATTAGACAATATTCAATCAAAATGTCTGAGATTAATAACAGGTTGTATGAAGTCGAGTCCAATAAACGCCTTACAAGTTGAATGTAATGATCCTCCTCTGCGTTTAAGACGTCAGTACTTATCAGATCGTTTCATATTTAGATCTTTACAGTTTTCTGAACATCCCTTATTTCCTATATTACAAATTTTGTCACAAAATGTTCATAAATCAACTTTTTGGAAACATAAAACCTGTATTGTTAATAGTTATCAAAAATTTAAATCTTTATCATCTCCAACATTCCGGTCAGTTACTTTACCTGTTTATAAATACGACTATAAGTGTATAACCATATCTCCAAATATATGTTCCAATATTGGTGTAAATAAATACAGTAAAGAAATAGATAAACAAATTAATAACGTTCTGGCAACTAATTGGAATGGCTGGCATTCTATTTATACGGATGCATCAAAAAAGTCAAACGCTGGATGCGTGGGTGTGGGTGTGTATCATCAGCAGTATGAGATTGTACAGAAAGTTAAATTACCACCAGAATCTTCTGTTTTTACAGGCGAGTGTTTCGGTTTATTGAAGGCTTTGGAGTATGTATTACTCATGAAATTAAGGAGAGCCGTCATATTTACTGATTCTTTAAGTTCTTTACAAGCTTTAGCTAAATTTCCACTTAAAGCTAAAAATTGTCCTCCAATTATGGAAATTAGAAAATTACTTTTAAATTGTTCCATTAATCATATTGAGGTATCATTTGCATGGATACCTAGTCATTGCGGCATCAAAGGAAATGTTAGGGCTGACGAGATTGCGACTGATGCTATAGAATGTGGTGATATTTGTCCATACATCAATTATACTTATGATTTACTCACCTTGCCTAAGGTTTACCTTCGAGAATCATGGAATGAAATTTGGTTTCAAACTTGTAAATTTAAAGGTAGATTTTATGCACTTATTCAACCTAACATTCCAGCTAAACCGTGGTTCTCTAGGGTTAAACTTGGTAAAAAAGTTACATCTATTTTGATACGTTCACGACTGGGTCATGTCTGTTCTCCCAAACATCTAGCTAGAATTAGTATTGTTAATAACGCAATGTGTCCTTGTGGTGTTGATGAGGGGGATTTAAATCATATATTTTTTGCTTGTCCACTTTATGACCGCTCTTCCTTGTTGCAAAGCCTTATTTCTCTCCGTGTTCCTTTTCCTCTTTGTATTACTACCCTATTAATATTTGATAATCCACAAATATATTCAATCTTAGCATCTTATTTATCTACAAACAATATCAACCTTTGATAATTACTTAATACTTATATTCCTTTCCTATTTATCTATATTTTCCTAAACTTCCCTGATCCTTGTCCTTTTCCAAATTAATCGATCTTTACTTTTTTATATTTTGAATTTCCCCGTTTTTAAACGTACATCAACTTGACATTGGCAAAATGGTCATAAGACCGAGAAGCCATCGCAAAAACAAAAACAAAAAATACTTCATGTAAAGAATGCAACATAAAAGGTTGCCATTTTAAAAATATTCGAGAATTTAGCTAGATTGAGAGGGTGGGAAAATAGTTCCCTGTGCCCGATTGAGGGTTAACCATGATTGTGATTTTCATTGATGAGAGGGGAAATTTTCAAATGGTAACCTTTAAAGATTTATTTATAAACTCCAATTTTAGAAGAAAAAAAATACTACTCTGTCTTCTAACCTAATTCTCTACCCCCGAAAAGTTTCGGTAATCAAAAAGCAAGCTTTTATATTTTTATCATTTAAATATTGCCACAGAAATAATACGAATGTCATATTTTTTGTTGTAAAATCACCATTTTCAGTGTCATATTACATCAGTTCATGTTTTCTTTTAATCTATATGTATTATCTTACTTTATCTATGCATCTGTATACGTATATCAGTCTGACTGCATGACAAGTCATCTTTGACTGACTTTGACAAGTCTCGTAGTACTTTGTATTGTAGAGTTGTGCGGTTGTGCGCTCGTAAGCTCGTGAGGACGTGAGCGTAAGTATTAATTGACTTTATGTTGCATTTCCCCTTATATTATTATATTTATTGAAATTGATATTTACGAAGTAATCTTCGCTCTTGTACGACAGGGCAGTGTGTAGTTAAGCAGAACAGAGCAAAGCTCTCAGGCCGCCAAATAGTCGAGTGGTGATAATGGAAGAGCAAACGAAACTGTTCACCCGCGAGGAGCTGAAGTGCCGCAACACGCGAGAGGACGCGATCCTAATCATCCACAATGGAGTGTACGACGTCACCAAGTTCCTCGAAGAGGTGAGTGGACATTCAAACTTTTGTCATTTTGCAATAATAGCACTAATAGCACTTTTGTAATTAGAAAAGAACTCTGCAAACACTCAGTTTTCTATTGGACGATAATCAAAATCGATCTTTTTGTAAGTTAAACAAAACTAGATTTGTTTTAATAACAAGTATTAGAATACTTGTTGCAGAAATGACTTCTATTGCATGTACCATCAGCAATAAAGGGTGTCTCATTAGATTACATTGGTAACTGGCTCTATGACCTCTTAGATATAGACCTATCATCAAGTTTTCGTACAAGAATGTCAGCAAGAGTTATTAGATATAATAAAGTGAGTTGTAATTACCTACTGATGATACACTCACAATTATAAATTATAAATTGTGAGTGTATCATCAGTAGGTAATTACAACTCACTTTATTATATATATAACACATATATACATACACATACATATGAACATAATATATAATTAGTATTATTTTTTGTCTCATAAGGTTTATATTTTTAATAAAGTGTTAATTAAATGGTAAAGGTGGCATACCATCATCTCATGTCACTACTAGATGCTCATTAAAGGTTGCTATACATTATATTGTCTACTAGAATGTTTGTTTGATATATTTATTTTTTGGTTCACATATGATTTTATAATCATAAATTTTCTAGAGATTTCCATTACACTATCTTATCATTTTATTTGAGATATAAATCTTAAATTTGATGAATTGCTTATTTTTGCAAAAAAATATTAACATTATACATATACAGGGTAAATCTCCATAAAGTGCACATATTGAAACAGGTAAAATTAAACCGCATTTTGTCGACAAAAAAAATAAAAAAGATTATTTTGAGGAAATTCACGATTACTGAAATTTAACCTAAAAAAATTGCTTTCTTCACACTAATCTGACTATTTTTTTCTGGGAAGATAAACTTTTTTGTTTTTTATTTTTCATGGATCAGTACGGCCTATAATTGGCATTCATTGTAATTTTTGTTTGAACATGATAACTCTTTTAGTTCAAAAGTTATAGCGATTTATTTACTTTAGGTGCACAATTCCAAAAAAAAACTTCAAAAGGTCGTAAAACCCAAAAAAAAAATTTTTTATTATTATTTTTTTTTTTTGTCGACAAAATGCGGTTTAATTTTACCTGTTTTGTATTTAGTGCCATAAAATTGGAAATAATTCTATGTAAGGAAATTGTGTGCCACGACATGTGGATGCCTTTATCTATTAACCTGGCATTATTTATTAAAGTTTGCTTAATGAACATCACTGCTGGCAGTGGGCATATTCTTAACAACCCTATCCTCCGTGCTATGACTTCTCTTCCCTTGCAGATAGTAAGTTCTAGAGTTCGCCTGGATCGCATAAAAACAAATAGTCAATTTTTTTTTTTATATGGTAGTAATAATGTAAACTTTACGAGCGAAATATTCATTCCAGATACAAGATATAATTATTGGATAATATCTTTAATAAGACAATACTTTAAATGGAAAATATCTTCAAAAAGGCTGAACATAAATTTATAACAAATTTCTAAGATATTTCAATGAGCATAACATGCTGTGCATATATCCTTCTCATTATGAGAGGAGACCCGTGCCCAGCAGTGGGACAGTAATGGGTTGATGATGATGATAATGATAATATGCTGTAAAATAATTCTGTTTCATATTCCTCAACATTAGAATTGGTCGTCATTGGTTTCGAATAAACCATTGGAACAAGAATATAGGCAATAGATAGAAATGTGTCAAAATTTCAATACAATAGCTAATAGTACGCGGAAGATAAAAACACGCTCAGTCGCTGAAAGGTGAAAGTGCTTAAAACTGGCCCATTTACACTAATAATACGATGATAACAATAACTGTATACCCCGTGGGTGTTTAAATTATATGATTACCATTAGAGCACCTTTAAATGATATTATAAGCGAAATGTGTTTCGACACTATATAGATTTTTCCGGCTCTATTGCCTCAGGGTCGATGTACATAATCATTTGTTGATTCAGATAGGAACGAGAAAAGATTTACTATTGCGTGTTTTGAGTTCAAGTCAATGACATTTTATACTAGACACGTTATACGCCCACTAACTTAAGAGAAAACTTGAGCGAAACTGCTTTGATAGCACACATGCACGTTTTTTAATTTACTTACCTTTAACTACATAGACAAATGTTCTATAAGGGACAGAGCTATTAGAACAATGTGATAAAAAAAGACAACTAGTGTTTGACCTTGCGTTTCAAGTGTACGCAAACGTAAATATTGACCATGGAATATAGTGACCAATGATTACTTCAGTCAAAACGGGACATCGATTTTTTTTATGTCAAATACTTTTTACTTGAAAAAATATAGTTAAAAATAATAAAAAACACGCTTTTATGATCAAATTAACTAAAAAGTAGAAAATAATTTTCAATATAAGTATCATTTAAGGAACAGTAAATAGTAGGTATAATTGTGCAAAAAAATGTGGGGCGCTTTATGAAAACTGATAAATGGAGCACCCCATGTTTTTTTTCACAATTATACTATTTACTGTTACTTAATTGACAATGGCAACGGTTCATTTCGGAGACAACGGCACGAAGCATCGAAAAAAGGGACTGTCCCGTAAAAACGGGACGTATGGTGGCTTTCCCATTGATCCGCATGCTTGTCAAAGACAAAGAAATAATGGAACAGAAGGTAAAAAATGTCCAAAACTGTCGATAATAGTTTTAGTATGTCGTTTACGTAGAAATGTTATAGTACAGTTTAACTAAATAAATTATTATGGTCTTATTCATAAAAAATGCTTATAGGAGGTTTTAAGCACTCATTAGTTAAAGTGTTCGATAAGCTTATAAAACGTTCTATAAAAATGTTTATTCATAAACGTTCCATAAACCTTCTATAACTAATATGTCGCTAAAGTCTGCTATAAATGAAAATGTTGCCATTCTAGTGAAATTCGGCGAACAAATTGACGAACATCCATAGATAACACATTACTTAACATCTATAAATGACATTTCTTCGTACTAAAAAAGTATTTTGTGATTGTCTATTTGTTGATGAAACCAAATGTAATGTCAGTGTCATTATTATTGAAAATTTGCAAAAAAAAATAAACGTGTATAATTTGCAAAATGGGAACAGAAACGAACTCGAAGTGTATTAAAAGACAAAGAAGTGAAAATTGGCTGGAAGAGGATAAGGTTTGTATTGATAAATCTAAAGTTGAATTCAAGTAAGTTTCGTTTTGTAAACATTGCTTTTATTCTTTTTTTGCTTTTATTCCTTAGATAATTTTAAAAGAATTGGTCAAGGAGAAGGTGACAATAATTGAAAATAAAAACACCGATTCCAACACCAACGCGCAAAAGGTGGCGGCCTGGCATGATTTAAGGGAAAGGTACATTAATCAATCGCTTCTTTTATTATAAATTCGAAAGTAATTCTGTGTCTCATCTGCCTATCTGTTTTGATGTGAAGATAATTTGGCACTTCGGGATGAACATAGGATATTTTGGCTAAACTGTACATTATGACCCGTCGAATTTTGAATTGCGAGCGACATAGGTGGGTAGGGGGCTATACAGGAGCATTCCCTGTGAATATGGAATTGCGGAAACCACCCGCTTTTTTTAATGATTTTTTTAAATTTTAAGATTATCATTCATTTGCACGAGACGTCAAATCACGTCAATATAATATAATTCGTAATCACAAAATTTGCTAATAAGATGCTAATACGACTTTCATTTAATCAATGCTGTGTTTGTTAACCCTTAAGGCCTGGCCAAACAACCTTAAAGATAAATAATGATAAAATAATGGGTGTTAGTATTAAACAGCAATTAATATTTCAGCTTTAACAACATGGCCCGAACACCGCGGACCATGCAGCAAATAAAAGCCCAGTGGGGCATGATTAAGATGAGTGCGAAAAAAGCTAAATTTGTAGAGCGACAACAATTATTAAAGACAGGTGGGGGTCCGCCAACTGTGCCAGAGGCAAAAACGTGTGAAGATATTTCTGTGTGGCTCCCTCATGAATTCACAGTCGACACTAATGAGTTTGACTCTGATTACCAGGTAAATGACTATAAAAATCCTTTTTGTTGCTATTCTCTCTACAGGTATGGGCCATGCAGCATAAAAAAAAGTACTTGTTCTACATTTAATATATCCTGACGATAATAATATTTTTTTGTATTTCAGAATTCTCCACAAAATATGAGGGCACCAATAAAGATGCCCCTATTAGATAATAAAGAAGATTCTAATGAAAAAGTAATAATTCTATTTGTGTATTATAATTTACAGTAATAATAATGAAACAGCCATAACCATAAAACTAATATTTTTCATGTGTTATTATTGTAAAATAACACCTATACAATTTTAAAGGAAATTTTCATATTAAAACATGGCTGCTGTTAATTGTACCAAATAACCTTGCAACCACTATATCAATAAGAAAATGTTACTTATACCAAAGTTTATTCTTTTAGATCTCTGACAAAGATAATAATATTTTTTTATATTTCAGAATTCTCCACAAAATTTGAAGGAACCCCTAATAGACAATAAAGAGGATTCTAAAGAAAAAGTAATAATTGTATGTGTGTATTATAATTTACAGTAATAATAATGAAACAGCCATAACCATAAAACTTATATTGTACATGTCTTATTATTGTAAAACAAGACCTATAGAATTTTAAAGGAAATTTTCATATCAAAACATTGCTGCTGTTAATTCTACCAAATGAGCTTGCAACCACTGTATCATTTTGAAAATGTTATTTATATCAGTTTATTCTTTTAGATCTCCGACCTAGAAGACAATGTCTCACATTCAAAACCACAACAAGAAAATTATGGAAATAAAAGAAAAAATAAAAAGGTATGGTATTCTTGATATAAATCTTCTAATTATTCTTAATAAGATTTGAGGAAATTTTTATGAAATATATGACATATTAATGTATTGTAAATTGATAATATTTTTGTATTAATAACTAAGTAATATTAGAAAATAATAATAATTAAAAATGTAATGAATGAAAATAAAATATCCTATACATAAAATAATAATCTAAAATCAAAATTAAAATAGTTTCATAGCCTTTGTTATAGGTGAAATCTCTGTATTTCAGCAGAATCAAAGGCCTTATTTTAGGATGCTTACATATGTATTTATTATTACACCTATCATTCCTGGAGGGTTGGCTATCTTACATTGCATATTGAAAAATCTGGTTAACAATTGTAATGAGTAACAAATCATATTAAAATTAACATTTCAGTACTTAAATGGTATATAGTAGTTATTAAAAAATACAATGTAAATTGATTGTAACATTTTTTTACAGATTACTAATACTACAAATAATGCAGCTATGAAAATAGCAGAAACTGAAATGATGTGCCGGAAGGAACTTCATGAGGCTCAAATGGCCAATGAGAGACAAAAATTAAAAAACTTAATATTGGAAGAGGAGTTATTAAGAAGTAAAATAGCATTTTATAAAAATAACAAAAAATGTGACTGATTTTATTGGAAGAGGAGTTAAGATGTTAAATAGAATTTAATAAAAATAATAAAAAATGTGACTGATTTACATGTTTCATTAACAAGGTGATTTCATTTGAAGGTGGTAGAATCCTGTGTGATACGACTCCGGCGGCACCACCACTATACATATTTCTACCCTTCTAACAGCAGTGTTAAGTTCTGCTGTGTTGTGGTTTGTAGGGTAGTCCTCAGAGGTTGTAGCACATCTGTGGCTGACCTCAGGTAGGAAAGAATCTTATTTGGAATTGATTACACATGTCCATGGGCAGCAGTAGCCACTTACCATCAGATGGACTGCGTGATTGTCCACTACTCTAATAACAAAAAAATAACTAACTAAAATGCCTCCTAATAAAAGCTTGTAAAATTGCATTAGTGTTTGTAGTCTCTGTTGTGACTTCTTCTATGAGTTCCATTGTATCATCCTCACAGAGACCCTCTATATGCATGTCTCCTTGGTCGACTGCAATGTTGTGAAGCACTGCTAGTGCAACTATAGTTGTTTTGGCATTTTCTAATTTACATGTCATGCCATGTAAAAGGCATTGGAAACGTTGCTTCCACACAACAAAGCAACGCTCCACAGCGTTTCTCGTAGCAATGTGTGATTCATTGTACTTTCCCTCACTACGTAGTGGGGCCTTTGAATTGGGGTAAAAAGATATTTTTCAAATTTGTAGCCAGAATCACCTAAAAGTCGCCCTTTAAATGCCCCAGATTCAAAGCGGTGTTTGAGAGATGACTCATTAAAGATCCTAGCATCATGTGTGCTACCTCTCCATCTAGCAACAATATCTCTGATGCGGAGATCTGCATCACAAGTTACCTGTAACATAAAAAATCTAATGAAACATAGGGAAGAAAATATTACTTATGAAACAATACAATGCAATAATTCTGTATTGTACACAAAAAAAAACAAAGAAATAATTAAAATATGTTATAAAATAAAAGCAAGTAAAAAGTGACAATATTTAATATCTTTTCAATTTAATTTCAAATTATTAATATTCTATGATAGAAATCAGACATCTGAAACTTTTAGACCAGTAGGATTTTATTATCACTAACTTTTAGACCAGCAGCACTTCAGTCATACTTTGACTTTATTTATATCCTTACTTTTGTAAAATGTATAAAATAAATTCCAACCTGAACATTAAGGGAGTAAAATCCCTTTCTATTAATGTAATATTGGGCTGCATCACCGCTACACTTCCGTATTTTTATGTGGGTGCAGTCGATGCAACCGATGACTAATGGGAAATTTCGAATTTCATTAAATTTCCTCATCAGGAGCTGTTCTTCAGCAAGGGTGCTAGGCATTTTTATAAAAGAACTTGAGTGTCGAGCGAGTGCACGTGCCACTCGAGCACAAATCCGACTGGTGGTTGCTTGAGACAACCCATGGTGGTCTCCAGCATCTTCTTGAACCTGTGAGAAATACAGATAGTTTTACAAAGTTTTATTTACATAATCAATTAATTAAATGCAAGTATTATTTACAGGGACATATATGTTTAGACAAATTTAAAAGTACTTGCCTCTCGACGGCCCCAACATCTTATAGCAGTTAAAACCTGTATTTCAGGAGGGGTCCCAGAACCTCTGCGATCTACTTTAAGATCATCACGTACGAGATCAATTATGAACCTCGCCGTTGATTTATTAAAGCGATAACGCTTCCGAAATTCTTCGTTGTCTAAAGAAAACGGATTACTCCTACTTCTGTATACTTTTCTTCGATATGGACGGTTCTCTAAACTTCTAATAGCTTCTAAGCTTTGTAAAGCTTGCATTGTAACTTTAAATATTAGAATATTAAACAATAAATTATATCAAGTTTGTTTTTATACAAAACTGACATTGACATTTGTTTAAAATTATTCAAATCGTATTGTCAAATTGGGTTAGTAATCACTAATCAGCTGTTGAGAATCGGCCATCTTTGTCTTATAGCACTGTTATAGTAGGGTTCTGGCCTCTATAAGTTATAGAAGGCTTATAGAACGGTTTAGTGCCTAAAATGCGTTTATGAATAACACTTTTTGACAATCGTACTATAGCAACGCTATAAGTGTTCTATAACTTTTTATGAATAAGACCGTTATTATATAAAAATATAATTTGAAAGAATGTATCTATACAGATGTATCGACTGGTTTCAAATATACGATTTAAAAATTGTTTATATTTATTATCATAGATTGTACCCAGTTTTGAGAATTGAAATAGTTGCGTAAAAAAGTTTTGCCACGTCTCCGTGCTAAAATGTCTCTAAAATATTTGGAATAATTATTTATTTATTATGTAAATTACGCAGTATTAGTTATTTATTCGTAAATTTTCTCTAAAAATGTTTTTATTTGACAAGAATTCAAAAAAGAACTTACTATTAAGCCGTTTCTGGCTTATTTCAATTTCAAGGCGGCGAAGTATCTTTACTAATCTATGTTTATTATTATCAGTTTTATTTTACACACGACCAATAATTGCAAAGTTGTGTAAATTTTATAAATGTACTAGCTGACCCAGCAAACATTGTGTTGCCATATAAATAAAAAAAATGTTAAGGGTGAACAACCCTTATCACTTAAGAGATATGAAAAATAGATAGTAGCCAATTCTCAGACTTACTGAATATGCATATAAATTTTGGTGAAAATCAGTAAAGCCGTTTCGCAGGAGTAGGTACAGTAACTAACATTGTGACATGAGAATTTTATATATAAGATTCTAATTTTACCGTGGTTTTTTTGAGGATTAATTTCTGGCTATACAAAGATTGTTTATTAAATTATGTTTAGGTTAAGGAAGAAATACGACCTTAATGATTGAAATATTTATTCAATTAAAGAAATTTTAAAATACCGTATACTATCCTATATAAATTTTATGGTAATATTTTTTATTATTTACCACAGGTATCGAAGGAAATTTAAAGATTAGGATACAGAATTTCCCATATATCGATTTTATTTTATTAAAATAAACCATAAAATGTTATATTTTGACTAAAAACACACTAATATAAAAATTAAGCAGTGGGATCTTAAACTATAACATACGACATATGAACATCGTCAGATTCAATAAAATGTCACTTCTGTTCTGTTGATCTATGACCATGCATTTTGCGTCTTTATCACTTTCATTGACAAAAACATACTTTGTCTCTTTCTGGTTACTCACGTAATCATGGCGGATCGAACACGAAAAATAAACAAAATTTAATAATTTCTCTTCATTTACGTGTGATAGGTGATTCCATGAAGTTTGTTTCTTTTTCGAACATAATTTTTGCATTAACGCATTGCACAAGAAGGCATTTTGAGGCTTTAAATTCAAAATAATGACGTTTAACGTGTTCAGTGACATTCGTGTGTATTACTACGCCGCGCGAGAGCGACTGGACTTGGCTGGAGTCGTTTTACACCACTTGCCGTATTTTGTATGTTTCAAGTTTTGCCCGCTTGTGGCGGATCTTTAGTTATAGATCAATGGTTCAAGTTCTTTAAATATGTTCTCCAACATTATTGCAAGATAACATAAGGGCGCTTTTCTTGTCGCGCGTTTCTACGCCCGCACGCGCCTGCCACATGCACACATGAATAACCTTGTCAGTGTCTTCGCGGCCCGTATGCGTGTGTGTATGGCACAATGGGATGCAAGTGGCATGTGTGCGGATGGGACGCGCGTGCGGCGTAAACACGCGCGACAGGAAAAGTGCCCTAAGACTAACCACCACGAACATGATTATGATGTCTAGTTTTAAAATTATGTGCATTATTCCAGTTTATTTTAGCGGTAAAAAGTAGGTCATATAATGTTGCCATTTTCTATTATATATTTTAAATCTGTAAGTATGTAGATGCTGCATGCAACACTTGCGTGCATATCATACAGATATGCAAGCAAGTGTTTCATTTATGCTAAATAACTTTTTAAATTCGAAAAGGTCTTGCAGAAAACGATAATTATAGTGCAAAACTTTATATCCTAGGCATAAGTCTCCTGGGAATTATAATAATAATAATAACTAGATATTATAGAGATCGTTACCGTAATTACCTAGGTCATTTTCTAGTTAACAAGTGCAATATTACAATAACGACCGCAGTCGAAGTCGTCTATTTAATTAGAAATGATTACGTTTAAATAACTATAAGTGCGGAGATTAATTCTTATCACAGGTCGGGGGTACTGAACAAGGCGTCAGATAGCGTTTATATATATAGGCTAGCAGTTGAAGAGACGCATTGGCATTTCTCATTACTGAAGAACGCAGCGCCCCTCGTGACGGCATTCGCCCTATATCGGGTTTTCAATTATTTCACTCTCCACATTTCTAATATTCTTTTATGATTGTGATTATGATTATGATTGTCTTTTATGATTATATTGAACAAATGACGTGATTAAATGACGTTTGTTACTATAAACTTGACAATAGTATAGACTCTTGTAGAAGATTTAAGTAGGGACTAAGTCTGTAACAAATTACTTAGAACAATACGTATACTGTACTAAATATGTACTATTAGTGTTCACTAAGTAGATACTAATCAGTACTTCACTATCGCAATATCGCAAGTCATCTTTATAAGCATATCTCCATTAATTTAAATACTTATTATACATTATACTTGTTAAAAAACAATCAAATAATGCCGTTTTTTTGTACATTGGACTATCAACTACGCTTAATTTTTGGTCAAGGAAAAACTTGCATTGTTATTTTAACCATCGGTGTCAAGTATACGCTTTGTAAAGTTAAAAGTACGCTAGCTGATACCTAATTTGTTACTGACCGCTAATTAAAATGTATGTGAATCGGTTTACAAATACACTTTCGAACTGACCTCTAATTGTCCTAGATTGTTAAGGAAATGGCTTGTAGCTAAATTAGGTGATTTTTTTAAACTGAAATTATACAGTCTACACAGGAAAAAATATAAACATAACTTACTTAATAGTTTTAAATAAAAATTAATTACGTATATATTTTTTTATTATTATCTTTGCACGAATTAATTAATCTTAAAAGTTTAAAGTACAGTGCGAGCAAGGTCGGCGTGTTCACGGAAAGTGATTAAGTGTTAAGGGCATTTGTAAAGTGTTTATGGCAAATACGTGAAATGAAATGCAATAAAACTGTTGCATTTCATTTTATTTTTCTATATCCACTCTTTTACAACGTTTTTATTAATTCGCGTTGGTCTTGTCTTTCGATGATCTAGCAACTTAATTTTTTTAACACACCTCAGATTTTAGAATCTGACAGTACACAAAAATAAAGAAATTGCAAAGGGTGATCTCCCGCCGGGCTAGGTGATCATGCATGACAGTCTCCGGTCGAACTGTGTACCTATGTATAAGCTGTTTAGAAAGCTTCGATAGCGTAATTCAAAAAGGTGTAGTGTTATCTATTGACGAGTAGCGGGAAGTCGCCATAAATTCTTAAAAAAAATAACACTAAGATTAACAGCATAAAATTATTATTCCAAAAATTTTATATCTTGATATACGTTTTTATAACGGTGTAAAAGATGAAAAATAATTCAGACGAAAACGTGGGAAGCATATTAATCTTTTCACGCAAAATAACTTAATAACTAAAGAACAAAGAGCACAAGTGAGGGAATATCATATACATACCTACTTCCTTAATAACTTAACATCTTCACAACATTATCTGTAATATATTTACTTTTCTAAAGTGCATAAATTATATGTGTGATGCGCCCCAATTTTATTTTCTTTTAAATTATTTTCTATTTTATTGGTCTGTTGTAAAAACTTGGTATATTAAAAAAAACATTTTTCTTGAATATTATTTGTTTTTTTTTCTATTTCAGTTGTTTTTGACGGTTTCTATAAATTTTTGAATTTATAGAAACCGTCTGATATCAATCTGTATAAATAAAATAGACGTGTCCGTAACTTCAAAATATCTTCAATTTCTGAGATTCCTATGAGCATATCATCCAAGCACACATAATTGATAGTGGTGTCGTTGACAGCACCCCGGTGGAGAGGAGGTGCTGCTGGAGCTGGCGGGCCAAGACGCCAGCGAGCCCTTCGAGGATGTCAGTCACAGCTCCGACGCCAGGTAATACCACCGCCAGGGGTTTGGTAATATACCTTTTATTTTCGAGGGGAAACCTTCAAAAGTTATCCGACGACGTGGGAGCGACCGGACCGGGTTATATAGGATTTTTACCGCACTTAAACCCCCCCGTTGGCCGTCCTCGGCGCTGCGTAGAGGTATCCGCCCAGGTGAGCTTGAAACTCACCACACCATCTGGTGTTCGCGACAGTATGCGACCACACATACCGCCGTCCATACCGGGGTTGCTGGCCGGGCGGTTCGAGCTCCCACTCTTGCCGTCCGCAACCCCGGAAGCCCCCTTTTAGTCGCCTCTTACGACAGGCAGGAGATACCGTAGCTCTATTCTGGTCCCGGAACTACAGGGACAAGTATTGTATGACGTAAAGGGCAACTAACTTAAAAAATATTGTAAATTAATAAGTAAATTAAAGGAACAATTGTTATATGAACGAACAATATGAGACAATATTCCGCGTATGACCGATATTGATTTCACAAGTATGGTCGTTAAAACAACGGCATGTGTCCCCAGGGCCCTGATGAAAAAGTACAAGATAGGCGAGCTGGTGGAGGCGGACCGCACGCAGACCAAGCCCGCCTTCTCCCCGCAGTGGAACAACGACCAGCCGCAGGAGCAGGGCAAGTGCGTAATCGCGTAGACCTCGCACCACCACACAACCACACCGCTCTACTATGTATCTCACCACTTCATCTATTCTTTCATTTCCTTATTATTTCCTTCGAAAGCCACGAGTTTGAAAGAATATACAGGGCCACGCACTTAAATAGTCATGATGTGGCCGGTTCAATTTGAAAAAAAAAAAAAAACAAAAACAATAAATACTGGTTTCTGCCACGTGCCACTGGCGGCTAATTGGACAATAGTACACTCGCTTGCCGCACACCGCCCTATGGTTAGGTTAGACCTATTCTTCTGGGTCCGGATAAAGTTAAAAAGTTATCGTTTTCACATTGCGATTTGTAAGTACTTTCCTGTGACGGCTGTTTAATTTTTTTCTTACTTTACCTCTGCACTGAAACTTAATTTTAACCTCCGACACAAAACTAACAATCCTCGTGTTATATTATGTTTGATATCTCTGAAATGGCTGGACTGATTTAAATCCTTTTATTTATTTTTAGTCTTATTTGGAATGTTTTTTCAATTATAATTTTATAGAATTTATTTATACAGTTTATTTCTTAATTACTCCAATTTATGAATGGAATTCAAATTTGATAATTAATCTGTGCAAATTTGATGACATTTCAATAATATAGTAACCTTGACTGGCGCAACAACAGTCTGCAGAGACCATACCTAAGTCTTCGACAATTTACACCATCCCTATAGTTTCGGCTCATTGAACAAGTCTCGATAAGTACAAACTCATGTAGATAAGCGACGCAGATCAGCTCCTGATATCATTATGATAGCCTGATATCGACGCTATACTACGTCTGTTGGAAGTTTTATTTTTTAAGTTACTTAGGTTGCCAATAAATTAAAATATAGTTTGCAAATAAAAATAATATTATTTTATTATTATACAAGAGTAATTTTATTGTCATATGATTGCAAATTAAATATCAGCTTTATTTCCGTGAAGCTATTTAAGCGTATCGGTCTAAAATTTCTATGATTGTTATTGTTTACGTTTTTTTTTGTCTTTTCATTAATTTTGTTGCACAGATAATAAGCAAACTATAAACCTAACTTATTAGTATCTGTCCAATAATAATACTTATAAAATTATGAATATTTTTGCAAATGCTTTATTTAAGGTTATACATTTTACCTCTACAAGTTTTTTTTTAAATTAATAATTATATGTTGTTGCAATATTTACATTTGTATCTATATTATATAAACATAGTATGATTTGTTTATGTAGTACAAGTATCAAATATACACTGAAAATTTAAGTTGACTGTAATCCTAAAATGCTGTGGTATATTATAATTTTATTATGACTTTACTTATAAATTTTATTTCTAAAGTAAATACTTTTTCTGCCAAAGAAATAAGGACTATATGAATGTCCCAAATTTGTATTTGTAAAAGATTTATATATTGGAACGTATTGGAGGATCTCATTCATTACATTCACTGTGTACCTATCACAACTCTTATCATTCCGCTGCGCACTTATCGTTTGTTATGAATTAGGTATATGTTATAGTACATAGTACAGTAGACGCAGTATAACATACATTTTATTATTTAAGCACAAATTACGAGTTTAAGTATATCAGCACCAGCACATGGCTCTGTGTAATGTTTGAAATTGTTTGCTCACTAAACACTGTACTTAAATTTAATAGACTTATGTTCCAACGATTGTGATTTTTAATAGATCTGCTACATAGCTTCGCAATTACGAATATTATTTTACGTTAGTTATTAGATGATTACACAATAAAAATCCATGGGTCTAAATGTAAGTAAGACATTCTTAGTCAGATAATGTAATACATGATTACACATTTTTTTATTTACTAATGTCTCCTTGGCAATACAAGAGGCCTTTATATACATATATTGTTATATTGATGACGCAACTTTTTATATACTTGTTATTTTTAAAATATTTTAATTCTTGTGTAAGTAAATGTGCCGATTCATGGATTTTTTTACTATTGAGTGCTAGACGATCTCTACATATTAAAATGTAATTGTAAAAGACATGTAGTTCGAATTCATAGCGTAAATAGGCTTAGCTTATAGTTGGTATTTTAGTAACGGCGTTTGAAAATAATATTATTATGTTAGTATAAAGTAAAATTATTATTTGCTGAAAATAACTATGACGCCTTCGCCTCATCTACGGTGCTGTTGGTTCGTCTTGCGTAAATATATTTGTGTATACATATAACCAAATGTACGTACTATGTTTAATGTTGACAAATAAAGCGTATATTACAAAAAAAAAACGCTTCTTATTTAGTGAACACCTTCATTTTTGTTTTATTAATATTATCATTTTCATTTATTTACCAGACCCATGTGCTTATTACTTTTTTTTATCATTCTTAATTACATTTTATAATTTTGAAACTAAAATAAAAATCAGTTTAGTATATTTATAGTACCTAATTATTGTAATATTTACATCATTTTTTACATATTATAAAGTATAATGCTATCATTTATACAATAGTTCTAAATTGTCATCAGTTTCTTAAAGAAATTCACCTTATTGGTGTTATTCGGTTCCAAGATGGATGGGTACATATTTCAGATATCGTCTATTTATTTAAACACACTGATGACACTGACTTCACGTTGTTTACGAGTAGCGTTTTCACGTAGATATTGTGTTAAAATAATAAATCAATATTATTTAAGAGATTTCAGTCAGTCCATGGCTAGTAACTTTACAATATTATAACTACATATAATTGATTCACGATGCTTAAAATTTGTATTTTTATTATATATGACTATCAACCTAGGTACATAATATATTAACTACTATGAGGACTGACACTGAAACTGAATCCTTAACCTATTAAAATTTGGTTGGTTTATTATACATTATTATAATATAATTTTGTTGCAAAAAAATAGACTCCTGATCCAACAATGTTGTGTTTGACGTGTGCATTTAAGTTGTGTCTGCTTGGCGACAGCTCGTGGAGCGCGTGGCTGGTGCCGCTGCTGCTGGGCGTGGCCGCCACGCTGCTCTACCGCTACCTGTTCGCGTAGCGCCGCCGCGGTGCTGTCCGGAGCTATTGCCAAATGAAGAAGCATTTTCAATTAGTGGCCGAAGAACCGACGAATATTGTATCTTTTTACTTTTGTAAATTTACCCTGTACATGTTTCGACCTCTCTCGCGACCGCGCTGTTACTGACGTTTGCCAGTTTTCAATACTATAAGATATGACCCCTTGTATTTGTTACCTAGTCGAGCCTCGCAGTGTAGATATCACATACCAGTGTCTATAGTCCACGAGAGTAGCTTGAAAGCATTAGAAAGCTCGCCCATCATCTATTGTAAATACTTGAACTGGTTTAATGTATTGTTAATGATTTCTCGAGTGGTAATTTACAGTATAACGAATCTGAAGAATTGCACATTGGACATACGTAGGTGAACATACTATGCTATACGGATTGTTTTCATATGTTAACTGACACATGTAACAGACCACTTAAAATCGGTTGCATGCCTTCCGATTATATAAATATATATAGGGTAACACTCCCAATTATTGGCACTTTAAGCATCACTATCCAATGAAGTCGTGAAAACTATCTTTATTAAGTGTTGTCAGAAACAAAAAAATATAAAGAAGACAAAAATCTTGTTAATTAACAATTTTAAATTAATGAAACACCTGCTAGATACATATTTAATAATGTTTTTTATAGTATTTATTCAAAAACACGATTTTCCCAATTACTGGCATACTTTGACCAATTATCTACATGCCTAGGTCCATTTATTGGCCTATCAGATTGTTCCTTATTAAAAAGGAAAGTTGTATATAGAAAACAAGGATAAAATAAAAAAGGCTAGTAAATAAGTAATCCCATTTATTTATGTGGTTACTTAAACATCCAGAAAACAAAATAAAAACAACACAGTGCAACCTTAGCAATCATTTGGTTCATATAAAGTAGTATCAAAATAACCATTCCGTTAAAATTTTAGGAAAATCAACAATTAGGTATAAAATAATATCTTTTATAACTACACAATAACTTAAACGTAAGAGATCAATAGTAGTAACTGGGTAGTTATACCTAAATATCTAAATTATTGTACTAATCTACCTAATTAAGCTTCAAATTCAGTCAAAAACTTCTCTATATCAGCGTCAGTGTATAATATCTTGTTTTGTTTTCTATCCTTATTTTCAGGTGTTAAATTAGCGTAGTCTATGTCATTTTCCTTTTCCTCTTGTTTGTCATCCGGTGTATAGTCTACATTTGCAATTTGGGGTGGAATTAAGGTATGGTATTTCTTCAAAACTGTGTTTGGTCTTTTTTGGCTTTTCTTAACTTTCGATTTAGTGTCTGGTACCTTTAGTTTTGTCTGCTTAATTTTTGCTTCTAATTTCTTTTTTTCCCTTTCTTCTTTTCTTCTCTTTATGCCTTCTTCTTTTTCTTGTTTGACTCGTAGTTTTTCGCTTTCTATAGATCTCCATTCATCAGATGTCAGCACAAAAGGGGCTCTCTTTATGTTTCTAACGCCTTTTCGTTGAGGTGATTTAGGCAATACGAGGATATCCGTTAATTTAATAGGAGTAAGATTTAACATGGCAGTAGTATGTTTTTGAACCCTTAGAGGCGCTGGATCTATATAAGTTTCTATTTTGTCAAAATCGGAACTTTGTTTTTGTGGAACTGTATCGACGCGTTCCGTTTCTTGAAGCAGAACAGAAATTTTATTGTTTTGAGTCTTGACATCATGCATTTCTGCTTTATGAGATAAATGTAAAACTCCTTGTGAATTGTCAGATAAATTATCGTCAAAGTCTTCTGCTGTTACAATTACTTCCGCGGCAGGTGAAGGTGCGCATTCAGAAAAGTCTTCTTTCAATTCTCTGCTTATAATAACTGGCATATTTTCAATATCCATTGCATTGAATGTCATTTCAACATCTTGTTGCCTGGAAGTATTATTTTTGTTTAAATTTGTACCTTTTTGTGCTTCCGTGAAAAAGTTCCATATTTTTTTTAAATAATAGTCTTCGGGTAAGGACCACACATCTTGTTCGATTTGATTTAGTTTGCTTGCTCCTACAATATTCTTAAAATCATCTTTGGTCATCACTTTTTCTTTGTTAGCTTCATTAAAAGTTTCTGCATGCTGAATATTTGCTTTGCCTAGACATTTTGTATAGTCTACGGCATTTACATTCCACGGGTAAAGACCTGTAGCTTTAAATCCATTAATAACTGTTAATGCCGAGATCGTGTCTTTGATAGTCTTGTTTAGAAGCGGTACAAAATTGATCTTAGTGAGAGCTACTGATGGATTATTTCGCCTCCACTCCAAAACAGTTTTCTGCCATCCAGATTTTAATGGTTTGAATGCTGACACATCAGCTGGCTGTAGTAATCTGGTACAGTTGGGGTATAAAGCAATCAGGACAATTTCCAACTTCTTGCATAGCTCACTAATGGCATATGTTAAATGGGTTTTGTGACCGTCGACAAATAGTATTATGGGAAATTGAGTTCCTTTTTTGATCAAGTGAGGGTGTAGTACACTCTCAATGTAATCGTGAAAAACTTCGGCCTTCATCCATCCATTGTCACTTAGCCCTATACCCCAGTCTGATGGAACTTTGGACGTAATGTCAGCTGATAATCGTTTATTCGGAAATATAACCATTGGAGGTGTGAGATCTCCATTAGCAGAAAATGTGAACATTACAGTCAAGGAAGTTTTAGCCAGCGCATTGTCTATCTCGTAGACATTTTTTTCGCCTTTAGGAGCCAATACAATTCCTGTTTTAGGACACAGAAGGAAATTTGTCTCATCGCCGTTAAATACTCGGGATGAATCTGAAAGTATATTAAATAAATCGTTTTCTTTAAGGTAAACTTCAATTTGATTGAACCAGGCCCTCACGTCTTTTTCTGACACGGCAGCACTTGCTGCTGTGACTGCCTCAGGTGTGCGTACAGAAATGTTTGGATGTCGTTGAAGAAATAGTTTATACCACTTTTCGCCGTTCTTAAAAACGCTGGCCCTGTTACTATTTTTCAGAAAATTGGCTACACTACTAATTAAATCATCTTTCCGTTTTGGGAATCCTTTTCGACAACTAAGTAATATCCAATTTTCAAGGTCTTTTTCCTCCTTTTCCGTCAGAATAGTAGGAGGGCCTGGACGTGACCGGTGCTCAGGGTTCTTAATCCTATATTGCAAAGTAGCCCGCGGCACTTGATAGGTCTTTGCTGCCAATTTCTTACTCATTCCTTCTTTGACAGCTTGCAAGGCTTGATCTAAGTTCTCCGAGTCGTATATCTTACGTCGACGTATTTGTCTGTTTTTTTTTCTAGACATCTTAGGTGTAATTTTATGTTTCATGTTCAGATAAATCGGGTAGACTGAAAATAAAATCATAAGTAAGATGACACCAATTACGAGCATACTTATGCCTAATTATTGGCTTTAGTGTCGACAATTGGTAATTTCGCAATTGGCACCGGTGCCAGGATTTGGACAAAAATGCGTTTTTACTTGTATTTATTAATTATATAAAATGAGGTGGTCCACTATTCATATAATTCACAAAATAAACCTCCAAAAACAAGTAATCTGAAAAACCAACTATTGTCATTAGTGCCAATAAATTGGAATATGGATATTTTTGGATACCAAATGTTGGCACCAGAATAAAATATTAATAAACAATGCAATTCTTAGAAATAGATTGTGAAATAGGGGGAATAATATATGTTGAATATCCTTTCAGTGATAAGTTACATTATAAACACTTGATTACTAAGATTCGAAGATATTAAAAGAGCTCTTACCTTAACAAAAAACTAGTTTTCACTAATCAAGTCGAGACACGCTCAGATGTTTCTATCGTTTCGACGCCATTATAATTTATTTTTGGTAGATGTTGCCAGTTTGGAAGCTCAAGATTCTACTACTCTTATTTAAATAAGTTGCAACACCGTGAAATTAGTTGTTTTCTTATTAAAGCAGATAAATCACAGAAGTGCCAATAATTAGTGGGGTGCCAAAATTAGGTCACTTTACCCTATTACTTATGTATCTCGCTCTGAAGCAGTTGGTATGTGGGAAAAAATATTTTATTATTTGTATATTTTTTTATTATTGCCGAGTAAAAAACAGTACGTAATAAATTGATTTCCTTATCATTTAAATACTTTTCGACTTAACTTAGTTATAGCTAACAATACAATATGAAAAAGCACTGACTGGTAATCGTGATACCACAGTATAAGGATATACCTTATACTGTGGTGATACTGGCAATGATTCACAAGCGAATTCACTAAACGTAGGTACGTAAAGATAAATAGGTTTTTGCTATTTTAAGACATACGTTTAATACATACCTACCTATGATTGACTTTGATATTAGTTAAATTTGATTAATTAATTTAAAAAGGTGGTATTAATGTAATAATTCTATCGAAAATTTACTTTTCGCAAATGCTACCTGCTGTATGCTAAGGTATATGCGATATTCTAGAAATCTAGAAGAGGACTATGATTACAGGTGCTGTCTTTAAGATAACAATTAGTTGTCTTGCCTTGAATGAATGTAGATAACCTGTAGTTAAATGACAGTGAATTATACATGCATTACGTTGTCCTGTGAATCTAGTATGATTATAATAAGTATTACAGGAGAAGAATCCCATCTCCCTAATATTCATAAAGGAACAATATGCAAAAGTTAGTACTTGTTCACACAGAATTTGCAGTTGTTGGCGCGGTCGTATACGAGTGTAGCTCGCCCGCGACATCGCGACTTACATCGCACCCACGAGTTGAATGTGAACACTTACATACAATATTATACTACATATTTAACATATAAAGACCGCGCACATGATTTCAATGTGAACAAACACTCCGTTTTTATACTTAAGAAAGTTAATCTAAAATATTACTTTTGTAAACTTTAATTGCAATGTTTGCATGTCTTCTGTAGTTTATTTTGTTATTTATTTGGTATATTTTATTTAAATGAAAATCATGCTTACTTAAAAAAACTATTTTAAATGTAAACATTGATTAAGTTATTTTTTTGCACTAGTACATTATATTTATGTTTATGTTAGTATTTATAAGTAGGAAACACAAACCATATTGGCCAAATAGACCGTGTGTATTTAATAGAAATATTTATGTCCCTATTATAGAAGTCTGTATTTAATTGCCATGTGTAATTTTACTCTTTATGACCTTACTACATGATTTTATTTCATGTCATGATGCCTTTAACATCGTTGGCCTGGCCTGGTCAAATCTCACTGGCAGTGGAAGCAAACTTCTTAATTGATAAGTCTTGGGTTATAAGCTCTGCGAGTGTGGATATGGTAGATAGTTAAGTTTCTTGGATGTGATTTTTTATTACAATGTTTTACTTTTTTTTGGGATCATTGTGGTATTTTAAAAGCTAAGCATAAATATTTTATAACTAACAATAGTAATAATTTATGTACTATGTATTTGGGTGTTCATTACCTAAACCACCCAATTGTTATAAGCGTTATAACATTATAACAAACCATGTCAATTATACTATATTTTCATAAAACGTAAATATATACGTTTATTGCACAAAACATAATATTCAATCTTTGTTTCTTTCAACGCTTAATTATTAATGATTAATCTATCTAATTGTCTAGTAGGCAGAAATTAACAAATTGGACATAAGTACACAAATGCACTTGAATGTTTCTGTATCAATCAATTTGATTAATATTTTAACTAAATACCTACAGCAAATTAATTATGTGTAATGTGTCTATTTAAAGTGACCAATTTGAAAATAGTTATATTTCTACTGGCTTCATTTGTAATTTATGTAATATAAGAAGAGTAATTGATAATAAAATGTATGTAACAATATTTCTATAATTTGTATAAAAATGTTTAATCATGTGCTGTGCTAAATGCGAAATGTTGCACTTGGTAATGGATAATAGTCATCCCATTCCTTGTTTTTTGTAATAATATTTTATATTTATATAAACAGCATGATATAATTAAATATGTCTTTTATTTCTATTTCTATTTAAGGCTAACATTATGTTCAACGGTATAACAAAAATTAAAACATAAATCACATTTCTTTTACACTAAACAATCATAAGTTAACTCGATTCTATTAAAATACTTAGATAACATTTTCTTTTAAAGATTTTATTATAATATCTTTTATATTTAGATTTATCCACAGCAGGAGACACATATTTCTGTACCTTCAGATCTGAAAACACAACCAATTTTATTAAAGAGTTAAGAACTTTATCATAAACAAATGTACAAGGTTTTAATTTTAACTCCATATACAAGTACATACCCTATGAGAGAGCATTTAGAACAGAAGTGAAGGTCACAACGTGCACACAAGTGACTGCAAATGCGGCAGAGAGTGACCTCACAGTAAGAGCATTGACACTCAACTACTGCACAGCCACAAACACACTCCTGAATTGGAGGACTCTTTTCCAGTCTCTGTAATATAACAATAATCTATTTGAAGATGTGGTGGTCAACTTGATGCCGGTGTTCTATAAGAGATTATAAAAAGTCTGGGAGACTCAAAAACAGTAGTACTATTCATGTTTGTGGGGTTAGGTAAGCAATATTTTAGTTAAATAAAGAGGTTTAAATGTATCTGAAATAAATCAGTGTTCTGTGGTTATATGCAGATAGTTCAGTTTTATCAGTTTCAGTTTTATCAATAATAATCATACAAAAATAGTACTGGCAAATGCATAAGTCAACAAAATATATTTGCTAGTAACAAAATATTGCCAATGGTGACATCACACGCATACTAGCCACAACTTACAATTATTTTAGAATTTAGAAGGCTGCCATCTTTGTTGATTTGCAACTGCTTCATACTGTCCTTGCTGGCTAAAGACAGGATCACATCGGAATTCTTGATGATGTCTTCTGGCAACTTCTTGGCACCTCTGAATAGTAATTGCAAGGTCTTTTCTGAAAGTTGTCTTGAAACTAATTATCTTCAACAATTACTTTAATGATACACTGTTGGGGTTAGGAGTTTTGATACAATGTCTTATAACAGAGGAAATACATTATTTTTATAGTAAACAATTTAAATACAGTAAACCATTATGGGTGAAACTTGAACTTTCAACTTTCAATATTTTGTACACAAAA
Source organism: Epargyreus clarus (assembly GCF_041222505.1). NCBI lineage: Eukaryota > Metazoa > Arthropoda > Insecta > Lepidoptera > Hesperiidae > Epargyreus > Epargyreus clarus. The sequence continues at coordinate 17,270,011 of NW_027332222.1, read as the reverse complement.
CCTAATAATTGTCTCATGCTGTACAAACAGTTTACTAACTGTAGTTGTATATACCATCTATTAAAATATTCTGGTATTAACTTCACTTATTTTCATTGTTTTGGTCCCACAATATATCAATTTTGCTAATACTACTAATACCTACGTAAATGTCAGCTATTAGGTTCCTGTGTGCTACTGCGATATATTATCATATATTTTCCCAATCATAGATTCATCCAAATCATAGTAGTCCCAATTTATAAAGTAATAATGTTTATCTTAACATTTACATAAGAACAATTTGAAAAAAAAACTTACTGTAAACCTTTTGCATTCTATCTTCATTGTTATTGAACTGTTTGAGCCCCACGTGAGTCTTACATTGAGGAATAAAGTCGTCAACAAATGGATTAGATCTTTTTGACATGATGTGATTTCCAAGATGCTTCCAGTTTTTTTATACCCTTTTATTGTACTGATAGCACCCTGCATAAGCAGTACTAATTATTAATAATCGTAAAATCCAATAAATATTTAATAATCGTAAAATTTGTAAAAAGTTTGGGGGTATATAGAAAAGGTGGTGGCAAATATGTCACTACAATCAATAGATTTGATACCAAAATATCTCCCTGTAAAATGCTTTTAACAAATATGTAAGCACATAACTAAATTATTTTTGTGCACTTACAATAATATTGTAAATAAACACTAAAATAAACTCATACACAATGACGTTGACAATGTTGACATTATTGACATGACATGACATTGACAACAATGACAAGGAATAAAATGAAACTATGGTATGAAACATT